>NC_080431.1:67385349-67688162 GCF_028018845.1 Melospiza georgiana
GAGCCCTGGCACTTGGTGCTGGCCCTCCCCTCAGTGTTCCCTCTCTCTCTCTAGTCGAGCTGCAGCACAGCACGCTCCTGTCGAGCTGGCCAAGGTGCAGTGAGGGTGCTGAACTCATGTTGCCACATAACAGCGAAAGGTCTATTTTGGGACAACGTCTTTGTCACTGCTGTCACCTCCACTTTTTTATTGCTCTCATACCTTGTCACAAATGAGAAAGACAAATGCTGAAAATGAAGAATTTCCAATGTAACCTCAACACACCCAGGAAGGAAGAACTTAAAGGAGAAGGCCCATGTGAAAGACATTCTTGTTCACTGAGTTCAGAGCTGTCTGGAAAACAAATTGAGTAGTCCCCCACAAAGATTTACCAAATTTCCTTTTGAAGAATCTCCAATTACTCCTCTTCTCACAAGAGAGCTGCTTCAGAGCTTCATTCCTCTGGTGATTAGAAACCTGCCTGGCATTTCTCTGGGGTTTTTTCCACAGAAATTTCTATATCCTGCAAATTTAATTGTCTTCCCTCCAGCTTGATCCCTAATATTTACTGGAATTATATAATCGTGGCTTCTCTTCACTGCAAAGATGCAAATTACTGCTCCAACTGTCAGCAGTTTGGACTTTACTTGTGAAGTTACCAGCTGCTTTCTCATTACATAGTTTTTTTTACACAAAAAATTGTTTCAGAGCAGAAAGCAAGAAACCTGTTCTATCAAATTCAGCAGATTTAGCTCTTCTGACGCCAGTAAAGATGACAGTGAAGGAAACTGGTGAAGTCCAGCTTAATATATGATGGATATCTGTGGAATTAAGGCATAGCTGTGTTAAAACAATGCAGTTATCAGGTACTTTGCAAGACATTGCAGATTAATTATCTTTGACTACCAACAAGCTTGGGCATAATAATACCTGTAGGCTACAGTTTTTAATCACAGCAATGTGTATTTTAGCTGTCACTAATGTGCATGGACACATCACTAGCATCAGTGCCATGTGTTCCTTTAGCCAAAACAAACTTTTTTATGACTTTTTACTGTTTCATTTAAACTTCTAGATTTCTTTGTCTTCTATATATTTGTCTTCTTTACTGAGAGGGTCATGAGACACCGGAACAGGTTGCACAGAGAAGCTGTGGATGCCCCGTCCCTGGAAGTGTTCAAGGCCAGGTTGTTTGAAAGCTGGTCTAGTAAAACCTGTCTCTGTCTATGGCAGGGAGTCAGAACTGCATGTTCTTTAAGGTTCCTTCCAGCCCAAACCATTTTCTGATGCTGTGAGTCTACGTGCATGAAGGAATTAGTTCCATTTACAGCTCTGCACTCCGTGCACTAGAGCATGTTTCACATTACCCAACAGGGCCTGCTGCCAGCAGTATCACCAGGTGTTAATACGGAAATGCGAGGATGCATTAAGGGGTGGGAGGAACATGATAACAAAGGTAATGTTTGTGAACCCAAGGGTTTCATTCCGAAAGCAAATGTGAAATTTGAGGAAGCCATAAAGGCTGCCAAACCCAGCAAATCCCTCCTCATACACACCTCTTTATAGCTGCATTCTCAAGCAGGGGAGTGCTCTTTCTTAGACTGCAGTTCTGCAAATGCTCACACACAGAGAAAATACGTTTTGTCAGAGCCATCTTGCTGTTTTCCCTGGAAGTACCTCAGTGTGCAAAGATAAGCAAGCACAAAGAAATGTGAAGAACACAGACTTTCTTTTAAACATTGTCTTAATTCTCCCTGTTTATGGCACTGTAAATTTCATGCATACCCTCTGGATTTAAAATAAAACAGGTGGAAGTGACTAAAGGAATAAAATCCATCACAATAACAATGGACACAAATGTCAAATTCAATAGATAGTTTCTTCTCAAGATTCTGTGCATCATGGATCTTCTGTACAACACCTCAGGGTGCAAACATAACACAATTTATTTAACATTAGCATAACAGACACCCCCTACCCTTTCTGGCTGCTGTGCTAAATCAACAGGAAATGTGTCTTCAAGAAATCTTTTTCTTCTTTCTTAATAGGTGTCATAAGAAATCAAATCTTTCTTGCATTGAAATTCAGGTCCTACTGAAAATCTCCAGCGAAACTGACACTGACTTTAAGATACAAATGATAATACCTTAGTTGATGTGATTCAAGGTCTCTGTGGCAGCCAGAGACAGCCACTGGAAAGTACCAGGAAAACACATAAACAATAGGCCCTGTCCTGGCAAATAACTTTAGTGTTTGGAAAAATATGCTCAAGATTTCATTTATTTTGCATCACTTAGAGATGATCAATCCAGGTCCTCAGGTAAAACTAACCTTGATCCTGTTAGCAGTGTGGGAGAAAAGTGTTGCATTCTTCTAAAACCTATGCAGTAAATATTATACCATTCATTCTGGAAAGCAGAAAGAAATTTTTTTAATTCCAACAGAAACAGGACACTCTGATTCATTCGTACCTGTAACAAGGAAGAAAAGGCAATCTCTAGCTGAGCATGCTTTATAGAAGTAATTTCCTTCTCCTGCTTTGAACTTTCATCTGAACACAGAATCCTACACCCAAGAGAAGGCTACAAGATACCTCTTCAATGCTAAGTTATTTGCATTTGTATCTGATGAAAGTTTTTAAGAAATTTATCTGATCTTCATAAAGTTCTATGACTTTCATCAGACACTAAAGGTTTTCAAATTTGTCTGTGTCCAAAAAAGACAAAAGGAAAAGGATGTAGTTTTATTTCTTCTTACTTGAGACTTTGAATAAATGGATATAATCTGTCTATTGTTTGAATCGTAAACAGCTATCTGTTAAGAATGACCTTCAGCATGCTATATTGAGAAACTTACAGAACATGTAACATATTAAAGTACATTTTTTAGTACAAGCGTTCTGCCTCACCTTTTCTAATACTTGTAGAACAGAAATTATCAAGAAATGCAAAAGTTTCCCAAGTGCCCTGTTAAAGGAAAAAAAAAAAAAGGGATTTAAGTAAAATACATCATTTAAGTATTTCATGTGTGCTTTCCTCCACTACTAGTAAAGAATCAAAACTAAAAATTCAAGTGCTAGGTCAGTTTAACATTTTGACCACTATTGTTAATTTTCATTTCCATGGAGAAATGTTTTAACTACAATAGAATGTTGCATCTGAAGACATGTCTTCTCATTTACTTCATTGCCCATTAACAAAGTCAATATTTAGGCAATTAGAAGAGGCAGATAAGGAGGATGGGAAACTCAAGGAGAACATACATCTGTTTAAGGAGCCTCTGGCTAGTGTGGCAATTGCTAAAGAACTTGTAGGAAGAGAAAGGGAGAAGGAATGGATGGTAAGCTTTAAAATGGAAGAGGTTGATGTGAGATGGATTGAGGTTGGTGAAATATCATCTGGCAGTAGTTTCTTGTGAAGGGGAATGGAATCAAAACCACCAGATGAGTAAGTCTCAAGCTTCCCCAAGTTAGAGGCTTGGGTAAGAGTGACTGGGAAGTTGCCAGGCAGAAAAGGAACTGGGGGTATTGGTCAACAGCAGCTGAACATGATCCAGGGTGTGCCCAGGTGGCCCAGAAGGCCGATGGCATCCTGGCCTGGATCAGCCAGGTGTGGCCAGCAGGAGCAGGGCAGGGACCGTCCCCCTGTACCCAGCACTGCTGAGGCCACAGCTCCAATCCTGTGCTCAGTTCTGGGCCCCTCAGTGCCAGAGAGACATTGAGGGGCTGGAGTGTGTCCAGGGAAGGGCAGCGGAGCTGGGGAAGGCTCTGGAGCACAAGTGCTGTGAGGGGCAGCTGAGGGAGCTGGGGGTGTTCAGCCTGGAGAAAAGGAGGCTCAGGGGGCCCTCAGCACTCTCTGCAGCTGCCTGGTGGGCAGAGGGGTTGCTCTCTTCTCCCAGGCTACAAGCAATAACAGGTGAGGAAATGGCCTTAAGTTGTACCAAGGAAGGTCTGGATATTGGGAAGATTTTTTTTCAGAGAAATGATTGCCAATCATTGGAACAGTCTGCCCAGGGAAGTGGTGGAGTCACAAGGCCTGGAGGTATTTAAAAGAGATATGGACATGGTCCTTGGAGTCATGTTTTAGTGGTGAATGGAGCAGTGCTGGGATAACAGTCGTACTTTATGATCTTTTCCAACCTAAATGATCCTAAATAGGCAAGGAAGTCCCTTGAAAGTAAGCAATTTTTTTTCTTTTAAAAAAATAATGTAGTTATTGAACACTTTGCTCTGTCAAAGTGTGACTTCAGTAGTAGAAGCTGAAAGTAGAAGCTGTCACAATCTTGGAAAAATTTCTGAACTAAGGATCAGAAATAGATTATGTAATCCCCATTACAGAAGAAGGAAGGACCCAGGACTAAATATTTTCTACAGTTTGTTTCAGCTGACTGAAGCATTTTCTATCACCTATTTTAGGACAGGATAAATAATTTCCTAGTCATGCTTGTTTGTCATTCTTTTCAATAGAGAAAGCACATGTGACTGGCTAATATTAGAGGGCTACCATGCTCATGAACTTGTAGACGCTGATGTAGCAATCATACAGGGAGAAATTTCCCAGCCAACTGATTCATACTCATCTGCCCACGCATCCTCCAATGCATCCAGGAAAGGAAACATAAAAACCCAAAAAAAACCACCAACAACAACAGCAATAAAAAAAGCAAAAACAACAAAAACCCCCCACAAAACAAAACAAAATACTCAACAAAAACCCAAATAAACAAAACCCCAAACAAAAACAAACAAAAAAGACAAAACAAAAAAACACACACAAACAAACCCATGAAGCTATGCAAATTTAACTGGCATAAAGCTGAATTCCCGGTGGAGAATGTAGAAAAGAATAAAAATGTATTTTGAAGAATAAATAGGGAGGAATACTACAATAAGTCAGAGGGACCACTGGGAAAACCTCAACATTGTCGAAATTTCTGAATTTGTGTCTTGTAGGGATCTCAGACACTGCCCATGAACAACTGAATCAAAGTTCCAGGAGAAGAGAATGAAGATGAGCTGCTAGGAATAGAGATGTGGCATAAACCACACACGACTAAGGGGCAACAGTGTGGTTCATTTCATTGAATAGTATAAAGAGTGGGGAAAAAAACCATTTCCATGTTGTTTTGTAATTAGGTTTGACAAGACAGAGAATGTGAAGATCAGTGACCCTGTAGAACTGAGATGAGGCCATGGTAATTTGCCATAAAGGAGAAACTGTGGGTTTAGAGGGAAACTGGTGATCTCCGGTTCATTGTTATAAATTTGTCAAAAGGTATAGGTTTTCACTGTAATTAGCATTTCTGATTAGTTATTTGAGCCTTCCTTCCAGTAAGTGCTCGAGGACTAATTGCTGTCCATTATGCAAATGTTCACCCCACACAAACAAGGGTGCACACCTGAAAAGTAAAATGATGTTATTTTTAATGGTGAGTCAGAGAACACAAAAGTGTCTGTCTTCATTGCCTTTGAGTTCAGCTAAGTCCTTATCAGACACTCCACATAATTAAACTTCTGCATCTTAGAACACAAAACTCAGCATAATTGGATCCCTGTGTTATGCAAAAGTTTCACAGCCAAGCCAGGACGCACAGTTCATGCACTGTGAGGGTGTCACACTGGACAAACTCAGATTAGTCAAAGCAAACAGTTTTGAAGCAAACATAGTTTGCAACCTAGTCTTCAACAAGCTGTGAAGAATGAATGCATTCATTAGCAATTTAATGGTTGAGCCTAAGTACACTGCAGGTTTGTATAGAGATCATTTCTACAACAAGGTCATTTAGAACTCCCTAGCCTCCTGTTTGTGTAACTCTTGTCAAATCTAGAGTTGAGGAACTGGGCTGGAAAATTTGATTTGAGAATGTGAAGAGATTCACAGTGGGAAATGCAACCCAGAAATCTATCATTTCAACTACAGAAGGCTGACATCCTCACCAAATGCTGGTTAACTTAAGTAGTCCTAGGACTTCTCAGGAGGGAACAGGGTTTGCATGATTAGGTCCTAATTGGAGGAAGTGCTTGCTTCACTGTTTCATATAACACACATAGCTGCACATCTATTGAATTTTCGGGACTGGATTTTAATTAACAGCTCTTTGCCATACAATTATTTTTGTTTCTTCTGAGATGGGCTTTTAGGAAGAGTAGAAGATGAAAGGATTGTTACTCATCCACTAAATTTCAATTTAAACCCACTAAATTGATGCGTCCCAATTTCTGTAGATTACATTCTCCTGGCAATAACCCAGAAAGTAGGAAAGAATATTGTTCTGGGTCTGTTGAGTAGAGGAACACAAACAAAAACACTTGTTTGCCATGAAACACATTGAGCCATATTATGTACATCTAGTACAAATGGTAAATGCAAATACTGCAAAAGAAATTGCTACAGAAGAGAAAAGGTGTTGGTGTCAGTGCATCCAATACACCAAACTGCAGAGAGTACAAGTTAAGGCTGACTGTCCAAAAACTGCCCTTTTGTGTGGTGTTAGTCTTGCATTAACTATCCTTCCTAATGGTTTAAGACAATGCCAGAGGTACATCCTGTCAATGCACAGAGATGACTCTATAAGATCACAAGTAATCATTCAAGCCATGTTTTGACATAGCCTCTTGAAGTTTTGACGTTCACCTTATCTCATTTCAAAGACAAGGAACTGGTTATATAAACCTCAGTTTCCAGTCAAAATACCTATTGTCCCAAACAGATCCCTTTAGAAAACTTGTGTACCTTCCTTTTCCAAGCATAAAGAGCATATTTGAAGGTACATCTTTATTCCAACAAAAATATTCAAATGTCCAGGAATCAAATCCTACAAATATTTACATTCAGGGTAGCTGCACTAGTAGTAAGATTACCAGATAGGAGGATCAACACTAAATGTTTGGAGCAATATATCTCACCTTAGGTCTCTCATTAACAGGAATTCGCACTTGGACATCAGATTACAGACAAACTGGTTTGTGTCAATACTCAAAAAACCACTTTTGTAGGTCTGCTGGTGTTTCAGTCAGACTAAATATTTTGTTTGACCTGAAATATTATATTTGCTTCTTTTAAAATTTTAGATAC
This sequence comes from Melospiza georgiana, assembly GCF_028018845.1. NCBI lineage: Eukaryota > Metazoa > Chordata > Aves > Passeriformes > Passerellidae > Melospiza > Melospiza georgiana. The sequence goes on from NC_080431.1 coordinate 67,392,402, forward strand.
TGCTGCTTCAAAATATCATGAGTCGCATAAAACTATTTTATCTCAAAGATGCAAAATAGCCAAATATTTGGGAAGGGCTGAAATTATTTAATGAATTGGGGCTGAGGTCAGAAACTGTTCTAGGCAACGTGAAAGTGCATTGTTTTAACAGATGGCTCATTTCTCTGGAAGAATTCAGTCCACTCTGTTCCTGCTGCGATTTGAAATATATTAGCAAAATGCACCCTCCTCTGTTTCTGCACTGCAGGTGCATTTACACAAGGTGTATCCACACATCAGCACTTGTTAGTGACAAAAGACAAATTGTAATTTTGACTGGACAGAATCTTTTTTTGGAGTTAGTTATCACCAGTAATGTAGAAGTGCATTTTTCTACAGTCTTTGAGTATACTCACAACAACTTTCTTCCTAAAATATTTGATCCATCTATTATTATACTGCCATCTCTATAATAGTCTCGGGCTCAGAAGTGAGCTCCACCTTACACAAAATATAAGTAGACATAAATCACTTACAGGAAAATTGCATCAGTGGGGGGAAACTGGTTGTGAGAAGGAAGTTCTGTCAGAAGATAAGATAGCAGTTCAGTTTTCCTCATTTTGTTAAACTCTGGACTGTAGTTTTGATTAACCTTGCAACACAAACCTGAAGGAATAACTTAATATGATTTTTCCTCAGCAAAAGGAGATGCAAACTCTTTCACAGCCTGGAAGGCACCAAAATAAAGAAGGCAGGACCTTTGGGTCCCACAAGTGCTATGTGAGGCTCCAAGGACTGCTGCAGACTTTGCGGGCCACATCCTGATCTCATTGCCCTGGCTAAGCTGCAGGACAGCAAACAGCCCTAGCCAAGCAAGTGGAAAAACGTGGAGAAAGAAGTTATTTGCTATCAACAAGAGTTGATGATACCTATGATGCAATGCTGTGTTCTTTACTCAGGCAAACCATCTCTTTACAGACAGAAGATGAATAGGCCTACAGTAGATGAAGGGTGCTGAATTTGCTCCCAGGAATTGATTTGACTCCAAAGGGTTACCTCAGCTTGATTCACAAGACAGCTGAGGCCCTCATAAGTCAAAGCCTGTGGTTATGTTACAGACATGAAAAAGCAGAACAACATGTACATCATCGTCAGACTGTAGTACCACAGTATTTCTGATCATCCTTTTGGATGCTTGATTTTGGAATAACCATAGATAAACACTATGTAATTTTATTTTCAAGAATAACCTTAGATGCTATAGTATCCTTAGCTGCATTAAAAGCAGAGTAGCCAGCAGGACAAGGGACATGATTCTCCCATTACCCTCTGCTCTCATAAAAAGCCATCTGGAGAAGGACGTGGACGTGATGGAGTCCAGGAGACAGCCATGAGAATGGTCAGAGGGCTGGAGCAGGCTGAGAGAGCTGGGGCTGTTCAGCCTGGGGAGGAGAAGGCTCTGGGGGAACCTTAGAGACACTGTCAAGTACCTCCAGGGGGCTACAAGAGAAGTGGAAGGGGACTTCCTGCAAGGCCACATAGTGATAGGACATTTAGGAATGGCTTTAAACTGAAAGGGAGGAGGTTTTGATTAGATATAAGGAAAAAATTATTTAATATGAGGGAAGTGAAACAAAGGAAGAGGTTACCCAAAGTAGTGGATGTCCCATCCCTGGAAGTATTCAAGACCAGGCTGAATGGGGCTCTGAGCATCCTGGTTGGATGGAAGATGTCCCTGGCCATGGCAAGGTGAGCTGGAAATAGATGATCTTCAAGGTCTCTTCCAACCCCAACCACTCTATGATTCCATAAGTAGGTGAGGTAGGATTTTCTCTTCATGACTGACGTCTGTGTCCTCTGACCCCAACACATGCCTGCTTTCAGGCAGACTGGCTCCTGTCAGCGCCCTGCTGTACTTGCAGTGTCCTTCAGTTCCCTCCAATGCTCATTCTGAACAACAACTCACATCCAGAAATGGCTTCGTGTCTTTCAACAGGACAGCCTGAGACGTGGGTTAGAGTAGCAGATGTGTGGTCTGGGGATGAGGTTTCCTCTGTTCCCCAGCCTGTGTTGATAGCAGTTTCACTCATGCTGCCTTTCTTACTCACCACTACTCAGTCAGTGTTAATGGAAAATAGAAATTACAAAATCTATATATTTGCTTCTGAATTTGCATTTGAATTTTTTGCCTAAAATATCATCATTCTAAGGTTTTCTTTCAGAGGCTAGACATATTGCCTCTTGTTTTGTCTATCTAGTTCCTGCCATGAACAACCTCTGAAACTGCTGTTTTCAAACAGCAGTATCTGCCACAGGTTTACAGATAGTTCTTCAGGGAGAGCTGAGAGCAATATGATCAAATTAATGCATACTTTCTGTTTCAAATCCCTGGAAAGTTGGATGCTCAGAAAGTCACAAAGATAAACAGTGCCAATATGGAATTCCTGATGTGGAGACATAGCAATTTTCTCCCTCTTCTTGGTTTCATATGAATGTGACATTTTTCTCTTTGTCATGCTTACCCACTGGCTGCAGAGCTAATACTGGCTGCATTGCTCTAGAGTCGTAGAATTGTAGCACAGTAGAAAGGTGTCCTCTTTTGGTAATACCTGGAATGTTTTACACTGATGAAAATTTAATCAAGTAAAAATTTTAGAAACAAAAAAAATCTATTCAATAAATTGAGTATGATCTGCCTTCTGCACCATCAGTGTGATTGCCATAGCCATACTCACATAACCTCACACCTTTTGCAATTCCAAAGGAACATCAACATGGTCAAAACGTACATGCACATTAAATAATGGATGTGAGAAAGGAAAGAATAACCGTGGTGCCCAGCTGAGCACTATGCAGTGTGTCTGACAGCAGTTTCCTGCTGTGATGCCATCACTGTGCTGCTATACCCCTGGGAGCTCTCTGCTTGGACCTCCATCATTCCCCACTGCATTCTCTTCTCCCTGAACTATTTTCTTGGGAGTCAACTTGAGCATCACTTCCTGGTCCTGCATTGCAAAAGCACATGTTCCTATTAGCATTTAATATTTGAATATATGTTTTGACCCTGAAAAGTGCTGGTCAGAAGAGAGATGGTGACACTCTAGCAACACCTCTATTTACTTTGTTATTCTGAAAGCATAAGTTGATGACATGACCCCAAGCAACCATAAAGTGATATAGACATTTTCCCAGAATTGTCTGAACAATAAAATACCACTGCATATAATTCAAAAGCAAGAACCCTTTTGCTCTGCTAGCTAGGGCAATGCTGTTATTATCATTCAAAGTAAATATTTGAAATAAATCTGACTAAGAATTTTGCTTTGACAGAAAGGATAAGGATAGTAACATATAGAGATGTTGGGGATTTTTAAGGAAAAAAAAGCTTCTGACTTTTTTTTTAAATCTGCTTCCTGAAGCCACAGAGTCAGCCAAAATTTATTCTGGGTCAGCCTTCATTGCTCTGAGAAATTAGACCATTAGGCAATGCTGTTTTACAACTCTCCATTTTATGATCACTACGGAACAGACACAGGACTTCAAAGCATGTGGCCAAAAGTCAATATTTTTAGCCTATTACCAGATTGCAACCTTTCCTTTATGATTGTTGTAGGCTTTGAGCAGTGCTCTATATCTCTGTCACCTTGATTTTAGATTGTAATGCAGCATTACCTTCAGAAGAATAAATGCATATTACAATAAATGTAAATATTATAAGAGGACACATGTAATATGTAAAATATATAAGAGGACACATTTTGTGTCATTCTCTTTAAACAATACCTAAAAGTACATTACAGTAACTCATCAGGATATGACAAGCACATGTGGCTTCCTTGTATCAGCAGACAATCTTCCCCACACAAAGGGAAATTGCAATGTCAACAGCTTTGGATGTACTTAGCGCTACTTATATGCAGCTTTAAACAAAGCAGAACTTCCTAGACAGGATAATAAAATATTTGTATATCAATATAGATATTTTTTAACTTTCAATGATACAAATACAATGATACAATGTACATTCTCTGTGTTGGTGGTTTGTTTTTGTTTGGTTCTTAGGTTTTGGTTTTGTTTTGTTGGGGTTTTTTGTGTATCAGCTTTCAAAGAGAAGGTTTTCTTCTTAGAGAAGTGATGAGAATCTTCCTGTTATGTTGATGCCTTAAGTTTTAGCTTTCATATTTTCCATATTCTGTACTGCATTAGTAGAAAACTCTGAACTTCAAAGAGAGTGCTAACAAGTTCTCCTCACAGTTCAGTTAGACAAAACAATCCTTTTCCAGCCTGAGAACCAAGGACACCATTGCTGCTTCAAGCCCAAGAAAGTATAAACAACAGTGAATTGAGGAGAGCAATCAAGGAGCAATCAGGGACTGCATAACCTGAAGCTTTAATTGGACAATTAACCCCAATATGTAAATAGACTAAAACTTATGAAAGTATGAAAGTTCATGACTCGGTGCCCAACTTGAGTGTAGCCTCAGCTGGGCTCTTGTACTGCCCAAGGTGCATACTTTGACGGCCTTTTTAATAAACACCTACTTCATTCCTTTAACTCTCTCTAGCCTCTGTTCTAGGTACCCTCTCAAGGCATCAGTGTCACCTTCTCATGCAAACACTGCTGAGGAAGGACAACCTTTTTTGGTCTTAGCATGTACAGGGGATTTGAAAGTAAGTGAAGTTAACAGGGAAGAAAGATATAAGGATTATTATCCTCTAGGTTCAAATTACACTTGTTTCTGTTGAACTGAGGACAAGAACTGCCAGCTAAAATCCAATATGCATTTTGCTACAGCAACAAGAGAATTTTTCTTTCCATCTGATGGATGTCCTGTTGTGCTAGCACATGCATAAGGATGTGAAGGAGAGGAAACAGGAGATTATACTCACTGAGATGAAGACAACTTTGGACAACAAACTATGTCCTACAAGCTCTGTCCTCTGCCTCTTACCAGTAAAACCTTTCTGACAATTTCCATGAGCTCTGGATCCTGTCCAGAATGATGAAGTAGCAAACTAGGAAGTGTGAAAATCCAAAGCCACTCGTGTTCAGCAGGTAACAAACGTGTCACTCACAGCAGGTAGGTCCACAGTGACCTTCAGTCAAAACTGGGGGTTTTCCACCATGGTCTTCTACTGCAGTATGTGCCAAAGGGTTGAAGAGCAATCAGTTCAAAAGAATCAGTGGATTAAAATAACATATGAATTTGACCATTTCTTTGGTCATGTCCACAATACAGAAATTTTTCAGCAGGGAGGAAATTCTACCCTTCTGTTGTGCCCTTGGGCCGAATATATGTCTTGTATGGCAAGTTGAACTGAAATGCTCCCCATGTGTAAGGCTAAACTTCTCTTCCCCCCAAACACATCATAGTATATTAGCATTTATTCTAATCTACATATGGATGAATAATTTGCCAAGGCCCGGAGGTAATATAATAATTATAGGTCAATGGAATATGTGAATGTCCTTTAAGAATATTAGTCCTCATTTAAGAAAAAAAATTACATGGTCCAGCATACTTTATTTCCTTAATGTCAACAATGTTCATAGTCTTACATAATTCATAGGAACTATGAGCAAGTAAAAATCAATTAAGGTTTGGTCAGGGATTTTTCTAGATTTCTTTTTTTTTATTCACGTCTCTCATGAACATACATACAATTACAAATAGGAAAAAGTTCTGCCTGGGTTTTAGCATCCAGAGGCATCAAATGGACATCAAATGCATCAAATGCAGATGTTGATATGAATACAGAGCACTCCTTTACATGCATGCAACTTTGAGCACTTGTGTAGTTTGCACAAGTTCTTTCAGGATGCTATCACCTCTTGTATTGCAAGAAAATGAAGCATGCAAAGTTCATTTGATCAAGAAAGATAGTATCTGAAAAAATCACTCATTTTCTTTTGTACTACAGATCTAAAATTCAGACAATGTAGTTCTGGTTATCTTGCTTCTGTTGGCCTTAAACCCAACTGTCCCTTACAAATGAAGTTCCAGTCTCCAGAGACTCCAGAGAGAGTAGTAGACAAATGAGTGGTGTCTTTTAACCCACATTTCTTACAAGTATCCTTATCAAGTAATCTGCTGCAACCTCAACTATCTTGGTGTTAGAGCACTTGCCCTACCTGCTAAGCTGAATCTATTCACAGCAGACACTTCCTTGCCCTCTTGCCAGTATCACCGTGTAGCTGTTCTTCAACTCTTTCTTCTCTAGATCCAGCAAACCCATTGTCTTCATCATTTCCATGGAAGTTATGTTTAAAATAACATTCCTGTGGCTCAGGTCTCTGCCCTCTTCAGCTGGTTCCCACCTTTCTAGATATAGGGTGCACATAACTGTGTGTGAAACTCCTCAGAGATGTACCACCACCTCTTGGGGCAGAACAATGACTTCATTTGTTTCACTTCCCGGAATAATGTTTGCCTTTTTCAAAAGAGCAAAACACTCTTTTTACTCCCATTCTACTTGTGATCAACTATTAACCAGTTACTCATTGTGCCTAGTGATGTGCAATATTTAACCACAATCACAGCACATGATTCTAATTCCTTTTAAAACTGCACTGGCTGTTTGGCTGGATCTTGGAGGTCAAAGGATAGATTTTCAGCTAAAATGTGAATCACTGATTTAAAGCGCAACAGCAGATTCTTCAAGTCTCCACTGTTTCTAACTATGATATTTGTACTTCACATGAAATTATTAATTTAAAAATTCATTATTCATTTAAAAATTCTCTACTTGATTGTGATTCAGAACTTGACAACTTATGATTGTCTTATTTACTGTTACAGTGACTTCATATTAGCTATCTACTACTGTAGGATTCTCTTCCTTCAGTCCCAGAGGGATAAATATATTCTATAATCATTAAACACTAATGAAGTTGTTGGGAAGATGCTGGAATCAGAGAAGCAGCTGATTAAAGTCCTAGTTTGCACTAGACCACTTCTAAGTACATCAGTGTAGCTCTTGCCTATCTAGTCCAGCTGAATTCCTTGTCCATCCTCACTCACACTGCAGCATAGTAAGCATGCTATAACTCTGCTCCGTTTGTAAGATAAACATAATTTGAGAATAAATAGTACAAATATTCAGATTGTTGTATTAGAAGAAACCCAAACAAGCTGATAAGAGTCATAGAAAAAAAAACCTGTTTTCCTCCTGCCTTACCACCTGGCTGCAGCTGTGCGCCCTGTCAAACTAGAGCACATTCGTGGTTTTGAGGTCTCTCAGATTCTGCTTCTACAAATCCACAGACTTCTTGTAATTACCAAGTCATCTCGTTCATACATTTGAGATCTTTAACTGCCTGGAACGTGCATCTGATATCTAGTCACCAACCTTGGTCTAGAAATTCTCCCATTCATGACAGTGAAATGAAAGCTGTATTTTATTGTCTTTGATAATGTTCAAAAGATGTCAGTGGCACGAGTGTACACTTGCCTAGTACAGATGAAGTAAGTAAACCACTCCTCCCCCCCCAAGAAATTGCACTGCAATGGCTTTGACTGATGGTGGCTGGAAAACTGCTGAAGAGGATACACACTCAAGTTCAAGTGGGTTGCCTTTCTAGCTCACTGAGGAAGTGTGGATAGCTTCCTGACCTCTGCAAGGGTGCTTTACATCCCATGATAGCTCAACAAGTGAAGCATTCACACAGTTCAATTGGTAAGTCAGTAAAGTTGCATGAGGTTGCAACCCTAAAGTGGAAGCTGGCAGAAACCTGTTTTAAGTAGATTCATCATTACAGAAATTTTCCTTTTTACAATCCACAAAATTTTTCTCATTAGGTATAGGCACATTCAGGTCTTTTCTCTCCACAATTTCTCCTCCTGTGTATCTCCAACCATAACATCTCATCGTTCAAGTAGCATAACATCCCCTTTGCTGCTCAGTGTATTCATTTCCTGCTTGTTCACCACATGAAAAGTGTATTGCAATCCTGATGTATACTCATGACACACTTTCTTCCATTCATAGCATTAAAATCTACTCATTTCATTTGCACTTATGTATAGTCCTTAATGACAGAACCTCTTTCTGTATTCTTCTCTTACACTTGGCTTGCATGATAGGGTTGTGCCACTATAGAACTACATGGCGTGAACAGCCTGCTACCATACATGCACTCTATAAAAAATAAGTAAATAACCATATCTTCTAATTTCACATGTTTCTCCCCAGTTCAAGCTCTTATTACAAGACAAAGTTGCAAAGAAATAAGGCACATAAAAATCCATAAAAATATTATGTAGAAATTAAGACTAATGAAAAATATCTGACTGCAACAGAGCCAAATTTTGTAGAGGTAAAGAAGACACTATAAGTCATAGAACAGGCCAGCTATACATCAGGTCCAACAGAAAAAGTTGTCAATAACCATAAAAACAGTTGCTCAAACATTAAACCAAATTTACATCCTTAAGACCTCTGGTACAAGCATATGAACTTTGTTTTCATGCAACAGTGCTCACAGCTTTGGCTTGTTAGGCATCTCTAGAGCTGTTTTACGATCAGTTGCAGGTTTTGATTGGCACGTATGGTTTAGGGGCTTTTTGAAGCCTGGGGGCAGGTGCTGCAAACCATGGCCGAGCTCTCCAGAAGCCCACTTCTCTCTTGCAATTATGTAACTCCCCTCAGTGTTTTAGGTCAGATGTCCTGAGTGAAATCAGAACAATAAAAATTTTTATTTCTTCACAAGGAACAATGATAATAAGGCAAGAAATTAAGTCTATTAATTCTACAAATACTGGTATCACCAAGCACATGATGTGATTGCTCTTTAAAGATCTGTCACTTTTGTCTATATTAAGTGGGGGAAAAGTCACACTTGCTTGCCAAAAAGTTCACATTTTTGAAATTATTACATATTTCTTCTCAGGAATTGGGAAGCTGTCAGAATTCACAGCACAACAGGTAGAACAGCCTATACAGTCTAGTGTCCTGCTCTGACCTGGACAGAGAGCACATCCCTAGGGCAACACAGCTGGTTTCACTGTACACAAGAGATGAATTTCAACTAACTGTAAACTACAGAAAAACATCTGTATTGCAACTGTGTAAAGCATCCTGGATTTGCTTTTCCCCCCCTCCTTGTCATGGTACAGCCACGGATCTATTATTAGTGTGATGTAGTCAAATTCCTTCCACCATTTGCAGAACAGTAATCGACAACAACCTCCAGAGCAAGGCAGCAGGCTGGGGCAAATTAATTCTGCCTGCAAAGGTGCTGCTCATTTGTAGGAAGAAAAAAAGAAAATAAACCAAAACCAAATAAACTAACACACATAAACACACCCAAAAACATAGGTAAGTAGGCTAGTTTCCTTCTTTCATAAAAATTTAAACTTGCATTATGTAAAAATGCAAACTTGATTTACAGTAAATTTCTGGGACATAGAATGAGGACTGGAGTGAGTCCTCTTGCAAGGTGCAATCTCCTGTTGTTACACATTAATGCAATGGATAATTAAGGATTAACATTTACAAAAGCCTATTGTTCCTGACCTGTGATCAGCCATAGCCACCTGGCAGTGAAAATTGCCTCTGGAGAAAATGTAATGATGTCAGTTAGATTTTAAAGGGCCAGGGTGCTGGGTGTGCCTCCAGAAGTGCTCCACACCGGACCAGGTGTGTGTTTCCAGCCTTGTAACCATCTGCTCTTGTGGCACTTGGGCTCACACCAGGATCAGCTGGGCATGAGCCAACTGGATCCCTTTGGGATGGTGCTGAGCAATGCACTGAGGATGCTCAGCCTGCTGGAGGGGACATTCCTGAGCTGGTCTGGGACATTCCCCTCCCACACAGGCACCCAGGCCTCAGCACTCACTGTTTCACCCTCTGCAGCCACTTAACTCCTTGGAACAGACAGAGACTTTGGTTTACTCAAATGGGGTTTGGTTAAGCAATCACTCAGGCTACTGAGCAGCTGCATGAAAAAGTTTTCTAAAATCAGCAAGACTTCTTTGTGACTCACTCCTCACCATCCCAGTGCTAACAGTCCTTATTTGGTGGTGCACTTTTTAACGGTTGGATTGCTTTTTAATGGTGCCAAAGTCAAAATCCACCATGTTGGAAAACTCAGTGTAACTTGATTTGTGGGACGCAGACGCTGCAAGTCTGTGCAAGGAAAGAAATTTTTCGTGAAAGAGAACCTCAGTGATATAACCAGTTTTACCAATAAAGTGATGTTATTGTCTTTTCACTCAGTTACTGGAAACTAGACAGGGCAACAGAAAAGGACCTGTCCCACACCTGGACTGGTGAGCAGCAAACAGCTTCCAGACATGAATCAGTGCTGGGAATCAGGAATCATTTGAATAGTGACAATAGCATGATGAAACCTGACAACTTCCAGAGAAATGCTGTAGAGGTACACAAATTTTTTCACTTGTGTTCACATACATCTGGTTGTGATCTTTTTCAATCCTCACAGCTGAATCTCAGTTCCAATACACATGAGATAAATCAAACTTCTGCATTGATCTTATATTGACTACATTCAAATTCAATCTCACACTTCTATACTAGAGTATAACACCATGGAGGTAAGCCTGTAATTCCTCTGGAATTGCTTTACTGCATGTCAATTTGCAATGAAATCTTGTATCAACCTTTTGGTATTTCAGGGCCATTGAAATTTTGTATAGAAGCAAGATTTTTCAAATCAGACTAAAGGTAAACTTTTGGTTGATGTCATCCATACTCCCAGCACATTTTCCAAATACTTATACAAGTCTATGAGGCTCAGCACACGTCAAGTTCTGCAGTGTCTATCCTGTCTCTCAAACCCTGTTCTCCACAATCACCAAAGCCCAAACTCACCATGCTGTCTCAGCAGATCCCTACAGACCCCTGCAGATCATCAGGATGAGTCAGGAGGAGCTGTGCACGTCGGCTGCTCCTCAGTTTGGGTTACAGTCAGTGTGGACAGGCCGAGCCCAGCATGCCTCCCATGCTGCCACAGCTTCTCTGCCCGTCCTTGCAGACAGAGAAGACCACTACAAGCTGAGTCTGTTTTAGGTGGGACTCTGCAGCTCATTCACAGGGTTCTTCTGCAGGATTACAGGCAGTCTGAGGTTGCCTTAGTGCAAATGCTAACTTAGGGGGTTCCTACACTAAGTAATATGGTTTTGTCAAGCCGAGATGTAGGCAGTGTTCTAGTTTACATATTGTTTCAGTCATTTAAAGTATTGAGACAGACACACAAATGGATGGGGCTAGCCAACTACAAAAAGTGAATTTATGAATGAAAGATGACTATGGGAGGTTATGTAACTTTTCCTACCCAGGAAGGTTTCAAATCACGCTGCAGTGAAATGCAGCTGGCTGACTTCTGGCCCTCTTCCCTGTCCCATGTCCTGTGCACTACTGCTGGAAGACAGAATGACTGCATACAGATAAAGGTTATGACTTCTACTTAAAGAGAGTAAATTCAATTATTATGTTGACATTTTTGAGAGATCCACATGTCTGTTAGCTGGAGGAAAGAGACTCCTTATCATTGACCAAAGGATAAAAGAAATCAAAGAATTGAGGGTGTCTGAAGGTCACACAGGTAGGTTACACTTACAGGAAAGCTATTTCCCTTGTGGTTTGTTGCTCAAGATTATTATTGTAAAGACTTATCTCTATACTTGCATCTTTTCCCACCAGATGTCCCAATTAAATTGTTATAAATACAAAGTAATTAGAGAAACAAAGCAAAGCAATTCTAGACACTGTGAGAAGATGGTAAATCCACAAGCTGAGATGTGTTAAGTTTGATTGCTTAACTATTAGTGACATAGATGTGCTAGTTGTCATCACATTGTTTGTGCTGAATCTGAACATCTAATCCCTTCCTCGGGCCTTTCCCTAAAGCAGTGGGATATTGCTGAGAAATATCTCAATGCAGCTTGATCCAGCCAAACAGGAGAGAAGAACTGGCTTGTCTTTCTCCTGAGACGAGCTGACGCAATGCCGAGGGGCCCTGGCACGACCTTGGTGCCCAGGCAGGAATGACTGGAGGGTTTTACCATCACACAGCATGAAAAAATGATACACAGCCCTGTATCACAGGTGCCAAGGTACTCCTTTGTAGAGAGACCCCTTGAGTAAAATCTATGGAAATGGACTGCAGAAGCTAGGAAGATTCTGAATCAGATTGCGCCTTGCAGGACTTAGCTTCAGAAATTGCAATGCAGAAAACAAAACATTTTGCTCTGCAAAGATATTTACCATGTTTGAATTTTATTTTTAGTTAGTCAAATTGAATAACCAGATAACAGAACAAAACCAGTCATGTGTCCTGCAGATCCTAAGAAAACAGGTCTATCCTGTTTGGTAGGACTTTAAATACAATATTGCATAATTCACAAGTGAACCAAATGAAACATTTCTCAGGAATTTTTGGCAATACTTTTTTGCTTGATATTCACCACAGCGGGTAGAAACCAGCCAACATCTAATCACCCATACAGCCACTTACTTGCTGCCCATGCACAGCGGGAGAGATTAGGAAGTGCAGATAGTTTAATAATGAAAGGATGAGGTGAAGGTGGAGGGAAGTGTTGCACAGGCTCACCACCTGCTGCAAACAGATTGATGTCCAACCAGCCTCCAGGCAATAACCACCTTGGAAGACAACCCTCACTCCACCTCCTTCTTATGCTAGCTCAGTTTTATTGATGAAAATGACATTATATCATATGGAATTTTCCTTTGGAGAACTCAGGTGAATTGTCCTCGATGTGCCCCTTCCCAGCCACTTTTCCACCCAGCCTCTTCCATACAGTGTGAGAGCTAAGCGTGAGCAGGTGAGCAGAGAAAGTCATGACATTGTGGGAACACCCTTCACCAATACCCAGAGCATGGGGATAAGAACACCATACATGCTACTATTAATAAATTTAATCTATCCCAGATAGATCCATAACACCAATAAAGACTTTTTAACATTTCTTGATTTGTATGAACTCTTGTCTGCATTCAGATTGGGCAGAATTCAGCTGTGCCTTCTGCCCAAGTCAAATGACCAAGACAGTGATCATTCACTACTGAATCATTCATTTCTACTTCACTTTTTCATCCTAGTCATGCTCAAAGGAGACTCTGGTATTACTTTATACTGAAGTCTTTTTCTCTATAACTCAAAAGGTCTGGTGTCTATCAATGAGTTCCACATAGGACATAGTTTTATGCAGCATTCTTGATCACAGCAGGGTTAATATCCTCAAAAATGTGACAGTATAAACTTTTCCATGGCAATATTGTAAGTCTTCTTAATGGAATTTACAGCAATTTCTATTATTAAATATCTCTACAGTGTTACTTTGGATCTCCTTGACCTTTGTTTACACAGGTCATACACTCCAACACAGACAGATTCTCTGCTGAATACAAGTCACACGGCTATGATGTTTGTGCAGGAAATTATTTTTCCTGACCCATAATATTTTTTATTATTCAAGACCAAGACAAAGCAATAAAGTCTGCAAAATTCACACAGCTAAATCTAAAGGAACAGAATCTGTTCCTTTTTGATTTTGATTTTGAATTTCCATTTCCATTGAAGCCTAAAGTTCTTCAAAATCTTCTCACTTTTTTGAGAAAAAAAATACTAGATAGCAAGCTTCCAGCAGAAAATTAAATACAGCATAGAGCTTGTCCTTTTCCATCAGGCTCTTGTGTTTAAACCCTCCTTTTTAGTCTTGCTTATATCCCAGTCAAAGATATATGTAAGTTGCTTAACAGTCTATCAGCTCTCAAGCCCTCAGATTCCTCTTGTGTCTATGAGGAAATAACCAATCCCACACACTGGAGTCATGGAGTTCAAAGTGTTTTAAACACATCCTCAACTCCTGCAACACAGAACCTGGTCCAGAGACAACTTTATTAACACAGTCATACATAAAGGCAGCTGTTGAGGAAGAAGGAGGTGAACCTACTCCTAGCAATAAAATGTTTAGAGTTTTTTAATCAAGCCTAAACATTTGGACATGGATTGATTTGCTGTAAGGTACAAAAACACAAAGAAATGATCACATGTCAGTAAGTAGGCTGTTTTCAATAATAGGTGACAGCATCATTCCTTTAGCAGCTGTTTCAGACATTGCAGTGTACTGCAGTCCTCTCCTGCATAGTTCAGCTGTGTGAGGTATAGATCATCTTTCTCTGAAATGAAATTCTTTCTGATCATCAGTCAGAAGTACATTGGATACAAGCTAATAACCCACAAACACTTCCATACACATTAAGCTATAGCCATCAAGAGCTCCCTGAGTGTGAGAAATATTAACCTTCTTTTCCTATTTATGCACATTTCCTTTCAGATTAGAGGTAATATGGTCACAAAACTGCACACTCCGAGATAAAAATCATAAGTCAGTCTGTGGACTGGTGTTTCCAGGCCCCAAAGCTACCCACTGGAATTTAGCAGAGCGAAGCTGGGACCAGTGTTGGTATCGGAGGGCCAGGGAGATTACAGCTGCCCTGCTGTGTCAGTGCTTCATGCAGCTTTCTCAGGTTGCACTGGTACAGCAGGAGGTCTAATATAGCTCCATATTCCTTAGGGAAAGCTCCTCTCTTACCCCTGAGAGGTTTCACCTACTTTTGCAAGCTATGTTCTCTAAGAAGTTCTCAAATGTGAAGAGATTCTTCTGATAGGACATCCAATTTGGAAGGAAAGGGACAAAGGCACCTGATGTCCTCCCAGTTCTATAGGGTGCTTTTAAAGAGCTGTCTCCTGAACTGCAGGAATCTCTGCAAGTTTACTGAACGGGCAGTGCTGTAACGTCAGTGGTTTCAGTGAGACACTGCTCATACCCATCTCCTCTCTGCCCCAACACAGACTGATACAGGCAGGCAGCCAAAGGGCTCTTGCAAAATGCCTTTGTGTATAAGGAACATGGGAAAAGCACAGTCTGAAGTGATTACACAGTAACTGTACCGATAAAGTTACAGAAAGTGAATTTCCCTATGACCCTGTGGTTTCACTACTGGAATAACATGAAAAGAGAGAGACAAAGCTGGCTGCTAGCTGTGACGTGACATCAACAGGGAAGTTAAAGGAAAGATTTGTTTAAGGTGATTTCATTTACTTCTTAAAGCATTGATGACATTACACTAACAGAACCAAAAAGTGACTCACATGCGTAATTGCTGCTTGGAGGTATCAGGATCTATATAAGGGTTTCAGCTGTGGTCTTGGGAGACAGAAAGTCAAACCCTTTCTGCTGCAGCAAGGCTCCTCATCAAGATGGGCACCATGCACTACCTCCTGCTTTGTGCTCTCATCTTCCTGCCTGAGACTCCTGCTTTTCCACTACCACATAGACCACAACCATGGAGCATCATAGACCTTGAGAAAGTAAAGGTATGGTACATGGGGGAAACAATACTGCATTATGAGTAATCTGATTTGGATTCAATTTCTACATTCCTTTCCTACCTGCTTGTATTATCCTTGTCTTACATTACAACAACAGTTTTTGCAGACGTGATATAAAACAGTTTAAACTTGCTGACTAGCTTAAACCTCTTAAGGCTAACTTTAAAAGGAGACCAACTTCCAACTGGTAAATAAAGAGAAGCGTTTTACAAATAAGTCCAAAATTGTATGTGTACTGTTTTAGAA
The DNA here is from genome assembly GCF_028018845.1 of Melospiza georgiana. Classification (NCBI taxonomy): domain Eukaryota; kingdom Metazoa; phylum Chordata; class Aves; order Passeriformes; family Passerellidae; genus Melospiza; species Melospiza georgiana. Next base: position 67,408,006 of record NC_080431.1, read on the forward strand.
GGCTGTAGATTTGAATGCTCAGTAAATCGTGGTCACTTGACAGGATTTCTTACTTACAGTGTCTCATTGCTGTTATGATTCCTCTTATATATGCTGATCTCTATTATTGAAAGAGCAGAATTTGGTACATTGAAATGGAAAGATACAACTAAACCCAGACATGAATGATGCACGATGATGAAACAATTCAAACACATGCAAAATGCAATTGCCAAAATATCACAGATATATGTATTAATCTTTATTTTCCCTCACTTCTTCCAGGGATATCTTGATAAATTCTTTCCAATTTTGTCAAAAACACAAAACCTAAGCATAGAAGAAAGGATTAAAGAAATGCAGAAGTTTTTCCACCTGACTGTAACTGGAAAACTAGACAAAGAAACAGAAGGAATAATGACAATGCCCAGATGTGGAATGCCTGATGTAGCAGAATACCAAACATTTCCTGGAACTCCAAGATGGAAAAAGACACATTTAACTTACAAGTAAGTGATGTTTCAGGTTTTCTGAGGAAGGGGATTGCTCTGTATTTAACTAGGTGTGTTTCCTTCACAGCCTGAATGAAATTAACCTGTTTTTCTTTCCTGACAGGATTCTCAGTTATACACAGGACCTACCCAGACAGAAAGTGGAAGATGCAATTAGAAGGGCCTTGATGGTATGGAGTGATGTGACTCCACTGCAATTCCGAAAAGTTGACACAGGCCGTGCGGACATTGAGATTAGATTTGCACGTCGTGGTGAGAATACCCGTCCTTTTTAACATACATTGCTCCATGTTTTACTGAAAGCATGTATTTTTATAGCCATAGCTTTAAGAAAGAACAAAGAGTTGAGAATTAAATCAAAGTTTCCATAAATTTTATCTACTTTATATCATGCCACCAACTTTCTATGCCATTCTTCAATTTTACTTCTGTAAGAGAGTTATAAAAATCCTTTCAGAGTCACAGCTGTAAAATTAAGGGAGAATTCAGCTCCAGAATGAGACACTTAAACTCAGATGTTCAAGGTGTTTTCGCCTTGATAAAATGTGCAAACTACAGAGAAGAGTTCTGTAGAGCAAATTAGCAGCTTCTGAAGACCCAGCCTCCATAGGCTGCATTCAAGCAGCTTAAGGCAGGTTTACTCAGGCCTAGACCAAGCCTGGTTCCCAGAATAAGCACACTTTGGCAGCTGGCTTGCATTATGTTTGGCCACAGAAAGTCTCATCAGGTAGATTTGTTTCTAGAAGGAATGGTATGTTGCACCCCAAGATTGCACCAAGGTGCAGCAGCCAAAGCGTGGTAAGTGGGGTGAACAGAAGTCACTTCAGAAATCCATCTCTGATCTGGAGGGGTCTGGAGTAGTCTATAGACATAGCTCTGCCTTGAACGTGTGCCTGGCATGTAAACTGACAGCTTAGACTGACTGAATGCCCACTTTAAGGTTGTCTGGCTTCCTCTCTAGATCCACTGACAATAATAACTGAAGATCCATTGACTCAGTTGTGCAGATCAGGCACGTGGCCTGCAAGCAGATGAGCACCAAAATGTCCAAAGCCTGTGTGTCACTGATGGCAAGAACATCAGGGTGCCATAAAGAGGTGACCGTATGTTCCAGTCAAACACAGAACTGATCCTTCGAGCTGGAATGGGTTTTAATTCCATGTCACACACTAGAATTAGGTCTCTACTGCCTTAAGGATGGCCTCCTAAGGGCCATCCACATAGTCTGAGAGAAAGGACACAGGACGGCATCTCATTTCCCAACTACTCCTCAGAGACTCACTAAAGTCAGACTCACTGTGAGGGAGAGGAAATTTTTCCAAGATGGTTCAACTCTGATCCAGGCCTTGCACTTGAAGTAGGAAACAGCAATATTCCACCTGCACTGTGACAGAAGTAGATAATAGACCAGACCTCAAGGCTAGGTACAAATGACTTTATCTCTACAGAAACGTGGTTAACTATCCAAAATCACCATCCACACCAAAATCAGTGCAAGTGAGAATGTCTACAACTAATATTGTCCAGCACTTTTCAATAACAAACACATTCAGATATTAACAAGCATTAGGTATTTATTCTGAAATCATCCCTGATTTCAGCCTCAGGATCACACTTCTGACAAAACCTCAGGGAAAATATATTCAGCTCTTCCTGAAACATGCAACAGATCAAACTATCACATACAAGATTTGAACTTAAATCAGGTATTTGGAGAGTGTTTCCCTAGGCCTCACTTCTCATGTTCACAACCTTGCTGCCATTGCAGGATTATTTTAAGGATTGGCAACCAGCAAAATTAATACAAACTACCAGCATGCTTCTACTTGCTGAAGTTAAATATGACAACTGATCTCATCTGATGACATTGATTTATTTCAAATGCAGAGCATGGAGATGGATCTCCTTTTGATGGAAGAGGTGGCACGCTGGCCCATGCCTTCGCACCTGGAGAAGGGATTGGTGGAGATGCTCATTTTGATGATGATGAAAAATGGTCAGATGTAAATCAAGGTAAATCTCACATGTGTAGATGAAATGGAAAGGCAAATATTGTACATGTTGGAAGAACACAGCCACAGGAACTTGTCACAGACATTTTATGAAAAATACTTTCCTTAGGATTTTTTTTCTCCTGAGAAGCTGAGAGGCCTCAGGAACAAAATGTAGACAATGATTATCTGCTGCTGCAGAATGCAACAGTTGGATCTGTGATTGGTCTCATGTGGTTGTTTCTAATTAATCGCCTATCACAGTCCAGCTGTCCGGACTGTCTCAGTCAGTTGCAAACCTTTGCTACCATTCTTTTTCTCTTCTTAACTAGCCTTCTGATTAACAAATCCCTTCTTCTATTCTTTTAGTACAGTTTTAATGTAATATATATCATAAAATAATAAATCAAGCCTTCTGAAACATGGAGTCAACTTTCTTGTCTCTTCCTTCATCCTAAGACCCCTGCGAACACCATCACAGGAACTGCTTTCCATTCCTCTTCATCCTTCAGTGCTACTTCAATACAAATATTTCTATCCTTTTCAACTACCATCATAACTACTAGGCCTTAATTACTATGAACACCTACATAATCCCTGTACTGTCCATCATTTAAAGCACTTTTTGCAGGCTAAACAAGGACTGGGAGCTCTTGATTCCTACATAAATTATGAACACGTAAATTGACTTGCTTCTAGGAATGTGGTCAACCAAAAGCTGAGTCCAAAAGAGACTCAGGGTCTCTAGATGTATATGCAAGAAATCAGTAGATTTTTTATAAAAAATTACAGTAATAAAAGAAAGCTCAACAAAAATGGATCGAAACCCTGGGGTTTCATTTCAAGATGGATTGAAATATACAAATTCTCCTGCACTTTCAATTAATTGTATTTCAAAAATAAATGCCATACATTTAATACCCATTTATGTGCTTCTATTTTGCAGATGTCAATTTGTTCCTCGTTGCTGCTCATGAATTTGGCCATTCTTTGGGACTTGCTCACTCCAATGTCCGTGGAGCTCTGATGTACCCTCTCTACTCATATCAGAACCCACAAACCTTCAGACTCCCAGCAGACGACAGAAGAGGAATTCAGAAGTTATACGGTAAAACTCATGATTAATTTGATTTTCAACACAAAATCTACTGGGGTACAGCCTTCACTCTCCCTGATTGCAAGGGCCTCATCATGGTACCAAAAAGAAAGAAAGTGAACAAACTTGGGAAAAACCAACTCCTGCTTACTCTGTCCACTCACTATGTTGCCTCTGTAGCCTGCTCCCACTGCAACCAGGAGGTGACAAAGCAGCAGTGCATGGCCTCCTGCTCTGTCCTCCCACACTCCTGCATTCTGCCAAGCATTCCTCTGGCCCTTGCTCTGCAAATGAGCTCCTCCAGTGAGTGGTGCTCCCGGCAGGAAAGGAGAAGCACTGTGCCACTCACCAAGTTCAGTAAAGGCAGAAACTCCTCAGCAACAGGGGAACATAACTAGAATTGACCCCACAGGACAGAATTTGTCAGGTTTGCTTTTCTTTAGGCACTGCCCGACACAGGGCATGCTAAAGGAACACTAGGAAGAAAGCACAGTTGTCTGCATTGACAATTTTCAGTAGGGTCTCCATGTTTTGTGTTTCTCTTCCACAGGGAAAAAGCCATCAAACTCTTGAAGAAAGTGCTTAAACAAGAGCAAAGAATTCACATCTCATTGTTTTGGTCTTCCAAAGCAATTTTAATCCTCCAGCTAATTAAGATGGTAAACTCCTGGGCTGCACTTTCTCTCCCTGAATTTTTACATTGATTTATTTGCACTTTATGCCATTTCACCTAACAAAAATAATAATAAAAAAAATGTATTCTCTGTTTTCTAAGGTTTTCTTTTTTCTTCTGGCATTTCACTGAGGCATTCAGTTACTCCTGCATGCATGACAGACAGTCAGACAATATCTTTGTGAAAAGGGTTATAGGCACCTAAAGTGCTCGTGTGCATCGACTGATGTCAGAACAGAACAGGGTTTGTTCTTACATCAGTGCCTTGCTTTCAATTCCCATGCATGTCCTGCCACTTCACAGTATTGACTCCTCAGAATCAGTGTGCTTCCCATAGGGCTCACACATAGAGGAGGTCTCCACAGTGCTTCCTTCAGTCTGGGCTGGGACGTTTTCCCAAAGGGAAGAGCTTTTCATCATCATGTCCTCCTTGGCTTTCCAGAGAAGCAGGTTTGAAAAGCAGTGGACTGGGATTCCCATTGTCCTCTGTGATAGTCAAGCTCCCTTGGGTATTTTTAAATTTATTAAAAAAAAAAAAAACAAAAAAACAAAAAAACAAGGAATAAACACCACAGGGGTTCTCCAAGGAGATTCAAAATCTTCCAAATTCCCAAGGTAGAAGATGTATTTATTAATAGTTTCCAACAGATGGCTCTCTGTGCACAGAGATAAGGTGCACAAACAGCAGTTCAGTGTCACGGCCAGCATCTTCAGTCTCCTAAACCAGTGTTATCCAGTACAAGGAACGACCTTAACCCAGCCCCCAGAGGTGACACAGCACAGCAGGCAACGTGGTGCTCACACAGCACAACTCATAGACCAGAAAACACCTCTGAGAGCAAATATATCACCACTCTGACCAGTGACTATTCAACTAATGCAGTACAAAAAGTGTGGTTTAACATGCTCTGGTCAGATCTATTTTTATCTCAACCCTTTCTGCCTCATGTTGAGTGATCCAAAAAGGACTGACACTGTCCAACCCCACAGGTAACCAAACACCACACTCACTATGCCCCCCTCAGTGGCATGGGGAGAGAAATGCAGAAAAAAGGTAAAATAAAGGGGTAGAGACAAAGACAATTCAATAAGACAGGAAAGGAAGTGGAAATAACAATAAATAATAAATACAAAAAGAAGAAAGCAAAAGAAAGTTAAAGAAAAGACAAGGAAGAAGAGGAAGAAGAAGAGGAGGTAGATGAAGACGAAGACGAGAACAAAGATGAAGACGAAGATGAAGACGAAGACGAAGACGAAGAAGAAGAAGAAGAAGAAGAAGAAGAAGAAGAAGAAGAAGAAGAAGAAGAAGAAGAAGAAGAAGAAGAAGGAGAAGGAGAAGGAGAGAAATAGGAATAGGAACGTACAAAGCAAATGATGCGCAATAGAGTTGTTCACCACCCACAGACCAATGCCCAGATGGTACCCAAGCAGAAACCTCTGGCCAGCTTTCCCTCCAGTTTACACACTGAATATGACATCCTGTGGTATGGAAAATCCCTCTGGCCAGTTTGGCTCCCAGCTGTGTCCCCTTCCGGCTTCGTATACCCCCCAGCTTGCTCACTGCTGGGTTGTTGTGCCACGTTGAAGAGTCCTCACTCAATGTAAAGGCAGCTGAGCAACAGCCAAAGCATCAGTGTGATATCAATATTAGTTTGAAAATGCTCCTATCAGTTACCAGCCATTTCTTCCACACAAAGCTCAAAGATGAAGTGGCTGGTACTAAGTGTGGATATTATACTGAGGACACTGCTGTCTTCAGGTATGAGAAAAAATCTGAAGCCCCAGAATGGAGGATCAGATCCAATCTGTATTAAAGGCTATGAAGAAGAGCTCTCTGGGCTATGTGGATGCTCGATCCAAATGGGTTGATCTGCACCATCCTGGAAAGACGCAGTTTGACAGAAAATACCCTTTGTTCCCTTGGCCAAAGTGCCCACAGGGAACAAAGCACAAAACAGAGACACACTGTGCTCTTTATCAAGCTCAAGTCATTTGCTAAAGTTTCACAAAGAGAAAACAGCCATAGAAGACAGGCTTTATCAAAGACTCTGCAGAAAAAAACCACTCCTAAGGCCACATAGAATAATTCATGGACAGTGCTGGAGGAGGCACTCTATCACGTGAAGCCAGGAGAAGAAATGCTAGACTGCACGTAGCACGTTTGTTTCCTAGTGTACAATTAACATCCTTACAAACTGAGACAAATGCAATAGAACCCAGAAATGTAGTCCTAGGAATACTGTCCTGACAATGGCACACATCTGGGAGACAGCTTCCTGCAACCACATGAGGTGACTGGCCTGCAGTAGGGCCAGCACAGGGGGCAGTGAGGCACCCTTGTGTCTTGAAGGATCCATCTCAAGAGAGGCAGCAGCACCAAGTTAGCATCACCACAGCAAGTGAAATAAAACAGAAGTCAGGAATTTTGTCCTCAAAGACAGCCACTGATGAGGCTGCCAGCAGCATTTTACTTCCTGTTGAGCTCCCATTGCCTTTCCATCCCCATAAGGGATCTCTCCTTTGGGGAAAAGCGCTGCCATCGGCGCACCTCACCCTGCTGAGCAGGTGGGAACTGTGCAGCGTTTGCCTCCGCCTAGTGGCACAGCTCGGCAAACTGCGCTGGCTTTGCGGCCTGTTGTAAAGCGTGTGTCTTGTCTGCAAGCACACAGCTGGGCAGGAACTGCCGCACAAATAATCGCTGGGGGAAATCAGAGACAACAGCAATTTGGCAAACTTGCCCCTGCCTCTTCCTTCTTCCCTTTATCCCACTGCATTCTGTGTCAGTTTTTACATGCTCTCTCTAATACACCTCTAGGCACCTAATGCTACTCAAATAGCAACTTTCCCTCCGTTTCCACACCAAAGAAGAAATGGCAAACCACAACATTTAGTTTGTTGGGGATTTGAATTTTTACTTGCTTTTACTACTGTTTTTTTAAATAAAATGATCTTTAAATTCATGCTTGCTGTTCCAGATAGTACAACAAGCAGGAAATGAATTGTCAAATGTGTTAACATTTCTCATGGGTCCTTTGACCATGAACATTTAAAGGATAAACTCTACTCCTGCACTACCTAGAAATGCTATTATGGAGACTTACCCAGTCACTTAGGTACCCTGAGCCCACTCCATCAACACAGACTGATATTCTGAGAGGGCAAAATCAATACCTGCTATACCTGGTATTAACAAGGGAATAAGATCTCGGAAAAGTAAAATTAATGTTATCAGCAGCCTTACCAGTGCTTGTCACTGTAAGCTGTGAAGGAAAGTCCACATAAAAAGTCCAAGATATGTAATGGGAAAGATCTGATGAGATGCAAAAGTGCAAGTATGCCTTGCCCTAGTGATGTCCTCTTGATTTTTTTCTTCACAGTGTAAACTGCAAATTTAATCCCAAATATTTAATCTTCAAATGTAAAGCATTTGAAGATGCCTTTTCCTTTTTTGTTTTTATAAAATTAGATCTTCAACAAAACCTGCCTCAGACAGGAGGCTCTTCATGGCATCATTATGATGTTTTCAGTTTCAGAAATGCCAGTATGAAGTAGCTCCACTGACATCAATGGAATTATTTGGAATTAATCTACCAGAGTAAAAATGTGAGCAAAGGACTAGAGAAAATATTAAGGGGTGAAAATTGTTACTGTTTTCTGTCAGTCCTAAAGTGTACAGACAATAAAACAAAAATCATAGAGAGAAGAAGCAGGCTGCTCTGGTATGTAGAAAAATATGGAAGTCTATCCACATCAGGGAAACAGAAAACATTAGAGGTCTTCTACTTGGCAACATGCAATGATCTGACAGAGCTGCTGTCCTGTGGGCAGTGAGAGAGTCACTATTTCTTGCAACTCAAAGAACAACACAACCCCAATAAAACGTTGCAGAAGATTTGCAAAGAAGAAGGATGTGTTTTTACATAGCAAGCAAGTCAGCTCTGAAACTCATTGAAAGCATATTCAAGGGAACTGATGACACAAATTCATAACTAGAATTTTAAAAGTGACTCACATGCACAATTGCTGCTTGGAGGTGTCGGGATCTATATAAGGGTTTCAGCTCTGGTCTTGGGAGACAGAAAGTCAAACCCTTTCTGCTGCAGCAAGGCTCCTCATCAAGATGGGCACCATGCACTACCTCCTGCTTTGTGCTCTCATCTTCCTGCCTGAGACTCCTGCTTTTCCACTACAACAAAGACCACAACCATGGAGCATCATGGACCTTGAGAAAGTAAAGGTATGGTACATGGGGGGAAACAATACTGCATTATGAGTAATCTGATTTTGATTCAATTTCTACATTCCTTTCCTACCTGCTTGTATTATCCTTGCCTTACATTACAACAACAGTTTTTGCAGACGTGATATAAAACAGTTTAAACTTGCTGACTAGCTTAAACCTCTTAAGGCTAACTTTAAAAGGAGACCAACTTCCAACTGGTAAATAAAGAGAAGCGTTTTACAAATAAGTCCAAAATTGTATGTGTACTGTTTTAGAAGGCTGTAGATTTAAATGCTCAGTAAATTGTGGTCACTTGACAGGATTTCTTACTTACAGTGTCTCATTGCTGTTACGATTCCTCTTATATATGCTGATCTCTATTATTGAGAGAGCAGAATTTGGTACATTGAAATGGAAAGATACAACTAAACCCAGACATGAATGATGCACGATGATGAAACAATTCAAACACATGCAAAATGCAATTGCCAAAATATCAGAGATATATGTATTAATCTTTATTTTCCCTCTCTTCTTCCAGAGATATCTTGATAAATTCTTTCCAATTTTGTCAAAAACACAAAGCCTAAGCATAGAAGAAAGGATTAAAGAAATGCAGAAGTTTTTCCACCTGACTGTAACTGGAAAATTAGACACAGAAACTGAAGAAATTATGACAATGCCCAGATGTGGAATGCCTGATACAAAATACCCAACATCTGCTGGAACTTCAAGATGGAAAAAGACACATTTAACTTACAAGTAAGTGATGTTTCAGGTTTTCTGAGGAAGGGGATTGCTCTGTATTTAACTAGGTGGGTTTCCTTCACAGCCTGAATGAAATTAACCTGTTTTTCTTTCCTGACAGAATTCTCAGTTATACACAGGACCTACCCAGACGGAAAGTGGAAGATGCAATTAGAAGGGCCTTGATGGTATGGAGTGATGTGACTCCACTGCAATTCCGAAAAGTTGACACGGGCCGTGCAGACATTGAGATTAGATTTGCACGTCGTGGTGAGAATACCCGTCCTTTTTAACATACATTGCTCCATGTTTTACTAAAAGCATGTATTTTTATAGCCATAGCTTTAAGAAAGAACAAAGAGTTGAGAATTAAATCAGTTTCCATAAATTTTATCTACTTTATATCATGCCACCAACTTTCTATGCCATTCTTCAATTTTACTCCTGTAAGAGAGTTATAAAAATCCTTTCAGAGTCACAGCTGTAAAATTGAGGGAGAATTCAGCTCCAGAATGAGACACTTAAACTTAGATGTTCAAGGTGTTTTTGCCTTGATAAAATGTGCAAACTACAGACAAGAGTTCTGTAGAGCAAATTAGCAGCTTCTGAAAATCCAGCCTCCATAGGCTGCATTCAAGCAGCTTAAGGCAGGTTTCATCAGGCCTAGACCAAGCCTGGTTCCCAGAATAAGCACACTTTGGCAGCTGGCTTGCATTATGTTTGGCCACAGAAAGTCTCTTCAGGTAGATTTGTTTCTAGAAGGAATGGTATGTTGCACCCCAAGATTGCACCAAGGTGCAGCAGCCAAAGCATGGTAAGTAGGGTGAACAGAAGTCACTTCAGAAATCCATCTCTGACCTGGAGGGGTCTGGAGTAGTCTATAGACATAGCTCTGCCTTGAGCGTGTGCCTGGCATGTAAACTGACAGCTTAGACTGACTGAATGCCCACTTTAAGGTTGTCTGGCTTCCTCTCTAGATCCACTGACAATAATAACTGAAGATCCATTGACTCAGTAGTGCAGATCAGGCACGTGGCCTGCAAGGAGATGAGCACCAAAATGTCCAAAGCCTGTGTGTCACTGATGGCAAGAACATCAGGGTGCCATAAAGAGGTGACCGTATGTTCCAGTCAAACACAGAACTGATCCTTCGAGCTGGAATGGGTTTTAATTCCATGTCACACACTAGAATTAGGTCTCTACTGCCTTAAGGATGGCCTCCTAAGGGCCATCCACATAGTCTGAGAGAAAGGACACAGGACGGCATCTCATTTCCCAACTACTCCTCAGAGACTCACTAAAGTCAGACTCACTGTGAGGGAGAGGAAATTTTTCCAAGATGGTTCAACTCTGATCCAGGCCTTGCACTTGAAGTAGGAAACAGCAATATTCCACCTGCGCTGTGACAGAAGTAGATAATAGACCAGGCCTCAAGGCTAGGTACAAATGACTTTATCTCTACAGAAACGTGGTTAACTATCCAAAATCACCATCCACACCAAAATCAGTGCAAGTGAGAATGTCTACAACTAATATTGTCCAGCACTTTTCAATAACAAACACATTCAGATATTAACAAGCATTAGGTATTTATTCTGAAATCATCCCTGATTTCAGCCTCAGGATCACACTTCTGACAAAACCTCAGGGAAAATATATTCAGCTCTTCCTGAAACATGCAACAGACCAAACTGTCAAATACAAGATTTGAACTTAAATCAGGTATTTGGAGAGTGTTTCCCTAAGCCACACTTCTCATTTTCACAACCTTGCTGCCATTGCAAGATTATTTTAAGGATTGGCAACCAGCAAAATTAATACAAACTGCCAGCATGCTTCTACTTGCTGAAGTTAAATATGACAACTGATCTCATCTGATGACATTGATTTATTTCAAATGCAGAGCATGGAGATGGATTTCCTTTCGATGGAAGAGGTGGCACGCTGGCCCATGCATTTCTACCTGGAACAAGGCATAGCGGAGATGCTCATTTTGATGATGATGAAAAATGGTCAGATATCAATAAAGGTAAATCTCACATGTGTAGATGAAAGGGAAAGGCAAACATTGTACATGTTTGAAGAACACAGCCACAGGAAATACTTTCCATTCCTCTTCATCCTTCAGTGCTACTTCAGTACAAACATTTCTATCCTTTTCAACTACCATCATAACTACTAGGGCTTCATTACCATGAACGCCTACATAATGCCTGTACTGTCCATCATCTAAAGCACTTTTTGCAGGCTAAACAAGGACTGGGAGCCCTTGATTCCTACATAAATTGTGAACACGTAAATTGACTTGCTTCTAGGAATGTGGTCAACCAAAAGCTGAGTCCAAAAGAGACTCAGGGTCTCTAGATGCATATGCAAGAAATCAGTAGATTTTTATAAAATATTACAGTAATAAAAGAAAGCTCAGCAAAAATGGATCGAAACCCTGGCGTTTCATTTCAAGATGGATTGAAATATACAAATTCTCCTGCACTTTCAATTAATTAAACTTGAAAAAGTCAATTGTAGATCACTTCTAAAAAGTCAATTGTAATTCAATTGTATTTCGTAACTTTATCATCCATTTATGTGCTTCTATTTTGCAGATGTCAATTTGTTCCTCGTTGCTGCTCATGAATTTGGCCATTCTTTGGGACTTACTCATTCCAATGTCCGTGGAGCTTTGATGTACCCTTACTACTCATATCAGAACCCACAAACTTTCAAACTTCCAGCAGTGGACAAGCGAAGAATTCAGAAGTTATACGGTAAAACTCATGATTAATTTGATTTTCAACACAAAATCTACTGGGGTACAGCCTTCACTCTCCCTGATTGCAAGGGCCTCATCATGGTACCAAAAAGAAAGAAAGTGAACAAACTTGGGAAAAACCAACTCTGTCCACTCACTATGTTGCCTCTGTAGCCTGCTCCCACTGCAACCAGGAGGCGACAAAGCAGCAATGCATGGCCTGCTGCTCTGTCCTCCCACACTCCTGCATTCTGCCAAGCATTCCTCTGGCCCTTGCTCTGCAAATGAGCTCCTCCAGTGAGTGGTGCTCCCGGCAGGAAAGGAGAAGCACTGTGCCACTCACCAAGTTCAGTAAAGGCAGAAACTCCTCAGCAACAGGGGAACATAACTAGAATTGACCCCACAGGACAGAATTTGTCAGGTTTGCTTTTCTTTAGGCACTGCCCAACTCAGGGCATGCTAAAGGAACACTAGGAAGAAAGCACAGTTGTCTGCATTGACAATTTTCAGTAGGGTCTCCATGTTTTGTGTTTCTCTTCCACAGGGAAAAAGCCATCAAACTCTTGAAGAAAGTGCTTAAACAAGAGCAAAGAATTCACATCTCATTGTTTTGGTCTTCCAAAGCAATTTTAATCCTCCAGCTAATTAAGATGGTAAACTCCTGGGCTGCACTTTCTCTCCCTGAATTTTTACATTGATTTATTTGCACTTTATGCCATTTCACCTAACAAAAATAATAATAAAAAAAATGTATTCTCTGTTTTCTAAGGTTTTCTTTTTTCTTCTGGCATTTCACTGAGGCATTCAGTTACTCCTGCATGCATGACAGACAGTCAGACAATATCTTTGTGAAAAGGGTTATAGGCACCTAAAGTGCTCGTGTGCATCGACTGATGTCAGAACACAACAGGGTTTGTTCTTACATCAGTGCCTTGCTTTCAATTCCCATGCATGTCCTGCCACTTCATAGTATTGACTCCTCAGAATTAGTGTGCTTCCCATACAGCTCACACATAGAGGAGGTCTCCACAGTGCTTCCTTCAGTCTGGGCTGGGACGTTTTCCCAAAGGGAAGAGCTTTTCATCATCATGTCCTCCCTGGCTTTCCAGAGAAGCAGGTTTGAAAAGCAGTGGACTGGGATTCCCATTGTCCTCTGTGATAGTCAAGCTTCCTTGGGTATTTTTAAATTTATTAAAAAAAAAAAACAAGGAATACACACCACAGGGATCCTCCAAGGACATTCAAAATCTTCCAAATTCGCAAGGTAGATGTATTTATTAATAGTTTCCAACAGATGGCTCTCTGTGCACAGAGATAAGGTGCACAAACAGCAGTTCAGTGTCATGGCCAGCATCTTCAGTCTCCTAAACCAGTGTTACCCAGTACAAGGAACGACCTTAACCCAGCCCCCAGAGGTGACACAGCACAGCAGGAAACGTGGTGCTCACACAGCACAACTCGGAGAGCAAATGTATCAACACTCTGACCAATGACTATTTAACTAACACTGTGGATACTTACAACAAACTTGTTTTAACATGGTCAGGTCAGATCTGCTGCTATCTCTGCCTCCTGTAGTTGCCAAAAAGGACTGACACTGTCCAACCCAATAGGTAACCAAACACCACACTCACTCCCCACCCCTCAGTGGGATGGGGAGAGAAATGCAGAAAGAAAGGTAAAATACATGGGTGGAGACAAAGGCAATTCAACAAAACAGAAAAGGAAGGGGAAATAACAAGAAATAACAAACACAAAAGAAGAACGAAGAAAGAATAAGAAGGGAAAAAGAGCCCAGAAAAATAAAAATAATTATATCAGCAGCCTTAGCAATGCATATTAAGGGTGTTACACATAAATGTTCACAGATATGTGATGGGAAAGACCAGAAGAGTGACAAAAAGTGTAAGTATGCCCTGCCCCAGTGATGTCCTCTTGATTTTTTCTTCACAGTGTTAACTGAAAATGTAATCCCAAATCTTTAATCATCAAATTTAAAGCATATTAATATATATTTTTATTTTTTGTTTTTTATAAAATTAGATCTTCAACAAAACCTGCCTCAGACAGGATGCTCTTCATGGCATCATTATGATGTTTTCAGTCTCAAAAATGCCTCCAAGAAGTAGCAACACTGACATCAATGGAATTATTTGGGATTCATCTATTACAGTAAAAATGTTAGCAAAGCATTAGAGAAAATATTATGTGGTTTGGCTATTTGAGAGCTACAGATAATCACTCTTTGTTGGACAAGGCTGAGGAAAATTATTAAGGGGTGAAAACTGTTACTGCTTTCTGCCAGCCCTAAAGTGTACAGACAATAAAACAAAAATCACAGAGAGAAGCAGCAGGCTGCTCAGGTATTTAGAAAAATATGGAAGTCTATCCACATCAGGAAAATAGAAAACATTAGAGGTCTTCTATTTGGCCACATGAAATGATCTGACAGAGCTGCTGCACTGTGTGCAGTGAGAGAGTCACTATTTTTTGCAACTCAAAAAGCAACCCACTCCCAATTAAATGCTGTGGAAGATTTTAAAAGAAGAAGGAGGTACATTTTTACACAGCAAGCAATTCAGTTATGGAATTCATTAAGACAGAGTATTCAATGACAGTGGTGACCCAAATTCATAAATGGAATTTGGAAGGTTTAGATATATTTTTGTAGCATAACAGCTACTAAGCATGAGGGTATGGTGGTATGTAGAGTCTCACTGTTTTGCTGAATAACAAAGGTAGAATCCATGTGAATTGACGCAGTTGTGCTAACATTGCAAGATTTTCTACAGGGAAAAGGAAGCACCTTGTCTACAAAGGCTGGTTAAGGAGTGCATCGAACATTTCAGTGACTGCCTCGCATTAGAAGATCACGTGGATCTACTTATGTACCAAGATTTCAAGTTCTTTTCTTGGAAATCACTTGGTTCAGAACCACTGTCCCAACAGCAAGGCACACCACTGTGCTAAAGGCCATAATGAGGCTGAAAGGGATCTGTGGTACTGCTGTGGGCTTTCTCTAGATGAATTCTTGCCTCAAAGCAGAGATATCCAGGAGCTAAGTAAGGTGGTGCCAAAAAAGCAGTTTGCATTCAACACCAATGGACACAGCTCAGGCATGAGTTACAGAATACAGTATGAGTAAGCATACTCACAGGAATGCCAAGAGCATGGGAATGCCTTTCCATTAATGCTGAGCAAAAATCCTGAAGGTAAAACTGAATCTTTAATGTTAAATATCTTTTATTTTCAATTACTGGACAGCATGGTAGTGCTCATGAATGCAGACTACTTTAGACAATTATTTCACTCCAAATTCAACCAGTACTCTGAAATGAATGGTTCCCCAATTAAAAATCAATTTGTGCATTACAAAAATGAGATTTATAAAAGATCAAGAACAATGTTCTTGTCATTTGTGACTGGACATAGGATCAGGAACAGCCTGAAACAGTACTGTCTCATCTTTCCTTAAAGGGAATCAGTCTTATTATAATAATAATATTTATGCCTAACAGAGCCTTTCTTTCTCAGGATGGTTACAACTCACAGCAGTTAAGGGTGAAAGGGAAAAGTATTACAAAATACATGAAAAGATTTCCTAGTGTTACTTTAATGCTTACAATGTTGCTCTATTTTTGAATATATGGGGGCATATGCAGTATGAACTGACATTGCTTTGAGGTAGAAAAGTATTTAATAACAGTGCTGTTGTTGGTAATTTGGCTTAGCAGAGATATTTTTGCCTCAAAATTCTTGCAATATTTTCTAGGTGTTCCAAATATGGATGGAAAAAACAGTAGAAGAGGTGGGAAAGAATCATAATGAGCTGAATTTAACTTTTTCTCCCTGGTTGTGTTATTTTCTTCATTCCTACCTTCACTGCCAGAAATAGGAATAAGGATTGATTCTTTGCATAAAAATATTAAGACTTTTACCTCCTGGGAGCAAAAAATTATGTAATAATTCGAGAAGAAGTCAAAATGCTGGCACTACTCTAATATTGGCACAATATTCTTTTAAATGTGCCTTAACTTTGTAAATAAAACAAAACCACTAAGAGTTCTCCTTGAGATAATTTTCCAAAACATTAGGTGATCATCCAGTCCTTATTCAAAAATATATAATGTAAATTTAGCAGTGAATAGACTACTTTCTGATAATAATAAATATGATCAAGGAAAAATCACTTTTCTTATTCATGTTTGCTATGGCTATGAAGCAGAATGCTTGTATCATATCACTGTCAGGCTACTTCCATAGTTCCAACAGCTCAGGGTTCATACACGTTGCAAATCACCTCTAAAAGAGGATGGATAATTAATGGTCAGTATTTTCCAGTGAGCTATTTGCTCCCACAATAAGATGTCTACAGTACAGAAATGTGGATGTGGGATGCTCTGTACACACTCCCTGTATGTAAAATGAGGAATGAGATCACCTATTTGGAAGTGTCTGCCAGCTGCGCAGATCTAAGCTGCTTGCCAGATCAGCTCAATAATTTCTCCATGTTCTCTCATACAACCTTTAGGAAAGCCCATGCAAATTCCACCCACCATTACACTGCCCATCTTCATATTCTGGTTTAACACTGGATTTCAACAAAAAGGTGCTTAGGAATCCAGCATACCTATCACTAAATGCACTAATCCTAACCTTTGCACACTGTTATCCTGAAATTTTTATTACCCTGCTATCTCTTAGTTCTAATTTCTGTTGTAAATCTTTCAGTTGTTAGCTGTGCTTTCATCATGTTTATATGGTACCTAAAATGATTTGCCCTCTGTTCTGTTTGTTTGGCCTCCTTGTTATTAAAGAGGAGGAAGCAATAAAAAATAATATTCACCCCTTTCCCACAAATTAATTACACCTTAGAAGTAGTACCTTGGCACTAGTTTATTTAACAATTTAAAAAATCACCTAGCAAGAATAACAGTGTGAATACCCTGGAAGTGCCTGAGACAAACATATTGATCTTAAAAGGATCCTGTGTCCAGAGTATTTTTGTCAACTTGACTGACATTCCTCCAGGCACCTGGAGCTTCTGCACTTCACATGTAAAATGTTGCCACTACATTCAGATATTTGGAAAAGCTGTCCCAAAGTACCAAGAGTTACTGATGGAAAATAGTTTCTTGTGATACTGGCTTTTGCCTTCTTGAGTCCTGCAGCACATTTTTCCAGTTCAGGACCAAAGTCTGATATTTCACCCTGGCTGGTTGAGGAAAATGTGCTTTCCAGCTGCTTTGTGTCATTGCTACAGTATTCGCCCATGTGTGCCAATATCCTGGTGCCCACAATGAGCAGTGTATCAAAACCCCAAAAGAGTTTGCAGCTCACAAACTGTTAACTCCCCTAAAGGTGACCCAATCTGCCAAACAAAATGATGGTCTAACCAAACTAACTCCAGTATAAATATTTCATCTTACTGTTATGGTAGATTTGAGCAGAAACAGAAGTAAATCCTCTGGAATCTAAAACATTTAGTAAATGAAGACTCACATTGCAGCATATTGCAGGAATGACCTAGTTCACTTGCATTTTCATAGCAACAACAGACATATCTGCAGTCCTTGCTTAAAACACATCAGTCATAATTACTATTGGGAAAAAAGGATCAGTTAAAGTGGATGAAAGCATTTTAAGACCATCAATACTGAAAGCAAGGAACTTGCTTTTAAAAAGGATCCTGTGTCCCAGAGTATTTTTGTCAACTTGACTGACATTCCTCCAGGCACCTGGAGCTTCTGCACTTCACATGTAAAATGTTGCCACTACATCTATTTGAATAAAATATATTGCAGTGCAATCTGCTCATCCATTCTGAGAGTAGCATAGTTCCCACTACAAAAGCAAGGAATTCTATGACAGACATAATTTACAGATTTTTTCAGCTGATAAATCACAAAATCTTGCTTTCAGAAAGAGTTTGGTCTGTGCTTTATACACCAGGACTGATTAATTTTTTTCAGTTGTTTTTCCTCAACAGAAATAAGAACAAACAAGAACATATATGAAACCTACTAGAAATTTCATCGTATTTCAGGATACTCAATAACATTAAAATTAAAAAATTAGGGAAAAAAGGAAAAACTTGGCAACCCTGTAGTTGAAGTAGACTGCTCAATGCTGCTTTCCTTGCAATACACTGTCACAGAGTGCTAGGCTCTGAATTAATACAGTCTGAAGTTGAGAATTCTTTGCAGCTGATCTAGAAAGCTTAGCTATTTAAAAATAAAAACAATTACATCTTTTACAATTATATCAGCAGACACTTTTAAAGGAAGCAAAAGGACTGAAAAGGAAGCTTATTAGATAACACTGTGAACAATGTATTGGTAGTAAAATTATATAATGATTTTTTTCAAATAGAAAAAGAGAAGTCTGAACGTTAGAGACTGGGATGGTACTGAAGATCAGATAGAATAAGCCAGGCTTGGCAGAGAAAATCTCATCTTGGGAATTTTTGAGTGCTTTAACTGTGGAGTTTTAATGTAGCTGTTTTTTTAAAGAAATTTTGTAATTGTTTGGGCCTTCCATCAGCCCTGGCTCCCCCAGTGCTGAGGTGTCTGTGTCACAGTGGGCAGAATGCTGGTAAGGGCCATGAGCCATGTCTTTGGGTCAGTGGGGTGAGGCAGGAGGCAGAGTTCAACCTGTGGCACATGGGCTCCATGCAGACCTCAGTACACGGTCATTTCATTCCAAGTCCACTGCTGAGATGTTTTCTTCTCTGTCTCTGTAGGTTTTCACCTAAGGCTGTTAAAGGAAAACATTTCACTGTCTTACATTTTTTCTCCTAGAAAACACCCACTGGGCATGGAATTCCCTATAAATTCATCTGAAGAAGCATATGGCTAGTATTCTGGATTTATTAATTGCAACATTACCATACAGTGCATGAAATCCAGGGCAGACTTTTTTCAACAGTTAAATAGTTTTTCTTTAATATTTCATTATATCTATTTTAACACCCTAGAATTCTCAGAAACTCATTAATCTAAGTCAATGTCAACAAGACAATACTGGTATTTTATAAAAATATATTGATAACTTCCCAAACTCATGGTTCAATCTAAGTTTTGACATGGCATGTAAGACAATTTTTTATGATTCAGGTGTCTCTGCAGTAGATTATGTCATGAGAACTGGCACAGCACTCTTTTAATTCCTGCTCAGTCGAATATTATTTGCCATCTTTCTATGATTATTTTAATTCTTATTTGAATAAAAAGAATAACAGAAATATTTGAATAAAAGAGACTGCTAATCAGATAATACAATGCAAGTAATGCAAAGAAAGAGAATACTGTCTAAAGGAGACTTACAGACTTACACTGGGAATGTAACCATCTATTGTTTTCCTTCCTTGCCCTCTGCTATGATTTTTCAAGGCACACGCCTCCCAGAAATCTCACTGCATAGAAAAAAAGTGCATAAAAATCATGTTTTTCAAAGCCAAGTGTGACACCCTCATGTCACTCAAACTGTTGAGAAAAGACATAAAACATAGAAGGACTGTTGCAAAAGATCTGTCAGATAAATATTAGTCATGTTTCCAAACCACACTCTGAAATAGCTTTTTACCTTTTTTGTTGCAAGGGCATGCCAACCTGTGAGATGACACATACTACAGCTCCTAGTAAGCTTAACAATTGCACCAGACCTAATCAGACTGGGTTCAGGATTTTTGTTATCAGGATCAGTGCAAATAGAGGCCAGAAGCAGTAGCAGCAAGACTTCATCTTGCCAAGAGTTTACCTGGCCACCCTGTCAGTGCAGTTTGTATTTGTATTATCCTGCTCCTCTGGACTCTGACAAGATCAGCAAAAGCTGCTTGCCCCACTTATTTTGAAATAACATAATCATAATTTAATATTACTTTGTTATTAGTTCTTATAATAATAAGTTTTTTTATTCTATCTACTGTTTCCTCAACCTGTGTGTTTGCTCAAGAAACGAAAAGTAGAAATCTTCCCCAATATCAACACAATATTCAGCTGGGGAAAAAAGGACAACTATTATTTTCCAGAATATACTAGAAACAGAAAAATAAGGGAAGCAAAATTTTTATTGACTTGTCTTCTGCTGACTCTTCTAGTCCCTATTTGAAACCACTTTCTGTCTAATTTTTGATTATTTTTTTTTCTCAGTAAATGGTCTTGATGTCATTAATTTTCTAGTAGGTTTGTAATGAGGTCAGATTACTATGTGGAACATTTTTTTCACAAAAATTAACCCAGCGTATGTTCATAACAGGCATGGATGAATGAGCAATGGAAACCAGGAGAGCACTAGGATCCTACTCCTTCTCAAACACAAAAGAAGAAACCAAAAAATTTAAAAAGTCAGTGAGCACAAGCCAGCCTCAGCTCCAGTACAAATACAAGAGAGCTAAATACTCCTTGCAACAGCAGTAGTCATGCAAGACCTGCAAAGGCCAGAATTAGGGCTCAGGCTCTTCTGAGCTGATGAAATTGTAAAAATGCAAAGGCAAACCCACAGATCGGTAAGAAAATCAGGATAGTTTTAGCAATGAACACTGTAAGTTGCTGATGCTTCATATGGCCACTGCTTCTGAAAAAAATATGGCTAATCGTGGTTGTGTCAATATGATTTAGAACTTAATTCCTTACTTTAAAAAAAAATTGCATGAAGAAACCCATATATGCTAATGGTCTTGATTAAGGAGATTGACACTTTGATCAACCTGTGTTGTTATCTCTCCTTCTACAAAGCTCAAGTGTTAACTCTGCATTGCAAAGAAGCAAGGATTAAAGCTGCCCTTGCTAGTATTTCAGCAAAACATGTTGCATATTCCTGTCTTTTCCTGATTGAAATACTTTGCTGTAAGCTAGCAGTGTTGCTCTAACTCCAACATCTAAGAACATAAATATTACATGGGATGTGAAGCAAGGTGTCATCTGTTATGTTTGGAATAAGGCACTTAGGGGTGAAGAATAAAAACTAATTTACAAGTGGGATCTGTACAGAGCAGACACCAAGCCAAGTACAGCCTGGGAGTGACTGCTCTGGCTATAACTTAAATTAACATTCCTTAAGAGAGCAAGACAGCTCATCAAGTATGTCAGCTAGGAGAGATGAGAGATTACAGAAGTGAACTTCCATGGCACAACAATGAGTTACTAGCTAATGGGATGTACAGAAAACCACAGCACTCATAAAACATTTACTAATCAAATACTGAGGCCAGTTTTGAATACTGACTGGAGCTGGTATTTTGGGTTCCCAGGTTTGCCTTTGTAGATCTTTCCTGAGGACCAGGTTTCACCATGTGAATAAAAAGTTTTCTTTCTTCAAGCTGGGTGTTTCTGGTCTTTCACTGATCATCCTTGTGAGTTAACCCTATGCTGGGCCTGTTTTGTTTCACCTTCGCCATCTCCCCAAAGCCATTTTATCATCTCATGAATAAAATGCATCTGAGATGTTTATGTTTAGGGTGTTTAGGTTTTTAATAATTCTGTTTAGGGTGTTTAGGTTTTTAATAATTCTGTTGTGAGGCTTTAATTTATAATCCTTGTGTGAATGTCCTAAGAGTTACACATCTACCTCAACAACACAAGAACAACTCTCACCAATCAAGGACATTCCTCTAAGAGGTCAGATTGTGCCTCTGAAAGAACTGCCTTCAGGCAGTTCCTGTCAGGACTCTGAGTGCTCTGGCAAGCCTAAACTGGTCATAACAAGCCTGATCAACCTCACCTGTGACCTCCATGCACATGTCTATGCTCATTCTCCCAGCAGCTCTATTTCAGCTCTTGCCTGAGCCTTCAGCCCCTGCCTGAGCTGCAGCACAGCTGAGCCTGTCCCCAACTGTCCTGATTTAGAGACTGGTTTTGCTAAAAGGACTCCAGACTGACAAAAGTGGTAGCCTTAAATCATGTCCCTTGGAATGACATTAAATTTATGACATAGCCTTGTTTCTAAGCCCTCTCCTGCTGTTCCTTCCCAACTGGACTCCCAGGATCAGGCTCATCACCTTGACTGGGGCTGCTGTGGGACCCTGTCACTATCACCATCCTGCCCTGCTCAGCTCCTGTGGAAGTGCACCATGTGAGCTCCTGTGGTTACCTCAGCACCCATTCTCACTGCTCCCTGCCACTGGATATCATACAGAACTGGGGGGGAAAGAGTCCTCTCACCATTTGTACATTTGTATCTCCATGTGGGAATCTGTATGGGAAATCATTATTTACACTATGTACCAAAAGCGTACGATTACTCCTACTAAGTTTTCCCAGAATGGCTCTTCCACAGTGTAGGAACATCTTCCAGCTACCCCAACACTTTGAAATTCACCTTGCACAGAACAACAAACACCAAAATTAAACAAGACTACGCAATCAACACAAGAACTTCCAGCATCTCTGCCTTACACAGCAAAGGTTCTGTGCAATTGTGCAACTGTACCTCAGTGCCTGCTAACTCATCACTTCTAGGTTAGCTACACTCCTACCTCCCACAATCCCATGACTGCTCTTTGTTCCATCTATCTTAACTGCTCTTTTCCTGCAGTTAAATTAAGCAATGTTAATTAGGATGCTCCCAAATAAATTGTTCCCTGTCTGGTTAAGCCTGGTGGTCACTGGAGGAGTGGTCACTCTTTCAGCAAGAGCTGAAAGATCTAGGTATGTTAAAGATACAGATATATCTTATATGGAGAGAGATATCCTCTAAATGTATGTTAGTTTAATAAATTACTATTGTTTTTCTCACTATAAGTTTTGCCTCTGTAACCATAGGCCCTGATACTTAGTAACATATGGATTACTAGTATTTCTAAGCTTTTCTGGAATTATGCTAGCTGGAGACACTAGTCCTACAGCTATCATAAAGAAAAGCTTTGCAGGATCATCTCAGAAAATCCACAGTAAAAAGGTGCATATTGATCCTTGGGTACCTTAGTCATGAAAACCACACAGGAAGCTCTGCAGAACAAAGGCATAAGAGAATGCTGGAAGTACAATGCATGCAGCTGTTTTCTCTGAATGCAGACTGAGGGGCCTAAACAGGCTAGAATTAAAAAGGAATAAAATATCTATTCACCACTTTCTTGCTGAGATTTACAGAGTAAATACACGTCTGCCTGCAGGGAAGTGAGCTAGGTTTCACACAGTACCCGAGTACAGCTTCACAACCTGCCTGTGAGCTCTCAGTGAGACACTTCACTCTCTCTGGCTCAGATATGTGGCTAAACATGGCAACACCGTTGTGCTGCAGCGAACATAAGTGTAGTAGTACATGCAAAATATTCTACTGTGGCTTTGCTGCTGATCCTTAATTATCCACATTAAAAATTGTCCTTTCCTCTGATAAATATTTTTCAAGTTGTTTTCACTCTTAAGAACATAGTGACAAATCCCCTTTGAAAAATAAATTCCCAACACCACGTTTATGTAAGAAGTTCTCAGGAAAAATTTGAAAGAACTGAACAATACGATTGTTCCCTTTCGCTTTTCCCCATCGCCTTTGTGGTCGGTTTCACAATTTTCCAAGCATATCAGGAAATTTCAGGCACCTCGGGAAGGCGTGCGCAGTGAATCCAGGTGTTGGTTAGGTGGATATGCTTAACAAGGAAGATAAATCCACGGAGTTGAGGCTCTGCTGGCAGATGTTGAATGGTATTTGGAAAACAGCCCCACATCACCAGCCGTGAGCGCTGTTCGCAGGCGGCGCTCCTGCAGCTCGGCCCTGTTTCCACAGGTGCTCACAGACCGCCAGAGCGCCGCTCGGGTGTCACCTCTGTAGCACCTGGTGAGGCACACGCATCTCTCCGCTTGCTAACCTCCCCTCACGGCCACCGCAGCGTTTCGCCGCCCAGCCTGCCGGAAAATGCTGGGAGAAAGGAGAGACAGAGCAGCCCACCTCGCCGCGCCCATGCCCAGCCCGGCCCCCGCCCCGCGGTCCCGCCCCGGCCCGCCCCTCGCCCGGCACGGCACAGACCGCGCCCGGCGAGCTCCGGCGGCCCCTCCGCGGCCATGCGGCTCCTCGGCGGCGCCTCCTGCGCTCTGTGGGCGCTGCTGCTGCTCGCCCGCGGCTCCCGTGAGTAGCGCCCGCGGGGGGACGGGCCGGGCTGGACCGGGCTGAGCCGGGCGGGCGGAGGGGCTGGCCCTGCGCCCCTCGCCGCCGCTCTGCCTGCCGGCTGCCGCCACAACTCCGCTGGGCCCACCCAGGCCTCGTCCCGCCGCTGGTGGCCGGAGCGGGGCCGGGGCTGCGCCCTGGCTGCCCCCGGGCGCCCCGGGGCGCGGCAGCGGGACGGGCCGGGCCGGCGGTCACTGGCTGCTCCCGAGCGGGAGCCGAGGGGGCCCGGCCGGCGTGCCGGGAGCTGTGACAGAAACGGGGAGGAGCGGGAAACGTTCGGGGTGTTTGTTAAGCAGAAACAACAACGACAGAAGGACCCCGGGCAGCGCTTGGGCTGGGGGAGCGCAGGGAGCCCGCAGGGATGCGCGGGCGCGGCCCCGCCCTCGGGAGCCGGAGCGTCCCGGGAGGGTCCGGCCGGGATGGGCCGGGAAGGGCCGGGATGGGCCGATCCCTGCCCTCTCTGCGGCTGTGCTTGGGGCCAGGGGCTTCGGGCCCAGGGCGGCGGTGCGGATGCCACAGCCGCCGCGCTTTGTCGCGCTTCTGGCAGGCGCTCGCAGCAGTGCCCCGTTGCAGTGGCCGGTTCTAGCAAATGCACAGCCTTGTGCCCGGGCTCAGAACATCACAGCCAGGGAATCAGCCTTGACAGGCATGAAATAAAGCGAGAAACGTAGAGGTCTGAGCTGCTGAAGTTGCCTTTTCAGAAGACTGAAGTGTCCCATACGGTGCCACACAATTTTCCAAAGTAAAGAAGCCAGAAGATTATGGGTACTGGAATTAACCTGCTGTAAATACTGCCGAGCAATCTCAGTCCAGCAGTGTTAATATGCTGTTGTTTAATCTGGTGAAGTTGTAATATAAATTGATTTTTAAAAAACAGAACGAGGAATGTAAACAGCTATTATAATTTCCCTTCCAAAAAGAAGGGCAAGTTGTTTTTAAAAGGAGTTAACAGGTAACTTGTTTATTGCTTTGCTAAGATCTTACGGCCTCCATTTAACAACAATAGCCTGTTATTTCATGTGATCTAAGACTGCACTGATCTGTCTCCTATCATGCTGCTTCCTGAGTGCATGTGGTGATTTAACTCAAAATACAGTCACTGCTGTCTCCTGGGACAGGGGTGCTCTCATGTAAATCCTCAAACTCAGTTGTAGTATGTGAGCTACATACTATACTATACATACATATTCCTCTGTATGTGAGCTTCCTCCGGAGCTCAGTTGTGAGATGTTGAAAGAAATTGTGCCCTTTTAAGGCTCAGTTTAATGTATCTGTTGAAATAGCTTTTATTTTTTTTCCCTTTGTCCGCTTAGAAACTTCCAGAAAGTACTGTTGAGATTTGTGTTGATTTCAGCAGACATTTGTGATTATCTAATCAGCACTACAGGAGGAAGTGTGAACCTCATCAAATACTCCAATATGCAAAAAGTGAAAGTGGCAGATGTGTCTCACTCCAGTTAATATTTTTGTGCAGACTGGTTATTTCAATATAATGCTGCTCTTTTACTCTGCTGGACAGTTGTATTTCTATGTGTCAGTCAAGCCAGTGGAAAAAACGTTATTTAACTAAAATAATATGGTTTTGAAAAAATCCTTCACACTATTATGTAAAATCCATCTGGCTTCCTGGTACCTGAGTAAGGAAAATCCCCTCTCCCTGTCAGGAAGCGGCCCCCACCCCCTTCCTGTTGTGTTGAGAAAAGGTAGTGAGTGACATCTTCCAAGAGCTTACTTGTGTACAGAACTACTCACAGTAAAAAAATCAGCAGCAGCAGCAGCCTTCAGGCCTGAAAACAGGCTTGATATTTTGATTTTAGTGTATCATATTCTCTTAGAAGAAGTTATATTCATATTAATCTAAGATCTGTGCTTTAACCGTTCCAGCATCTCGGCTCTTCCTCATCTGGGTTTCTTAGAGATTACTGAGCAAGTGGGTGACCTTTCTGATGGATTGCACATTATCAGTGCTTCTGTACTTTTGGGGTTTTAAACCAACAACAGCAGAATGACTTGGGCATAAAACTCCCCTCTGTGCCTGCTATGCATTAATCTTGAAAAGAGAAAATGCCCAAAGAGAGTTTTAAATACAACTTTTGCCATGTCCCCAAAATGAGTACGTAAAGCTGTGCTTAGTAACATTGGGAGTTCATATACCAACATTTTGTGCAGCATAAAGTTTAGCTAAGCTAGACATAAAGTGTGTGAGTCCTGAGAAAGGAGTTTGTCTTTTATGTAATGGTTGGAGTGAACAAATTGACCTTTGTCACATGCAGGTAGTTGACTGACTATTGGCATTCATTTCTACCAGGGATCAGCCATGGAGAATAGTAATTTGGTATGTGTCTAAGATGGAGACTACTGATTCCAAATGACTGCTATCCACTGTGTTGATTTTTGCAGCACCTGCCAAAATCAAGTCCATTTAACATCCTGTTCTTTTTATTTTTAGCAGGTATCAGAGCTATCCCTATCACTCACCCTGTATGTATTTGTTTAACACACAAGCACAAATCTTCAGTCTCTCCCACTTCAGCAATCCCAATTCCAGCTATGAAACTGGAATAACTGGACTGATTTTGCCCTTTTGAAAGTTTGCATATCCAGATTGTCTCCAGTTCGTGACTTCTGATGCACTAGAGCAACAAAACCACAAGAGGCCCTGAAAGCACTCAAAATGCCAGACTCTGACAGGGGCTTTCACAGGAAGCACACTTGCCTTCAGATACACCCCAGCCAGCCTCAGTTCTGTGGTTTTTTAGCTGTATCTGTGCCTGACCTTAAACAGAGCAAAACAGGGTTGTTGGACAAAACTCATGTTGATCCCTCATCTCTGTGCTTTTCCAGTATGTGGTGCTCTGATCCAGCTTTAAGTTGGGTATATCCTTGTGTTGGTTCTTTTTAGCTGTGAAAAATGAAAACAGGAGATCCTTTCTTTCTGTCCTCTCTCCTCGGGGTCACAGGGAGAGTAAACCTCAGCACAGAGTTTCTCTGCTTAAGATTCAGAGGCCTGATGTTGCAGCTGATGCTGTGGCCCCAAGAGCTCTGCTTCTGCTCGTGCACGGGATGCTGCAGCTGGCTGCTGGCTCTCTCCCCTTCCTTCCTGTGCTAGCCCATGTGTGCCTACACCTGGGCCAGTGTGGATTTCTAACCCCTGCACTTCTCCTTCCTGGAGAAGGCCAGAGCCCCTCCCTGTTTTGCTTTGGGACAGTTGAACGGTGAAGCCTGTGGTCTGGGATGAGAGGTTCTGCTTGTCAGAGCCAGCCCTGCATAAAAGGAGTCCTTTCTGCCTCCATTTGAAGTTTTCTGCTTGCCACTGCAGTGATTCATGCACCTTCAAATTCAAGGGCACAGTCTCAGGCTAGAGAACACTTTGGGAATAGTGTCATTTTAAGATGATCTTTTATCTGCCTTGTCCCATTCACTGTGATGTGTTCCAGTGTGGAATATGCTTATGCAAAATCCCATTTAAGGAGTATTTATATTCTGGAGCCAGTGCATGTTATTCAAACCAAGAAACTTACCAGTTTAACTTGGTTTGTTTAAGAAGGAAAAAAATAAGCATCTTTTAAACTGGATAAGGTCCTTGACATATTTCAACATGTGCAGTCCAAGCTGGTCTGAACCATACTGAGACAGTCCTGCCTTTACTTCCACCTCTATTTCCTGCCTGTGTCTTTCAACCAGTAATATACTGAGCCCTTTTTACTGGTTAAAAAAAATTCTCTGCAGAAAAAACCATTGTGTGCTGTTGAAGAAGGATGTAGTGTCTGTTTTGTGGTGGCTTAGCTTTCCCAGTCAGATCATTGTTTAATGTGGGGATATAGAACAGTTTTTGCAGGATTGGGTCCTCTGTGGGGAAGCTTAGTTTAGCAGCGTCCCATCCTTTGTTTGTTTGTTTTCCCTGATCTCCCTAATTAAACAGTGTAACATACTTTGCCGTGCTGCCCTTGGTCTTGATATTGTAGGGATGAGATACAATGAGTTATTTTGCCATTTGCAAACTTCACCATTTTGAGACCTTGACTAAGGTTTTGTAAGCATGGAGAAAATGCCCTATTTCTGTGATACTCAGTTCAGCTTATTTGCTTGTCTTTTACACGACACTAGGTGATCAGAACTAAACTGGTTACCAAAGGCAGAATCCACGACTGATCCTCTTGTATGTGTGATAATGTCAGTCTAATCATTCTCTGTGGTTTATCTTTAAATTTTGTCACTTCTTTGGAGGCGTGATCCTTCTCAGTCCCATTTCCCACCTGCTAAATGCTCAGTGGATGCATTAGCGTGCCCTTAGTCCCAAACTGAATAATGTAACTTCTTAGTGGAGCTCATTGTGTTATCATGTTGTCCATTTAGGGCCAGAGAAGCACCTCTGGCAAGGCCTGGCAAACTTCACAGGAAGAGGTAGCAGTGAGAAATTCTTTCTCTTCTGCTGTAGGTGATTTAGGTCAGATGTTATTACTGAAGGAATGGGCCTGATTTTTTGCCTCTTTTGGTCTCATTTCATCTTAAGGAAGATAAAAACTTGGGATGGGGATGATGGAGAAGATAAAGAGTAGGAGGAGTTTCATTTGGTGGTTGGGTAGTATAAATAATGTCACTTTTAATGCACTCAGAGCAGGCTATCAGGTGTGCTATCATGCTTCTGTATCATCATTATGACTGACTCCTGTCCATGGTAAATCAGTCATTTATATGCCCAAAGCAAGTGGCAGATGCTATACCTTTTTTTTCTTCTTCCACCTAAAACAATCTTATTATTCCTGTGTCTTTTAATATAGTTAATGAAGGGACAAACGGCACTGAAGATGTGAACAGCACTACTCCGATTCCAGGCAGTAGGTTGCCAGGTAATACTTTAGACATTTCTGTTGCTGTTCCTCAGCAGCATCAAGAAAAGCAATATGCATTGTTTGTTGTGTTCCTTAAACTGTCTTGTAATAATTTGCATTTTATTTTATTTTATTTTATTTTATTTTATTTTATTTTATTTTATTTTATTTTATTTTATTTTATTTTGTTTTGTTTTGTTTTGTTTTGTTTTACTGAATTGTGAGCAGCTGTAGGGCAGAAGGGAGGTACTCTGATTGCCACACCTATTCTGGGACAATTAAAGATATTTAAGGGGAAAGGTAAAACCCAATTCATATCCTTGGGTACCCCAGAGCAACAGAGAGAGGAGAAGTAAAATGGGAAAATATTGTTTATAGAACTAGAAACACCTGGCAACGTGAATTTACAGTTAAAAGGAGAACCAAGAATTGTGCTAGATTAGAATTCAGTGATCTTCATGGAAAGGCAAGGCATTTTTTCATTTGAGTCATTTTTGCCCTGTATTACTTCAGTCATCTCATTTACTGTTGGCCAACAATACTCTGCTGGTTAACTCACTCTGTCTTGTGTGAATTGCAGTACTGACTCACACCCAAATTCCAGGCAGTAGATGTGGCTCCTTTTTACCTGTATGAACATGCAGTCCACATCCAGAGCTGTCCCAAGGTTGCCAAAGTAAGCACTTGGAACCTGGGAAAACTGAAAGATGTGTTCTGGTTACAGTGTTGGGTCTTTGTGGAAAAAATTTAACCCCAGGCATATCCATGGCTTATGGTGGGATAAAAGTCAACATATGTAAGAGAGAATATGCTTGTAATTGTACAGTCATAGACCCTTTCTCAGAGGCAGTTAAATCTGCAGCTTAATGTCCCAGTTATGTCAGTGTAAGGGTTGATTGTGCAGTACACAGTGTGGGGGGCTACTTGGCTGTGATTATACCAAACAAAAAGCAAAGTAATGCCCTCTGTAATTTCCACCCCTCCTACCCTTTTTTGGTATGAAGATGTAAATTTGGTGCATTTGTTCTTAACCTGACCTTGCTTATAATGTAGAGTTTTAGACTAGACTTTTCCAGTGGTAAGAACAGCAGATCCATTCAGAGGAAATAGGTGTGGGTCTGCTTCTTGATTGCAGTAACTCTGTTGCTCTCCTCTTAGTCTCTGAGGTTATACTTTGTTCTTCAGCCACGCTGAAAAGCAGCAGAGCTGTTGCAAGGCACATAGCCCTGCCAGTGTTGGAGGGTGCTGTAAAAGATGACTTACTTCAGAGAAAAGAATGGTCACAGAATGAGCATTCACAACAGTGCAGAATGAAGGCGGGAAGGTATGGGCAGTGACACTCCCAGCAACAGCCCAGTAAATCTTTGCCAGGAGGAAGAGACACTTAATCTCTGAAGAAGGATGCAGCAACGTGGAGAGAAATGAGTGGGGGAGTGCCTGAGAAGCCTAGAAGCAGGAAGGAAGACTATAACGAGGAAGGAGGGACAAGAAAAAGAGAACAGGAAAAGGAGAAGTGAAACAAAGGAGAGAAAGGCCCCTAAGACTGGGTTGCACTTTATGTCTGGAAACTGGTACATTCTTGGGACTTTTTTGTGTATGCAGTAAGATGTTTCTCAGAGTATCTGTCTGCCCCTACTTGACTGCAGTATATTCCCAGTATCATCCCAGTATCATCATGCAGCAGAGATGCAACAAAATGAAAGAAAAGATCAAGAGATAGAAAATGGAACTGAAATAGAGGAATAAAAATAAAAAGCTGTCTTCCCTCATAGTGCATAAGTAGGTTAAGAAAATTAGTGACAGTATGGCTATTTTGCAGCAAACAGAATAAAACATGACATAGAAGTGGAAGACAACACAGAGGATGTGTAAAAAATCAGATGCAAGCCATTTGGGCACTGCTGTGCATACAGTGTTAACTGTGTTCTTGCTGCACTGAGATCTGGAAGCATTTTGCAGAGGGATAAAAACCATCTGCTTTGGGATGGGCTACTCTCTGCTGTATTCCCAGCTGTAGTCTCCAAGCACAGATACCCTGAGGACAGTATTGTGTTGTGGGTACCTTAATTATAGTATGTTAAAATTAACATGAATAATACTGATTTTCTTGTTGCCTTTTCTTTCCTTGAAGACAATAGCAGCTCACCCAGTGCCACTGCATCATCCACACAAACTACAGCAACACCTACAAGAGGTATGTATCTGTTCATTACTGTGAACATAGAAGTTAGTTCCAAACCCCTAACCCTGATCATACCAAATTCTAAAGAACAGGCCATCAAAAGTGGGTATTTGAGACAGGTGTTACCATTTTAAGGCTGGGAAGCAACATGTAAAACAACTCTGAAAAGAAGCTATATTGTTTCTCAAATTTAGATACCATACTTCGTCAAAAATTATATTTCTATTGCCATTTAGACACAGGAATCAAAATTTAACTTTGAGGAAGAATTGCAAGAAGTTGGGTTTTTTAAATGTTTATTCTTCATCTTTAGGCAAGCTTCTTCCATTTTCATGAAGATGAATAGGTTGTTATGCAAACAGTGCATATCTGTTTAATGTTATTTCACAATAAACAAATTTAGGGTATAATGAAATCCTGGGAGCTTGAGTTTCAAGAGTAGGACTCCATTTCTTTTTACATAAGACTCACAGGATCATCAAGGTTAGAGGAGAGCTTCAGGATCATCTGTCTAGCCATCAGTGTAGCACTGCCATAATCACCCCTAAACCATGTACCCATGGGCCACATCCAGGCTTCTCTTGGACGCTTCCAGAGATGGTGACTCCACCAGCTCCCTGCACAACTTATTCCAATGCCTAACCACTCTTTCAGTGATTTTTTTTCTAATATCCCCTGGCACAACTTGAAGCCATTTCCTCTTGTCCTTTCATTTGATACATGGTTGAAGAGACCGATGCTCACCTCACTACAACCTCATGGCACCTAATACCTCAGAAAATAAGGTATAAAGAGATCATAGCACAAAATAGTGCCATTTAAACCAGTATTAGTCAAGTGGAACAATTTGTCATGAGTATGTTTTCATTGTTCTAGCACTACTGTATTTCCTTCACAACCTGCCCAAACAACTGTAAGTAAGTTTAAAAAGGGAGTTAAAACATTAATCTCCTGGAAGAACTTGCACAGAGAGATTTCACTGCATTAGTAAGGACTGGATATAAGTTAATATCATGCAGTTGTTCAGGCTGTGGTGCACAGATAGAATATTGCATCTGAGAGAAGCTAGAAACTGGGGCTCCTTTGTGTTGAGCCATGTGAAAGCAGGGCAGAAATGTTTAGTCTGCTTAAGATGCTTTGTGTATTTGTGGAGTTTTGTGCTGATCCTAAAGTCCCAGCTATGTAATTTCATTTCTAGTACAACTCTTATATTTTGTCTCTGTAATTTCCAGATAAGCTCTGAGCTAGCACACTCAGAAAGTGCTTCTTTTTTCATTTAAGTATAAAATACTCACTTAGGGAAGGAAAAAAAAAACCAAAGGTCTTTACAAAGGTCTTTGCAAAGACCTTCCTTTTGATAGGAAGCAAGTGGTGCAGTGTCTCATTCCATTGCCTGCAGTGTAGCAGTTCAAGCATGTCTGACTTGGAAAGTCCAGAGATTTCTGTATTCTCCTTGTTTTGGCCATCCCATCCCCTAAGTGTGTGAAGCGACAGTGTTTCACCCACCCTGTGCTCCTTCTGACTTCTGCTCCAGCCCTTGCAGATTTCTTGGAGAGCTCTGAGTTTTACTAGTTTTGGATAATAACACTAAAAAGAAGCCTGAGCCCTTTACTGCTATTATTTTTTGGAGAGGAGTGGGAGGAAGGGAGTTCTTGGTGAGGGAGGCAAAAGTCTGTTTCATTCAATCATTTTCCTTGCAAGAGAAAGTATTTATTTTAGGAAGGGTATTCCATAATAATCTTGCATGTTAGCACAGTGCTTGCACAAATTGAGTTTTGTGTTTGTTGAGTTAGCAGCACATGCTGCTACTCCTTTAGTGCTCTAAGGATTCTTATCTATATGCTATTTATGTATTTTTTTAAGTTGATGATTATAGCATAGTTATTTAATACTTAAACACAGGTAGCAAACTATGTAAAATACTTGTCACTTAAAAACAAAGCATCATAAACCTGAACTATATTACTGGCATGCATCCTTTTTCAATAATAAAAAATAACTCAGGCAGTCAGGGTTTGTTTAGTGCAGTGTTTGATGAAGCCCAGCTGGTCTTTTGGGGGGAAAGTAATTAGGGCAATAAAAGATAAAAAGACAGATGTTGCTAGTAAATATTCTTTCATCTTCACTCTGTTTGTAAAATAGTACAGGTAAGATTTTTCAAAGATGGAGAGGAACAGATTCATACCTGATTCATGTCAGCTTCCCAAATTCTCCAGCTGCCTCAGGTGGCTTCCCAATGACGTTTTGAGATGACTGATGCTAAACACATTATGAAAGATAGGTCTAGAGATGAGACAGATTTTACTGTTAAATCACCAAGGGCTGTAATCTTGATTAAGTAGAAAAAAAAAGGATTGCTACTAGAAAAGAGAGGGGGGGAAAAGTAATGTGCAAATGTGCTGAAATCCCTCATAGATGTTTGGATTTTTTTCATCTTGATTCAGGTGTTCCGTAGGGTAATTTAATACCCATGGAATGAGTACCAGCTTTGTGTAACATCATTTTATAATGTTACACATCTAACAGTTAGCCATTGTATTGCTCAGAAACAGAAGGCTCTTTGACACTCAGAAATCTCAGCTCAAAAACAACCCACAGAAAACTGCTTGACACTCGTATCCAGATTGGTCCTTTTTTGGTATCACTTATGTTAGGAATGTACTTACCAGGGGTGGTTTCGTGTCACGTAACTGTAGATGGTTTCCATGTAGACATTTCCTTGCTTGCTGCCTACAATGAGGAACCATTTGATATTTATGGATCATTGTGCCTTTGGGGAGTTTTACCTGTCAGTATTAAAACGTGCCCTGAATTTTGTCTGATGTATTTTATGCATGCTTCACAGAGGAACTGAATTTTTGTAATTGCAACAAGGTAAGCAAATCAATATAGTGTTCCAATTGTTCCACCTCAATGAATGCTCATTTCAGAGGGTTTTCTGGGTTTATGGCACAATACAGTTAAAACATTAAAGAACAGGAAAACAAATTACATTTACAACGGAATCTCTGTTTTGGTATTTCAGTAGTTTTAATGCTAAATGTCTCAGAAGCGTTGTGTAGGTTAGTTACTTTCTGCATGTTTACATTGTTATATTAATGGGGTTTTTTTAGCTTTTGATGCTCATATCAGCACTGGAAGCTGTGATACTTAAATCTTAGCAAAGACAGTTTTGTATGTAGTTCTTCATGTTTTACATAAACAAGAATTTTATTCTACAGAAGCATTTTAAATGCTGTATTAAAAAAAGGCAAAAATTGGGCATCACGGTTACTCTAGAATTGAGATGAAACTATCCTCCAATTTTTCTATTTTTAGACAATTTCAAGAAAACATGGATATAATTAGATAATAGATCTACATAGATAATAGAATAGATTAGGTAATCGATAATTAGATATGATTAGATATTTGAAATTCCATGTTGAAAAGTTTTCAAGGTGTGTAAAATGAGCCCAGCTTGTGTGAAGCTATAGAAACAATATAGAAGTAGACAGCTGCAAAGGAGCTGTTTCTCTCTAGAATTCTTTCATACATAAAAGCTGTTTGCATACTACTGTTTGCTTAAAGAAATGTTTAGTTGCATAACAGTCTCATGTTTCTTGTTAGCTCCTTCTTAGAAAAATAAGTAATTGTCTTACAATCATTCTGTTTGGCTGCCTTCCATGAAAGTTCTAAGGATTTTGCTATAAATAGAAATTTCTATTATTCTTGAGTTTTGTACAATGGTATTTTTATTCTGAACAGTTCATTAGTGTTTTCTGAGGAGGGAAGGGGAAGTGTAAGTAAAAGTAAAGACACTACGTCAATGAAACTTGAGAAAAAGCATTCCAGCCTTTGTTTTAACCTTGGCAAGACTAAATAATTAACTTAAGCAGTACATTTATTTAGTTTAAATTTTATCATGTTTTATCCCTACCACATAAATTCAGAATTCTCGGTGGTATATTTTAATGTATATGGAACCCTGGTAATGCTAGTGTTTTGTTCAAAAGCAAATTAAAGATGAAATCATTACTGAAATTCTCCTGTTCTTACCAGAAAAGCTTTGTTGTCTGAAAAAGTAGGCGCTTCAAATCAAAAGTAACGCTTGATTGAGAACTTTATTGCATTTTAACATATTATAAGTTAGGCATGATTCTGTGGAACTAGGTTGTTACCAAAAAAAAAAAGTCATCACCTAACTCATGGCTCACCTAAAAGTCATCATATATTATCCATATTATCCAGGTTTTCTTTATAGCCTTTCCGTTAAATAATTCTTGACCTTGAGGCCCAGAAATCAGAAGTTAGACCTTCCCAAAGGACAGTCTGTATGCAAGCCTGGACACCATGCAGTGGCATTTTCATTGTTCCTCTGTCGTTCTGTTTGGGCATGATAAATGTGGTCTTACTGAATGAGTGTACAGTTGTTTATTTTGATTAATTTTTCTGCGTGGTATCACAAAAATTTCCAGGAGTGTCCAGCAGTACTACTCATGTGGCCAATACCAGTCAGCCCAACACCACCACCACCCCCACGTCTGTGATCCTGACAATTCAGCCCACCAAAACCAGCCAGACAGTGACACCCACCACTGCCTCTGCAGTCACATCGCCACAAGGCAACGCTACAGTGGTGACCGCTTCTAAGACTTCCTCCACCTCTGTAACAGGTGAGTTCATTTCGGCAAGCTCATTAAGGCTTGGATGCACATTCACATGGGTTGTAGATCAGTTCATTCTACAGCAGCGTCAAAAAAAAAGAAGAAAGAAGGTATTTGCGTGCTAAAAAGCAAGAGTGAAGTGGGAATTCATTACTAAGCTGGATAATGTTGCTCTGAGTACTCCGCTTACTGAGAGACTTGACAGATTTAGGGAAAAGAAAAAAAAGTGCAGTGGTCTTATCTAGCAGCCATCAGCAAGGAGATCAGCAATGCAAAGGAGAAAGCCTCAGTTTTGAATACAACTTCTGTGTTTGTTCAGCTCTCCTTTCTGCAATTTATTTGAACTCATCTCTAGTACTTCCTTTTTCACAGCTGACCTATATCTCAGAATTTGTCCACTGGCTTGGTAAAAATACTGAGTTCTGTTAGCAATGTAATGAATGTTACCCTGACAGAGAATAAAGCATGACTGTGCATGAGTCACCCCGTATGTAAAAGTTGCCAAATACAGTTTAACTGTACCTGATAATACAAAAACAGTGAGTGCAGAATTCAGTATTTCCTTGCACTTCTGAACACGTCAGGAGTGCTCACATGTCAGTGAAGCGTCATTGGGTGAGTGAAGGTGTCACCAGAAGAATTTGAGGTTGATCATGTAACTCTCTGTATGTAGCGAGTACAAATAGAACCAGGCACAGACTGGTGTGAGTTTGTAGCAGATGTAACCAGTTCTAGCTGTAGCTTATCTGAGGCCATGTTGTCTGTGTCAATGTTTGTGTCAGGCTACAGGGCTGATCTCACTTGGGACTGTGAGGGTACAATTCCATGAGACAAGGTAAAGCAATCCTGACAGCTCATTGCCACCAAGTGTTCTGCTCCCACTACACTGACTGACTTGGAGGCTGTTGGACTCCCCTTGCAGGATGACTCAGTTATGTTCATCTGGATGAAAGCAGCTTCCTTTATGCTTGGGTTCGTTTCAGGCCACCTTAGTCAGTTAAATTTGCTCATGGAGGGTATGAAAAACACTAGAACTGGCCTAAGAAGAGCAAGAGCTCCATGTGTAGAAGGAGAGGAGAGCAGGAGAGAGAAAAGGCAGGGAGAAAAAGGGGGGTGGAGAGAAAGAGCAGTTGGTCTTGCAGAGAACAGCAAGCAGTTGGATCAGCTGTGCCCATGTCACCAAAGATGGCACTTAAAACCAGAGCCCTAGGTTTGTGTGCTTGGCTTGTGTCTTGTCAGTTGATCTTGGTTAAATTTGTCTAAGTGGGTCTTTAGGTGATAAATCAATGGTGAGGGCAGGATGTACAGTAGTAGTCCTTCAAAACACAATTTTGCAAGTTCTTTAAAATGTGCCTTTTGTTTTCTTCTTTTCAGCCACATCAAAATCAGAGGCTGTCATAGTCAAAACCTCCAGATTTGATGTGGGCAGTTTTGTAGGTGGCATTGTGCTGACTCTTGGAGTCCTAGTCATTCTCTACATTGGATGCAAAACTTACCACTCTAGAAGAGGTATTCAGTACAGAACCATGTAAGTTCCCAAGGCGTTGTCCCTTGGCCATTTATTACTTTCTTGAGGGGGAAAAGGAAAACCAAATGGGTAGAATGAACTCTGATACATTTGTTTAATGTACATTATTTTAGTATCATTAAGAGATTTAACTCTGATGTTGTGTCTTCCACCACTTTTGTCATTCTTCATATGCCTCTATTCTGTGTGTTCTTCTTTTCTCTCATCTATTATATAAAATAATTCTATTCTTTTTAGAAGGATCCTTGTCTTTTAGCTAGTCCATGAATAGTTAACTTTTCATTGAAACTTCCTGCAGTTTGCAAGGTTTCTTGTTTCTCCTAGACTCTGTTTGTGTGTTCATTCTTTGGTGTTTCATCCCGCTTGCCATTAATGTGTAGTGAATTCTAATCAAAGTTTCTTACCCTTACCAATTTCTTATCTTACCATCCCACTTGCTATTATTTATGTTCTTCTCTACTCCAGGCTTCAGGACTCACCCACGTTTAGTTTAAGAACTAGGTTGCTTTACTTTTCCTCTTCAGTGTCATCCATCTCAGTCAAGAAGCCTGTTCTGAGGTGATGTCATTACAGTGTTGGGATACTGGTATCCAGGCCTTTTTTTCACTCCACCTTGACTCCTCCTTACTGGTCATGGAATGAAGCCAGTCCCTGCTGCACCATTACCCAAAATGGTGTTCATGAATGGGTATTTTAAAATTCACATCAACAGCACCTTCAAAACAAAGGGAACCCGCTGCTGAGCTTGTGCAGTCGCTTTGATGAACTTTACTACTGGTTATAGGTAAGACAGATAGGATAAACAGGCCTGAGCAACAGCTGATGTAAGAGTGCATGAATGACATGTGGAAGACAAGGTGTTAATGAAGCCAGTGAAGCTGGAGGAGTGTTGACAAAACAAAACTGTTCAGCTAAATTCAGGCTTGTCTCAGAGAGGACAGTAACTCCCAGATCAGTGTGTCCTTACTCCTTCCTAGCAAGGCATCCTGTGCTCACAAAATAACCTTCTCAGCAGCATAACCTCAGCAGCAGGTGGCTCTTTCTCATGTTGGCTGTTCCTTGTAGTGCAGAACATTAATTACTGTGTTTCTGTTACAGTGATGAACACGATGCCATCATTTAAAGGAGACTTCAGAGAAGACAATGTTGGAAACCCATCCTATCACAGCTGTTCTAACTACTGAAAGAGTTTCTTTCATGAAGATTATCACAGTCTCTAAACCTGTCTTGGGTGTTGTCCTGCAAAATGTTGAGAAGCTTTTAAACATCTTGATTTTTACATTGGCTCTTGTAAGAACTCAGCACTTTGTAGAGGCAGTATTTTCTTTTTCCAGTACTTGTAACCAGATTTAGAGAAAATCACATATTGAGTCATTTTAAGGTACACACACAGCTCTCTGAAATAGCTAATTACTAGCACAGGCAATTGCATCCATGTGATTCTAAGTAAGTTCAGGGTTTTTTTCTAAAATTTTGTATTAAATTGTATTTATTTTGAAGTTTGATGTGAATGTTAGTTTAGAAATTTCAGGTTTTGAACAACTCAATTGATTTTTAATAGGCTTCAAAGGAGGTGTGGTTAGACAAATGTATAGAAGGTGATAATGATTACTACTAAATGTCAGTCATTCGCTCACCCGTGAGCTGCAGACACTTTCCTTAATAGGCTGTATAAGGAGAGTAGCTGCAGGAAACATGGACAGAGTGGAAGTATCCATCCATAACCCTTTTCTCTAAAAGCTTCTTTTTTTCTAGCGTGTACTAATGAAGCTTGTGCAATTGAAGATTTAATGCAAATGGATAAAAGTAAATTTGCCATTATAAATATAAAAAATTCTAAAATTGGCTTTTAAGTTGAAGGTAGCAATCGCTTGGCTCTTGGTTTTTATTATTATGAAGCTGTCTGCAGTGTTTTAGCAGCATTTGATAATAATTCAAAGTTATATAAAGAAGGGAAAACCTATAAGACAGCATTTTAGCAGACTATAAACTGCATTTTTACAGCTGTTTTCAGAACTTGGTCGTTCTGCACAGATGAGCAGAGGTCTGGTCAGAAGCCCAGCTGAAGGCACTGGGGCATCTCTGAGCACACCTTCAGCTGAAGGCTCAAATGCTCTGGGGGTCCTGTGCAGGATGGCTGGTGCTGTTCCCATGTCACTTCTGCAGGTAAATCTGTCACCACTCAGGTAAACCTGCTGACTTCAGCACATGGGCTCCTGACTTCCACTGCTGTAAGGAAAACTAGAACAAGGATCAGGAAACACAGGCCTGCATCTCCTTAAGCCACTGAATGATTGTTCAGTCATGCTCAGGTTTCACTTTAGACCCATCCCTGTTGAAGAGGGTTGGTGTGTAAGGTTTGAGTGTCCTGGTTACTGCTGCCACCAGTGCCTCATGCTGGGCACAGGGGACATGGTGACAGGTGAGGAAAGTCACAGTGGGAAGTGCACACAGGTCTGTTGGGGACTGGGGAACAGGTCATCAGGGAAAATGTAACTGCTCTGGAACAGATTATTTTCTTAAGCAATAGTTTATTCTGACATGCAATGTTAAAGTGGCTGTATGGGGGTTTTTCTTTTTCACATGGAATAAGTAAAACTGTTTCTAAGGCACAGGCAACTCTAGCAAACCATGGCTTGTGAGGCATCTTAGTAGCTACTCACCTGAAAAGGGGGTAACAGGGCTGTTTCATTTTTTTACTGCATTTGAGGGTCAGAGAGAGTGATTTGAAGCAACTTTTGTATTTTTTCTTAATTGTGTTGTTTGGTGGAATATTACTGGATTTGACTTGAAGAGTTATGGAAACAATTCTTTCATGGAACTGTAATTCCTTACTTTGTAGAAATTAAGATAGTTAAGTGCAACTCAGTTACTGGGATTGTCTCACCTTTGCTGTACAGACAAATAAA
Organism: Melospiza georgiana; assembly: GCF_028018845.1. Lineage (NCBI taxonomy): Eukaryota > Metazoa > Chordata > Aves > Passeriformes > Passerellidae > Melospiza > Melospiza georgiana. The sequence goes on from NC_080431.1 coordinate 67,448,171, forward strand.
ATTAAATCTTTGGAGTTACAACATTAATTTCAGTTGAATTTTTAATTTATTAGCTGGTTTTGTAATTCCCTCAGTCCTTTCCAGAGTCATAACCATTTCATAAGAGCATCTACTATATATACTTTTAAATGCTAGAATACCAGACCTAGTTCATTTTTCCTAGTTCAATAATTTTTAATTTATTCTGTAATCTAATTACTACTATTAGTAAAGCAAAAGTATGGGCTTAAGACCTCAGAAGTGTCAGTGCAAAGATAAAACCAGACCTCTTTTCAGGTGTTTGGAATCTTGACAAAGGGCAGTGCAATTGATGAATTTTACTTTATCTTTGCTTTCCAACAGGAAGTGAAATCCCGGCTTTTTTACTGATTTATAAAGGGAGCTGATGCTATGGTCATTCAGCCCTTCCTTAACTGAGTTTGCTAATACTTGTAAAGATGATTCAATCGTTTCTAGTCCATCCAGTGTGTGTGTGTTTTCTTTCAGTGCTGGTGGCCAAGCAATGCAGTTCCTAATTCCAGCTGCCTTAGGAGCCCCTCTGCTGACACATCAAGGAATTGCATTTACAGGATCACGTTTTAAGCCGGCATTCAGTTTGTTATTGCAGCTCTTTCTATGCAAACATTTTACCCTTCATATTCATTGGTTTGTGCTTCATGCTAAAGTGTTTTTATTTAATACTACAGGCTGGGGGAGTCACTGACTACAGAACATGCCAGTTTAGGTTAGCTTTCATAAATGTTACTTTTGCCCTTCAAACACATCAAGGTCAACCTTACAGTCACATCTCAGGGCTGCAGCATTCTGCTTTCATCCCACAGGTCTTTCCTTTTCATGCAGCTCTCCTTTTGCCTGTATTGCAGTACCAAATCATAGCACTTCCAGCTTAATTGGTTTGATGGGGCTCTGCATCAAAGGCTTCAAGGCAATCTGGAAATGTGGTACTGTACTTGTGTTTTTATTAAAAAAAAAAAAAAAAAGCCCATACTGTTAAAGCAAGATCATGTTGCTGTGATAATATTCAGTAACTTGAACATCATCCTTTTGTAAATATTTCATACCTTTCTTCTTTGTTCAGAGCTCTTACCTACTCATGCCACTCCATTTTTACCCTGAAAAGTTACATAGCATTCTTAACAAGCTTTGTTGAAAAAGATGTAAGCAACAATGTGACAGTATTGCCAAAAGCGAAGTGGAAGGCACCAGAGACTGAAATTGCCTAGAGAACTCAAGAGATTAAGAATTTAGCTAGGATAGAGAAGCAGAGGGAATGAGAATGGACCTGTGGAGAAAGTAAATGCATTTTCTAGACAGCACTGAAGGAGTTCCAGCTGGTGGTCCTCACAGCTGCTGTGTTATTTCCAAAAATGTTGTGCTCCAGCTGGGAATACTGCTGTGCTCCGGACACAGGATGTATGCATTATTCCTTCTATCTGTATCCCACAGCAAGACTGATCACTAAACTCCAACGATCCTGAAATTCACATCCTCCACACCCACACCGTCACCTCATGACAAGCCACGGGGCTGAAACACTGATGGCCAAGAACTTGAGCTGCTCAGTCAGCAGAGCTGCACAGGATGCTGGGGGTAGGGGCTTTTTTATTGTTTAACCCAGACAGAGCCCCGGGAAAAGCTTTCAAAGAAGGAAGTTGATGCAGAATGAAGTGTGAGCATTGTCAGCTGGTTCACAAGTGACAGAAGTCACTTGACCCTCTCCCAGTGGAACACTAGGCTGTGACCCATGGGTTAACCTTTTGCCAGGGTGGTTTGCAATGTGCTACAGCCAAGCCTGACTACAGCTTTCTTCGACTAGTCCTAAGGAGACCATAAGTGCTCACGTGCACAGCATTATCAATCAGGGCACCCAGTCATTACAGCAGGGCGTAGCAGAGTCATAACTTACATCAGGCTTCCTGGCAAAACCAGGTCACAGAGTTTTACCCATTAGTTTCTAGATCAAGTTCTTCCACTTCTCAAATATGTTCAGGTGCCTAGTGCAGAGAGCCGGTGCTGTTTGAAGCTGCTATTTGAAGGGATATTCAAACATTCAGTGATGGGCTGTGTTGCAGGACCTGAGGGAGATACACACAGGCATCACAAATGACACTGAGCACTTTTTGTAAAGCCCTGAATATCCTCTCATCTGATTTATATGTAGTTAATTGCAGTGTCTGAAAAATTTCCACCCCAAACAGTTCTAAAGAATAATGCATTGCTTAAAAAGTCTGCCTGCCAGTATGTTTATTCCTATCCTCTTCCCTGCTCAGAAACAAGGTGTACCTGCTAGCAACTCCACACTCTTCAGGTGAGTCTGACCTCCTCAGCTCCCCTTGCAGGTTCATCTTAATCTGTTGAAAGTACACTTGGTTCTAATATTACTAATTTCTCACCTGGAACAAATCAATGAAATTTCCAGTCCTGAGCTTTCTTACTTAAAACGTTGTCAAAGGCTGTGAAAACTTCTTGTTGCACAAGACAGAAGAGCTTTTAGAGGCATTTCAAAACCAGAAAAGGAAAAGTGCATGAATCAAAGCTGTTTAAAACTCCATGCTAGGTTTGAAACATTTACTGTTTAAGTAATAAAAATAAATGGAAAATATGTACATGTAATAAAGTTGAACAAAAGTCTACATTTGAAAGAATTACAGCAAGCCAATCTACAGGTAAAGAATCCAGGTCTGGACTGAAGACTCTGTTATCCCCAAACTCTGTTATCCACAGTCAGGCTCTAAGTGTGGGCAGCTGTGGACTGAAGATGACTGACTTTAAATGAGAACCAGACAAACTGACTCCACCCCTGCAGGACCTGCTGCCATTAACCTGGCAGCATTCTTCCAGTGACTGACATGAATCCTTGCAAACTATCTATGAACACCTCTCTTTGGAGGTCTCCACCATGCAAGTCGAGGGATAAAAAGCTGAAAAAGGTAATGAGTCAACCAGTAAGGGAATAGGAGCTCCCAAAATATAAGCTTACAAAACAAAATCCAAGACTTCAGAGGTGCCTGGGAGATCCTATTATTTAACTGCACAATCCCTATAAAGTTCCAAACACAGAAAAGTAGCTTTTACATTTAATCCCTAGCACAGACTGTATAGCTACACTCGGTCTCATCTTCAAGGTCACGAGGACCAGGATTTCTGTCATTTGAGGAATCAATTCAGAAGGAAGTACCAGATGCTGTTGCGGTTTGGGAGGGCAACTGTATTTTTAAATAAAGAGGAAATCACCAAACATCAGGAACATTCACTTCTCTGTTCAAAAATGAAAGAAAGACAAATTGAATGAAGTTTTATTGTACTTTTACAGGCAAACAACCCCAAACTTTTGTCAGGAAAAGACACAGCATTCTTATCACTGCAGTCTACAGATAGACTTTAACAATGGCAACAGAGTAAACAAGCCCAAGTTTGAGAAGTAGAAATATTTTAATTCAGTCTTCATAAAAACTATTAGTATATACATTACTACACAAGTATCAAGACATGAAAAAACTTTTAGAAGTCCTGCTGTTCCTGCAACAGTTATCCTCTTTTCTCCTTAAGTCGAGAAGAAAGCCAAACCAGAAGTAGCTGAAGTTAATTAATATTAACTATAACAGCAATTTTAGTACATTTCCTCACATCCACATGGAGGAAACTCAAGTGTTATGTCAAGCTCCATTTTAGGAACTTTAAAAAAACTTCTTTGAATAAAAGTGACACTCGTGAAACTACTTCCCCTACTCAGAAAGGAATGCCACAAAAACCTCACCCTAATATTAAGTTAGTTTTATGAACAGAGAATCTTTAGCACCGAAGGCCTTCTATATACAATTATACACACATCATAATGAGGATACACTTTACTATCACAATACTTTGCTAGGTAGTTGATTAATCCTCTTCTGTACCACAATTTTCCATTCTTAAGATACTGCTGTGTTAAGCTTCAGCAGCTGGAGGATGACAGAGCAAAGACTTTGCAAATTTCCCTCTTTACGAAAGAAATGTCCGGACTGTGCCTTTTATTGTCCCCCTGCAAATAGGGCATTTCCTAAGGGATGGTGCACATTCTTTGCACACCACTAAGTGACCACAAGGAATAAAAACAATAGAAACTTCTTTGTCCATGCAAACTTTACATGTTCTTTCCTCTTGCAATCTTCTTAATTGTTCTTCCATAGGTAAACCTGGAAAAAATAGTTATATTTTTGTCAGTCTGAATATATGTGATCAAAAATATATTTATTTAGAGTGTAGCCATGCCCCTTTTCACCTTTTATTTCCCTACCTGTATTGACTAAATATAGATGGCAGTGAGCATTTTTAGAGCTCAGAAAGTGTCATGCAAAGAACTAATCTGTACTTGTAAGTTCTGTGAGATGATGGACAGCCCAGGGGTTGGAGGCCAACCAGTGTTTGTAAATGTTGTACTTTTCTTGGTTGGATATCAGAAACACAAACTCAGCCTGACTGGTGGAAGTGGGCTCTATCCAGGCTTGTATACCTTTCTGCAGTTTATTAACAGATTAAACTGCAGGACCAGAGCAAATTCAATCTCATGTCTGACAAGATTTTATCCACACACCTGTTGGTCAAGCTAGATCTCAGGACACCTATACCCACTCTGAGCACAGAATGGGTATAGGTAAAAGCAGAGATTATACCTGTTCCAAAATGCTAACCAACTACTCATTCTCCAGTCTTTACCAAATGCCTGAATGCTTCAATCAGAATCAAGTCCAGCATGTGCTTCTTGAATTGCTGAGCTCCAGAAAGCTCTACATCCTGTGATGTGCAAAAGCACGAGCAAGGCACAGGATACAGCTTAGAGCTGATAGACTTACTTGCAAGTATGCACATGCACTTAACTTTTGGTTAACTTATTCAGTCTATATTACTAAAGTAGAATAAGAGAAAGGGTAAAGCACCAAACTTTTTCTTAACCAAAGTAATTTCCTTTTTTATGTTAGCTGTTTGTTCTACAACAATCTTTAAGATAAGAAGGAAGAATTTAAGGTACCTGAAACATCTTCTGTGGGAACATACTTGATGGTCTTCTCCACTAGAATAAAAGAAAAAAAATCCTTATCATTTAACTAATCTATGTTCAAACAGCATCTGTTTATTTTTCTTTAGACTGTTGTGAGAGCACTGGTAAGACTTTTATAAAAGGATATCCTTTAAAAACAAAAGGAAACCAGAGAGACATACCAAATAAATCCTTGTAAAGCACAGGGTCACAATCTCGTAGACAGTTCCTGAAGATGCTGGCTGCTTCATTTCCTTTCACTAAAATTGTATCTATCAGTTCCCTTGCCTGCAATGGTATCTGAGTCTTCTGCTTAATAACATCATGCTCAAGTTCTGTTATCACTTTAGCTGACAGTAAACTGCCGAGGATCGGGAGTACACATGTTAAACGTTGGAATAAAGCCATTCGATTCTTCTGGATCAAGTACAAATCATCTGGAACACAAGGGGGAATTAGATAAGAGAATCAGGAATACACTACTCCAAGCTGCACTTCTGTTTAACAATAATTGATACATTCTTTAAACTCTACTTGCAATGTTTGCTTTTTACACATCATTAATAAAACACTCAGCAAGTTTGAGTGGTATTCACATAATGAACAGACTTAAGGAAACCACAACAAGCAGCTTCTCAGCCACTTCCTGCTCCCATCTCTAGGTTAAATGATCAGAGAGGATCTCATGTAACTCTGTATTAGTGTGATCTACACTCTCTGGACGATTGCAAAGAAAAAACTAACACCAATGCTAACCCATTGACATGCCAGAGGTTAACTTTTGTCAGTGCTAGGCTGCAAATAAAAGAAAGTTCTTCTATGAAGTGTCCAACACAATTACATACAAGAAAACCAGAAGTACATCACAACCAGACTCTGGAGACTATTTTAATCCTCTACCACAAACAAGAACAAGAAAATTTCCGGCAGGATTAAAATGCTGAATCCATCTATGTTTTTTTGAGAGAAATACAACTAGGAAAGAAGTATGCTTAATTCCATTTATAATTGAGAAGTTTCATTATGCTTCACAGACTCAAAATCAGAATGATTTCTTCAGACTTCAAAACTTACATGGCATTGAAGAAACAGGAAATGTTAAAGACACATCAAATAAACAAATTGCTGTCACATGGGCTCAGTTAGACAGAAAACAGATCTTTGGCCATCTTACAGAATCTGAATTTGTAAAAGTTTATGGCCTAGCCTTAGGAGTTGGATATGGTGGCTTACTGATTCAAGCAGCTTAAAGAGCAGGCAAATTTGGATAAAAAATAGTAGTGTACCAAGTGTTTCATTAACAGCAACATACAGGCACACAACTGAAAAAAAAAGGCCTTGGAAAGAAGAGATGATTCTGAACCCTTGGACTGTGCTATGAACCATTCTCCTAAAAGGGAATGAAACAATTCTCAGACTGCTGTTCCATAAAGATATCCTGATGCTTTTAGAGAAGCTGATCCTAGCAGCAATTAAATTCAATCACTTAGTGCCTAAAAACAAGTATAAAAACTATACATATTACTAACTGCTTCAGATTCCACTTCTATTTATGCCTGATGCCTACCTGATGCCACTTCTTCCAACTGCTTTTCTTTCTCTTCTTCAATCTTCTCATCTTCAGCCGTGAGCAGATCAGACACAAGATCATTAACAGTCTTGTAGTTTTCTCCAGTGGCCAAGATCTTACTTTGCACTGTTTGCTTTATCAGCCTTCTACTGAATCCCATCTCCAAGGCAGCTTTAACCACAGGTGTGTTCATCATGATTGCATCTTCTGAATGGCTCTCTCCAGGTTCAAAACGAATAACTAATCAAAAAGGAAAATCCTCATGTATAATATAAAGAATAAAATATCCATACAACCCCAGAAGTCAGACACATCAACATTACCTACACACATGAACACTGAGCAGTAAAAAGTTTCAAGTGTTTAAGAAGAATTTTTTTGAAGTAGTTTTAAAAATGGAAGCCAGTGACTCAGTCATGGATTGAATCCAAGATAAACATCAATCCATGTCAGGCCTTTGTTAAAACCTATGTTAATCCAGAGAAACCACTGAGAATTTCATTGTGTACTAGCAGCTTTCTTTATGCTTAGTTATTTCTAACTTCAGCCTTGAAAAATGGCCTGGGGGTGTGCCAGGGGTGGGGGAGGAAAGTCAGAGTTTATAGTACAAACAATCACTCTATTCCAACTCTTTGTCAGTAATTTGCATTCAAATTTAGTAAACACCAGACACATGGGATTCTGAGTTATTGTCTTCAGTCAGCAGGGACTAGGACAGCATAAACCCCCAGAGGGTGAGTGGGTTTTTCCACCATAACTAGAGTCCAGCCTAGAAAGACTTCACTGTATCAGCTTGTCCTACCTTCTTCCTTAACTGCTGCTGCTCACCTCAGAGCATTTACCTAGTTACCTGCCTAGAGACAGATCTGCATAACTGCATAGCCATGACACCCTCCAGCAACTGCCCCACCAAGCTCAAACACTTGCTTTGCTTAACCCAACCCTGCAATGAAAAAAAAAAACAGCAAGCAAGTGTGCAAACCCAAAAATTTCAATATGAGCTGCCAGTATGAAAATAAGGAAAATTAAAAACAAGATCTCTTAAAGGTGTTTCCTTGGAGCTTGTCAACACAACATCAAAATTATTAAACTTTTAGGAAACAAATCTAAGAACTGGCTCTGCAAAGCTAACTCACTTAGCAATCATTAAGTTTGCAAAATGCTGAGGGAGTTTAAAAACATGCTTTAATATACATACTTGGAGGATCAAGGTTTTCATCTACAGGTGGATCAGACGTTGACAAGAGCTGTAGAACACAAGAGAAGTATGTTAGTATTGAAGTATTGCTTTTCCCTCTATGTGCCTTTCTAACATATTGTTTGTCACCAATCCTGCTAAGCTTCCTACCCATAGGATATTTCACCTGCAGTTACACAAGTGAAAATCTGCGCAACTGTATAATCAACACAAAGCTAGTGCTGACCACTTCCATGAAGAGCAGTCTGGTTACTCTTGCCATAAGAATTACAAATAGAAACAATTCACATTGTCTATGCCTGATTTCTGAAATAGTAATTACGGATCTGCACTATTCAGTGTATAATCAGAATTTCCCTCTGCTAACACAAAGGAGATCACTGCCTCATAGGACTCTCCATAAGTAATCTGTAGAGGTTAAACTCTACTAGTCCAAGACTAGCCATGGTACAGCACTAGCTTCTTTCATGTGCTCATGAAGAGCATTTATGATGTTAGAAACCCAGGAGAAACATACACAGAAAAAAGGCAGAAGAATGAACTCAAGGAGAGAACATAGCACTGTTCAACAAAGGAAAACCAAAGTCACAGGACAGTAAAAGCTTACCTGTTCAAGGAGATGGGGGAATCTGGCCTGAATTTGATCTACAAACTCTCTTCCTTTTACACGAAGCAGATACTCACACCTGAAACATTGACAAAAGTGAATCAAATCATACTTTCTACCTGCCAAAGGAAAAAAAAAAAAACATAGAAGAATGAAAAAGTTTAAATCCAGTGTAAGTTTCTTGTCTTTCAGAAGAGAAAGAATACTCTTAATTGGAAGCTTGGTGCAGCCTAGTGTCCAGTGACCCTTAGATAAAGTTTTTCCATGACATCCAGCTGTCAGTAGGCTTATGTATATAAATGCAGCAGCTTTACATTCTGCTGCCACTTGTGATCAAAAAGGCAAGTCATGAGAAGCGACACTGTCAGAATCATTACAAAATGCAGTGATAAACTGTTTCTATCTTGCATCTCACCATTCTTATCTCCTATTCAAACCATTCAAAACAGACTTTAACACAATATAACACTATTATCAAAGCCAGATCTACTTCACTAACACAAGTTTATCACTTATGTACATTTACTGACAAGCTTAACACAGTGAGAAACAACAGTGACATTTAGCCCTACATACATCATATAGTCCAGCAGTAGCTGATAAATTGCCCATGAAAGCCTAGCTGGAGATCTACAATGAGAAGAACTATTATTACCTTTCCTGAAATTAAGTACAGCTATTTCTGTAATGGAGGTGGTGATTTCCATGGGCACAGATAGCAATTAGGTAAGAAATTGCCATTTAATTATAGGTGACATTAAAAAGTTATTTCTGTCCTTTTTCCAGTACAGACATATTAAAGAGCCACTGAAACTTTCTTCACAAGCCCTTCCACATGTAGGAAACGAAACTGCACAAGCAGAAAAACTGGTTCAAGAGCATTCAGCATGGGCACAAAACCATAACCCATGAATTAAACATTCCTTCCACTTCATTCCTCAGCAGCCTTTGCTCCCCTCGATCAGCTTACCGACTGCTTCTCTTACAGAGAAAAGTGTGCTCATTAACAACGCAGCCTCACTGTCTGTTAGTGATCTGGGGATGCAGACAGTTTTTAATAATGAAGGGGAAAGCATTATATGCCATGGTTCATGAAGAAATGCTTTAATTACACCCACCTACACACTTCAGAGCTTTTAGACATACATGCAATACATACATCCAAATGAAAGAGTGAACCTGTACATCAAATAAAGTTAAACAAAACTATTAAGTGCAGTACATATCTGCCAAAATTAAAACACTTAGGAATATGAACAAATTATGATAAAGGTTTTGCAAGTTACCTTGGAAACCACTTTGCATGCTCAATCCATGGATCATCTCCAGACTCCCAGCACCTTAACCCACCATCACAGCAAAAACACTTCACATCATCATTGCGACCTTAAAAAAAAAAGGCAAAATATCTAGCAAACCTTGACACAACTTTCTTGAAGGTAAATCTTGACATAGCAGTATGAATAAAACTGGAGAACTCTGGGTTTCTTACCTACATAGTAAAAGCCAGCATCTGCAAGCTGTTCCGGCTGAACTGGAATTCTGGTTGGCCAATTTATGAATGTTTTAACACGTGCTTCATGGGTCTGCATGCTCACATTTGAAACATTGAAACTCTGCTGCTCTCGGATAAGGTTTTCCACAAAAGGGCAGTTGGGATAGTGTCTCCGATGCTCTGACACAGCATTATCTTTTGGCTCCCAATTACACAGCTGACCACCACAGGTAAAACAAGCAACTTTGTCTGCTGTCCCCAGGTAATAAAGTCCAGCCTTTGCCAGATCAGTGGGTGAGAGAAATGTCAGTGGCCATGACTGAAAGGTGCGTAGCCTAGCATCTTCTGTCCTCATAGAATGATTGTGAAGCTTAGGGCTCAAGAATGGAAGGTCTTCAGCTGCCCTAGTGGTTACTGGGTCTTGAGGAAAACTGGAAAACGAGCCACTGAAATATCCAACCTGTTCTAAACTTGGAGAGAGTGCTATGGAATGTAGAGACGGTGGGAGACCGTTTGCAATTGAGTGTGGAAAGGCAGAACGAGACGAGAGTCCAACGTTGTTAACTGAAAGCATTCTTTGAACAAAAGTGCAGCTAGGATACAGCTGCTTATGTTTCTCCATAGCATTATCTCCTGGCTGCCAGTTATCCAGTGTCAGGCCACAACTGAAGCACTTAACTTTATCCTGCACGCCCGTGTAATAAAACCCAGCCCGGGCAAGGCTGCGCTCGGACACCGGCGCGTTCATGGGGAAGGTGGAGAAGGTTGACATTCTGTACAGCTCGCAGGACAGGTCATACTTCAGCTCATCACACGGAGCGCTCTGCCTCATGATGCTAGCCAGGAAAGGGCTATCTTCCACTATGTTCATAATGGACTGTTTTGGGAAAAATGGGACAAGTCTTCCTCTGGGAGGTAGTTGTGTGCATTAAAGGCAATTTGGAACAAACCCCCCTACCTGTACAAAAGCAATAAATACTTTAAAGTGTAACTTCAGATGTGCATATGAATAGAATTGACCTCATGATTTAACAGCCTATAAACATTTGGCAAGTTCTCGCACCTTAGTTTAGCAACTGCTTTCAGTGTAAAAGCTTCCCCATCCCATTTTAACAATTGAAGAAAGCATGTTGAAAAGCAATTTCCATTGACTCATATAAGCATCACATCCTTTACTTGTTCTGTATATCTGGGAGACCAGTAACAATTTGTCAGGCTCGTGGAGGTCAGATCAAAAGAGGAAAAACCAGTGGGTTTATCAAAATCCTTTGTCAATAAAGAAACTAAATTGGGGGGCAATTAAAAGAACAGTGTTCTTATCCAGAACATATGTTAGGTGATTTAAGGACAAGATTTCACCCTAGACAGCTGATAAATATGTAGCTTATACACACACAAAGATTTTAGTTTGTAAAACCTCACCAGGAGGCTGAAAAGAAGGGTTTATCAATTTCAAAGGGCACACAAAAAATAGAGACCCTGAACTGATGGTACTAAACTGATCTTAGTATATTTGCTACTACTGAACTCCAAAAAAAACACCTCTCAAGTTCTGCATATTGCTGTAACAAGGTCTTAAGACTAAAGAAGTTAGTTCACACTCAACTTCACACGTACAGAATATTCAGCTATTAGAGAAACAAATCCTATGCACTGTCTCAGACAAGGATGAACTCTCTCTATTAACAAACCTGGGACAGGTTTGTCTACAAGTCAACACCAAATTGACAGAGCACTTCAGTTTTAACCTGGTGCCTTAGTTACAAGAACAGAATTATCAAATTTAACATTAATTAATTGCTTTGTGTTGAGACATTCTGATGCTTTATACTGTTGAATTAAGTTTTGCCTGTATGCCATGTTTATGGCATACAGAAGCAAACAGAACTCTCAGATTTAAAAAAAGAATTTGATGCCTTAGTTTCTTTATTTCTGCACAGAACTACCTCCCAGAGGTAAGACTGAAGTCCCTTCTAAGGTGCCTACGCTTCCATATTGGTACTGACTGTCCTCAAGAAGAAACTGTAAGTATCTGTAGTTTAAATCATTCAAATTTTTGTGGCAGAACAAAACCTGTAAGGAAGAAAAAGAGTGTTTTAAAATACACAATGATGAGGTGCATGCAATGTCTATGCAAACAACAATTACACAAACTGGAACAGCACAAGCTTTTTGCAATTATAGAACGTTAAGGGCTTAAAGATCATCTAGTCCCAACCCTCCTGCCATGGGCAGGGACATCTTCCAGTAGACCAGGCTGCTCAGAGCCACATCCGACCTGGCCGTGAACATTGCCACTATTGGGGTGTTCACAACCTCTCTGGGCGATCTGTTCCAGTGTCTCATCACTCTCACAGTAAAGAATTCCTTCCTAATATCTAACATCAATTTCCTCTCTTTCAGTTTGTACCCATTTACTGCTTATCCTGTCACTACAGTTCCGGACCAAGAGCCCCTCCCTGGTTTCCCGGCAGACCTTCAGACTCTGCCAGGTTGCTATGAGGTCTCCATGCAACCTTCTCTTCTCCAGGCTGAACAGCCCCAAGTTCCTCTGCCTGTCCAATGTCAGCTAGAAAGCTTCAGGGAGTCAGCTTCACACGCTGTGACACAGAGTGATTTCACACACTTCATTTCCCTGTTATTGACGCATATGCAAAACTGTGTAACCCACGAGCAGAATTTTTGGGCAGATGGATTAATCAGGCTACTTAATCACATTAAGTATTACTAAAGGTAAGATTCCATACTAAAGAAGTTGTATCCAGTTCAATTGGTTTAAGCTTGCAGATTCCCAAACAATGAAGACACAGTTTTATAACACTGACGTAAAGAGTACTAGATTTTCTTATTTAGGATTTAGGTAAATCCAATTATATTTGAAGCAAGGACATCGGCAAAACTGAACTTCCCCAAAAATTCAAGGAAGGGCAAGCACAAAGTTCAAAGGGTTTTTATATACGTAGCTATGAAAAAATATAAAATTAGATATTTAGCAGTCTGGTCGATCGGTTTTCAAACAGTTTTTCCAGGAAAGATTCTGTCATGATGACACAGCACTGCAGAAATAGACCCTGCGCTACGGCACCAGATCCCGCACGGCGGGGCCTGAGCGCGGCCCCAGCCCCGGCAGCGACAGCCCCGCGTTCCACGTCTCGCCCCGGTTCCTGGGCCTCGCTCTCCGCTCCCCCTCATCCCGCGGGCCCCAGCCCCGCTCCTGAGCGGGTTCCAGGGGACAGCCGCGCTCCCATCAGCGCCGGGGCCACAGCCCTGGGCCCCACAGCTCCTTCAGCCCCTGCTGGCGACGCCAGGCCGGGCACAGGCGCCCCACCCGCCCCGGCAGCCGCGCCCCAGCCCGGTCATACCCGCAGCACCCCCCGTACTCACAGCCTCCGAGCAAGCCCCCACAGCGGGCCCCAGCAAGGCCCAGCCTATATGCGGGGCCTGGCAGGGCGCGGGGGAGAGGAGCCAGCCCCGCCGGCACCGCCTCCCCCGAAACTCCCCCTGGGGACTCCGCCCGGGCGCAGGCACCGCCTGGCGGGGCGGACACAGCGCCGCCCTCAGGCCGGACCCGCGGGCGCCGTCGTGGGGCGGTGGGATGGGAGGGCTCCGGGCGCCAGAGCTCCGCCTCGGCGGGGGCGGATGGCCTTCCGTCAGCGGGGAGGTTGGGTACTTTCCTCGGCCCTCTTCCTGGGGCGGGGGAAACCCGAATGTGCTTCCCGGGCGGGGGAAACCCGAGTGTACTTCCCAGGCGGGGATTTCCAGGCCAGGGGCGCCGGGCTGGCGAGCAGCCGGGAACGGAGCGGCCGAGGGGGCAGCGCCGTTGGCAGCGGCCCGGGCCCGCGGAGCCCGTGCTGGGATAGGCGGCCGCCTGTGGGTGCCGGCAGCTCCCACAGCACGGGCCCGTCGGTGCCGCCGCTCCCACAGCACGGGCCCGTCGGTGCCGCCGCTCCCACGGCACGGGCCCGTCGGTGCCGCAGCTCCCACAGCACGGGCCCGTCGGTGCCGCCGCTCCCACGGCACGGGCCGCACACGCAGCGCCGCTCCCCGGGCGGGCGGTCGGGGCCGGGCTCGCCTCACGCCCCGCGGTTTCTCCCTTGCTCCCTGACACCGCCGTACATCACAGCTGGCTCAGCCGCATTTCCTAATATAGGCAGCTCTGCTGCCTGTAAGAGGGGAAACATGACCGGTCACTTGAAAGCACTGGGGAAGAACAAGAGGAAGACAAAATAAGACCATAAATTTCCACTGGAGGGGTTTAAGACCGTATCTCTGCATATCGAAATCTGAAAATTTCCACAGCACCTATCAGAACGCTGACCAAAAGTTCAAAATGTCCCAGCACAGTCATGATCTGACATTTCCTATGAGCAAACAGCAGATAAGAGATTTTAAAAAGCCCCGTTTGGTGATGAGAGATTGGTAGTAGGGTGTTTACACAAATGAGAACTGAAGAGTTAAAACAAGGAAGTGTAACAGCATTATGACACTGATGGTTCATTCTCTGTATCAGAGTTCCAGTAACATGAGTTTGCAAGAAACTCATTCATATATTTTCGAAAACTCTTTCAAAATTCCTGCCGTATGTGATGACATTTATCATATATAACAATGCTGTCAAATTTGAACGCTGGCAGTGACATCTAGTACAGCACAGCTTCTACTGTAACACTACTTAATATCATATAATTATAGACAAAAATATTTGCTTTGCAGCAGTTGCAGAGAAAAAGAATGTTAAAAACTTTCTTTTAAAGATTAAAATGGTTGTCAGATCCCTGATACATTGTTTTAAGGAAGCTGCTGACACGGGGAAGAGAAGGTTCCAAAATGGAGCCAGCTGATCAAATAGCTTGTGTGAAGAGTGCAGAGGTGTGGTTGTGTTTGACATTGGGAACTGTTCAGTGTCACACAAGGAGCTGAGCTCTGTACTTTTGTGTGGTTTTAATTGCAAGTGCTTAAAGATTAACTTTGACTGATTATCCCCAGTTTCAGAGCTTCAAGCAGGACTACCTAGATGAAGTTATACTGATCTATTATAACAGATTCTTGACGTTTTACTGTACATTCTGCAAAACTAGTTAACCCAGTGCTCCTCCTTAACTCTCCTCCCTCCCTTGTGCCGCTCCACACCCAGCCCCTATCTGCCCTTGCCCCTCTGTACCCTTGGCTTCCTGCTAATCTGGCAATAGAAACTGCTATTTCCTCCCCTCCCAGGCTTGAGGGAGCAGTTTCAGGTTCTCCCTCTGTGCTTGGCAGCCTCATGTCGCAATGGAGGAAGGGAGGGGGATGTTATGAAAAGCTAAAGGCTAAATAAAAGGCTAAAATTCTTGTGACAGGAGAAAAAGAGGTGCAGCTGTCCTGAGCTAAGAGGGAACTTCCCCCGCTTAGCTGCAATGATGGACTGTCCTTTACCCAAGGACGTGAAGTAATAATGTAACTAAAGTATTCTTAGGACTGGAACTCCTGGGAACAGTGCATTATCGAGTTAGCGTTGTGTGTCTGGCTTCAGCCTGGGGCCAGGGTTACTCTCCAGAGGCAGACTAACAGGACAGCAGTGGTGCTTAAGCCCTGCCCAAGCTAAATTTGGGCTTTGGTTCTCAGGCTCTGGCTATGACTAGGACTGTTCCTTATTCCAGCCCTTTCACCAACTGCAGCAACCTTCCCAGATCAGTCTTGACCTGAAAACCAGTGAGTGGATGGGTGAAACAAGACCCTCGGCTTTGCAGACTCTTAGCTCTGGAGAGGGGGGAAGAAGGCACTGTTCAGATAAAGCTGTCCTCAACCAAAGGAAATCACAGAGGTCAAAGTGCTAATAAAAGTGCTGCTGCCACACTACCAGGGTTTATGAGCATAAACCTCACAGTAGTGTTGACTGCAGGAGCAAAGGTGAGAGAGCAAATTTCTGCAGGTGGAAGGCAGTGACCTGCCAGCATGAGTGCATTATCACACCAAGTGCACAGCCAGCCCTTGAAGTACCTGATGCTGCTGCGAGTCCAGTCCTGCTGAATGTCAGTCTCCCCACGCTGTCATCCTTCTCTGCTGCATTCTCCAGTTTGCCATCTGCCACAACATTAAAACGTCTGGCTTTAATGGTGCCTCTGTAACACACCTCTAAACATCTATGAAGAGGAGAGATGGAGAAAACACGCATTGTTATTTTCCTTTCCCTTGCTACTGACTCCTGTATCCACTCTCCCAAAAATCTAAAACCCCTTGTAGAACCTGTATTAAAAAGTAAACCCAGTTATGACTGGGTAATGCCCACATTTTTCAGCTTTACAAAGGTATCAAATACCACCATGGGACATGACCTGTTTATTCTGAACTCCGTAGTGTTGGCTTCACTGCAGCCATCAACCCTTATTCCAGCAGTAAGGAGTAGGTTTCCTCTTATAAACTGACCTAAGATGGTGATTAGGGTTCCACAAAAAACTTTAGAAGGAATTCTTCAACTCCTTCAGGATGTAGGGGAAGATAATGATGAGAGAAATAAGAAAAAAATACATATTAAGGAAAACTTTGGGAAAACTGACTTGAGGCAAAAAATACTAGCTGTAGATAAAGTTGCATTATCTATTCAATTTACAAATGAAGCCAAGAGCAGAGTAGCTCTAACATCCTGTAAACATGAGATCAGATAAACTATGTTATGATAGTCTATGTGAGTGCAGCTGCCCACTTCGTTTTGACTAAACACAGCAACTTTTTTTTTTTTTTTTTTTTTTTAACTTTAGTCACAGGTTTGTTCGCCTTTGCCCAGGGAGAGGGGAATTGAAGTTTCTCTTCAAAACCTCTCTTCAGCTGAGAGGCCTGATGAGTTTAACATCCACAGATTGGGAGTAGCCAGAAGATGCACAGGAGATAAGAGAACACTGAGGAACATTACCGCTGGTGTAGCCGGAGATACCTGGTCTGGGAACAGATCGATAAGAGAACCAAAGAATGAGGACCAGGTTAGCATCAAAGGCAAAGATCAATAACCAATAGGAGATCAAGCACTAAGAGTTGAGTCATTTAAGACCAATGAACATGAACTTCTTTGGGGTTTTTATATAGAAATATGTGAAAAGTCTGGTAAAGAACCATGTGAATGATTTTCACTGCACAACATGGGCATGTGTCAATGTAATAATTTCTGTTGCACATCCTGGCCAGAATAAAGTAATGCCTTGATTCTCTTAACACTGAAGGGATGTAGTTGTAGAGCTTCTGTTTTTCCCATAGTTTCAGTGACAAGGGCATCTACATCTACACTAGCAATAATGATTAGTTTTTTTTCTTTTTTAAATGAAACTTTTTAAGTTGCATTTGGGCATATAGCAAAAAAAAAAGTCACAAGGGACAAATATAATATCTAGATATTTAGGGCATCCATGACTCATTGTGATAACCTTAAATGTTCAAGGAAAAATAAAACCATCTTGCTCCTCCCTTTCTGAAGGTCAGTACATTCAAAGTCTGAAAAGTTTCCATTCCCTTTGCACACAGGCAAGAGTTTTCTTTCTCACATCCTCCTACACAAAGGATCACGAGTACAAAAGTTTAGGTTTCCCTAAATCAGTTGTGGGCTTTCTCACACTTAGTGCTCAGATAAATTCTCCCATAAGCCATCAGTAGTCTCAAGAACATATCAGAGCCACGCTGAATAAGCTGAGGCTTTTAAATCAGTCAGAAACTCTCATTAATATTTACTTGGAAGATAAAAAATAATCAGAATAAATTGCAAGAAGGTCTTGGTAAATGTTGTGTTCAATTCTCTTTTTAGATTGGAGAATCTGCTCACTTTTCAAAGTTTTATTGTCTGCTTGTAGGAAGACCATTTTGTTCTCCTGGTGGTATAACTAACATACATTCAGCAGGAGATAGGAATGTGAAGAATGCCAAAGCAGAGATGACTTGACTAAAATAAACCGCAATCAGGTGGAAAGAGGACTGCTTTTATATCAGGGAAATAAAAAGGCTTCTATTCAACTGCTTCAAATTGTGTCAGTTGAGAGCCCCACATTCCAGGGTTTTTTCCAAAGGAGTTGTCTTTCTAAACAGCAGATTGTCTGCTTTGACTCCAAGTTACTTCCTGCTGTCAGAGTAAGAAATTTTCTCTAGATCTGATTTCCCTCATTTATTCCTCATTATCTCTCTGCAGATTTTAAAACCTTGCCAAGATGTTTAATTTGCTTTAGTTGAACCAACTGTTGCTATTCATGTTCTTGGGGATTTTTTTCTGTCAATATTCCTTCAACTGAAAGAGAATCAAATGTGGCACTGTTTAGTTTCCTGATGTTTATACTGGAGGTTTTCTACCAGGACTGGGGCAAGGCTCAGGAAGATACAAGTGATTTCTAAGTCATGCTAGATGTGATTCTATCACACTTTACCTAGACAATGGGTGATTGCCTTGACAAAGCGTTCAAAGAGTTTAAAAGGCCAAATACCTCAAGGCCAAATAGCTCAGAAGTCAAATCATCCATTCAGAGGCTACAGATACAAGATGAAGTTTCCTCAAGTTTCTACATCACCGTTTCAAACGGCACAAAACACATGGGAGCACACTAACTCCCACAGACCCACACACAAAGAGGAGCTTAAGCCTTCTGTTGCAACATGCAAAATAAGGCCCCTGTTTTGTAAGCAAAACCAGAAATCTGATCTCTGTGCCTGCCTGAGATCCCAGTGCAGCTCATGGGGAACTGATTTGTGATTTACAGCAAAACCAAAAAACCCCAAGCTCCTGTGTGCAAACTGAACAAGCCATAAATCAGCTCTCTACGAACAACAATGGCACAAGCAGTTGTAGCAGACACAGGGTTAAATGACAGGAGTGGGGGCTGCTTAGGTTAATCCTGGTACCAAATTGCACTAAAACTGCAGCCTGAGAGAAGCTGAGCTTTCCATTTTTGTATTCTGCTGCACAGTACTACGTTTAGAAAGAACAGAAGAGAAATAAGAGGAATCATAGTTGAACTGAAAATGGTTTCACTTTCACTTCTCAGGACTTACAGGAATAAATAACTTAAAAGTAATGTAGTGTGCACTACTGAAAAAAAGTTTGTTTTCAACATTAAATTGTAATACTTTCATGAGAATATATTAGAGGAAAAACAGTGAAAACAGAAAAAGAGTGGTGTGTCTTTGATAAAGGGTATTTTTTTTTGATGTATTTTTTATATTTGATTTTATATATTTTGATAAGGCATACTAGCTTTATACACTAGTATTTTTTGGCTAGTAGCTCCAAATTGATTAACTTACAAATCATGTTACATGGATACATGTAACAAGGAGGAGATTGGGGTGAGGAACAAGTGCCAATTGAGTGCATATAATTGGCTGTTTATATCAAGGTTAGAAGACTGTGTATGTAGAAGCTGGAATGTGCTGTCAAATTTTGACAGATTTGTTGCTGAATTGTTCAAAGAATTGAAAAGTTATTGGGGTGGAGTGGACAGACGGGTACTTTCTTATACAAAAAAAAGAAAAAGATTGCATAAATGAGATGCCAAAATCAGGTTAAAATGACATGAGATGTCATTCTGAATACTCACTTGGTGGTTTTTAGTGGACAAGCTAGAAAAACTGCTCTGTTCCTGGCACACTTACTCAGAAGGACCACCTCAGACTCAGAAAACAAAGAGTATACTGACAGTGGCTGCACTGACCTAAAATCCATCTATCCCAGTACCAGCCAGTACCAGACATCCCTGGTATCAGCTAATCTCTTTCTGTAATGAAAACTGTCTCAGCCTTTAGTACAATTATCTGGGCCTAATATCTGAAGGTCAATGTTACTAATTGGGATAATCCAAAAGGTCACTCCAGTCCTTATGAGCAAAGATTTTTTGGGAAAAAAGAAGTTTGCATGCAAATTGAAACATTCTTGGGTCAGGAATTCAGAGTGGCAGTGAGCACAGCAGCCTTGAGAAGCAGGAGTTAGATGCTGTGTTCCTTATCCCACAGTGTTGCTGAGACAGAGGGTACAGTAGCCTTGGAGAAGCAACGGGTCCTTTGTTTCTCTGCTGAGTTATTTCTAGCAAGAAAGACCTTTTTCCTCTGAAAAAGCACTGTCCTAAACATCACTGAGATCAAAGAATGTGAAAAAGGCAGAGGTAAGATTCTCCCATCCTTCCATTGTGCAAAACTCAAGAAACAGCACCCCATTCCTAACACATGAGACAGTAAGAACATGATTTGAACAAAAAGAAAAAGCCTGATAAAATGTGCTTGTACAGCATCTGGAAAATTAAGCTCCAGCCTCTGAGGCTTTAAGTCTTTACTTTAAAAATCATTAATGTCTTAAGTTGACATAAGATGGATTTTATCCTGCTCTGAGAATAAAGTACATATTTAAAACAGACTAGACCATCAGTTCTGAGACACAAGGTGCTGTGCTCCCTTCAGGCTCTGGAGTAGTGGAGATTAAATTACCATCTAAGGGCTGGCACAGAAGAAGTCTCAATATCAAATGTGTTCAAGCCTTAGGCACACAGCGTGATTTCTAGCATCACCTGCATGTTGAGAAATACAAATGCGAGGGTCTGAATAAAGTACCAGTGTCTTGAGGCTTGATACTGGCCTCTTGCCACTTCCTTATGACTTCCTTAGTTTGATTTTAAGGAGAACTACTTTTTATCCTGTCTCAAAGCTCTTCCTAATAGAGTTTTGAATGTATATCTAACTAGGAACATGTTTGTGTCTGAACTTTGTCAAACACAAACTGTAGGTCTCCAGAACACTGTCTCTTTCACTTGGCCACACAGTTATAAGCACAAAACAAGCTACTGTGAGAACATTTCCAAAATTAAGCAAGTTATCTTCCTTTGAAATTATACACAAAAGTTTGGCATTGGCCCAGGACTGTAGGAGTTTCTGGTTTTTGTGATTCTGTTTTTCTTGCTTGGAAACAATAGTGGTATTCATGGCTAGGCAGTTCACGAGGTTACGGCTTCTGAGGCTGTGTTTTTCAATTCGCAGCATTCGCTATAAAAGATGCAGCATACTTCAGTGTTACTACAGTGACTTCCCTTCTGCTGGTTCCTTTGGAGTAATTTTAAAATGTATGTGTTTTAAAGTGAAACATTGCTTATACATACGAAGCTACTCAATCCTGCATCCAGACATGTGGGCCTGTAGGCCAAGACTTGGTAGACTGGAATACATGTACTTTGTTATTGTGAGCCCCATTCTTTTGTTTCTTGTCCTTTCAAATCTCTTTCCCCTCCAGTCAACTCCTTTCTACCCAATGCTAATCTCCTGCACACAGAAAATGAGTGCATTTATACAATATCCTGTTTGTCAAACGTTGTTTCGTCCCTTTAGTTATTACACACAAGCACTCTTCAGCTGACAAGTTGTCAGCTGCTTTGTTCTCAGGTTGTCAGGCCTCCCACATTACAGTGTACTTGCCCAGCCTCAGAGAGAAAGACTATGGCTTTTTCATAGACAAAAATAAGCAAAAAAATTCATTGCAAACCAATTTCTTCTGTTCAATAAATAGTTGAACAAAGGACAAGTGTCTGCAAAGCGATGTGTGTTTGTCTTCTGTAACATAACACTATGGCAGGCGCTGCAGTGAGCTACGGAAGGCAGGAATGCCACAGCAGCTCTGAAAACAAAAAGAGCTGCTGACCAACAAAACTCTGGTGAAACGCCAAAAAAGGGTGCAGAATCTGAATGTCAGGAAAGAGAGGGACAAAGGTTACAATCATGCAATTGCCAAGAGAGAATCATCTAGTAAAATGCGTAAGGGCTATAAAATAGATATTCATATCTGAGCTGGTCAGTCTTTACAGTCAAACAAAAAGAAGAACAAGCCTTTAGGATGTGTTTTTGTATTAAATCCTAAATTAGACATTTCAAAGGGATTACATGCATCACCCCAAAGTGCATTTTTCTTTCTGTTGATTGCTAAGGAGGTGAGAGTCTAAAGGCACTAGGGAGGTTGTTCCAAGGTTTTGCATTTTTGTAACATCATTAGGAGGCAAACATAACTAAAATCAGAGGACAAGGGAAAATTATAAACGAGTCAATGGTTGTTCCAGATTTGTCTTTTAGTGCATGGTTTATGTAGCAAAGGCAGGAACCCAACAGTTGTTCTCATGAACCAGACCTGTGATCTGCTGTCATTTCTAGGAACCACAGAAAATACAAGAAATTTTATAGCAGGAAATTATGAGTAAACACAGCAGCTCTTCAGATACTTTTTCTTTTTGTTTCTGTCCATTTTTCACTTTTTTGAAAACTTTTTCATCTGACAGAATTTAATTAAAAACTGCAGAAAAACAAAACTAAAATTCTTCCTTTAGAGGCATGAGATCAGAACAAGAGCTAGTTTGGTTTTTTTTTGTTTGTTTCTGTTTTAAAGGGGTTTTTTAGAAGCTAATCAGGAAAGGGTCATTGTTTTACTGGTGCAATTACATATAACGAGCTATGGCAATAACATATTCCTAGGGAGAGGAACATAACTATTGGTAGGTGTCCTTTGGCAAGCCTCAGCTCATATAACCCCACCTCAGGAGGCCTAGGCTGGGCAGCCACATGCACTGGTCCCAAAAAGCCTTTTCTGAGCAGCAAGCACCTCCTCTTGGGTTGGCCTGCAGTAAGGGCACTGTCCCATTTACCCCACTGCCACATCTGAACATGAAAATCCAGGTACTCACCAGCCATGGCAGCTGCTTTTCACATTGCAGCAGTTCAGCCATCTCATCCTCATTCTGTATGTTCTGCAGGTAAAATAAAATGCAGGAGGTGACTGATGTTGGGGCAGCCAGAGGGAGGAGAGGAGCACAGGATTAACAGCTAATTGGGAGAATGGTCCTGCAAAAGAGCACAGCAGTGCATTTCACATGTCAGAATTTTGGAAAGCTGAGCAGTCCAAAGGCGGGTTCAGGCACATAGAAACTTTTGACATACTTACAAAGTGTGGCATGGGGCCAAATTTCACAAACAAGTAGTCAAGATAATCAGAATTATCTGGCTGCTCCCACCAAGGGCTGTGCTTTCCAGAGTATGATCTATCATGCAGCATGACAGTGGTATTTTATTGCCAAAGAGGCCTCAGTGGATTCCTCAGTGAGGTTTCAGATTGGTTTCTGGGAAATGAACTTTCCAGAGGGCAGGATATTTGACAGCATTACCCTCAAAATTTGTGGGAATTGCCTTTGAGTCTGAAGGGATGTGAGAGTTCATGGATTGAATGTGGAATTCCCCAGTCCATGGAGCCAAGGACTCAGAGGAGCGATGCACATCACTGCTGCAGGGCTGGAGTGTTTCTATGGTGAACATCTGCTGTTCCAGATGTGTGCAGCAGGCACAGTCCATCCCTGAGGTTCCTTGGGCTAGCTGCAGTCACCCTAAGAGCTGCAGCCCACACACCTCACAGGAAGGCTGTTGTGATGAGAGGGAAGCAACACAGCCAGACTATATCAGCTCCCCGTTGACATTCCCCATCGCCTCCTGCACCCAGCCACTGCTGAGCCCACAAGGCTGTGCTTCCCCATCTGTGCCCCAAAAGGCAGCTGCAAACAGCTGTCTCTGCCCCTCAAAGAGAACTTACAGGACCTTGTTGGCTTGCAGCACAGGAGGAGCCAGGATTCAGGTAAAATCTGTGCTTCCTGGGCATCCTGTGAATTGGAAAAGATCCAGTGTGGGCAGAGCACCAACACTGGCACTGACTCAGCGTTACCCACATGTATCCAGTTCAAAGGACAACCAGGGCAGGTAATGTCCTGCCACGTGGCCACATTCCTGGAGCAGGAGGTGGTTCTTGGGCTTTTCCCACAGAATTTGGTTAAGAGGTCTATGCAAATCAGCAGGTCATAGGCTGTGACTTCGGCAGTGAACCTCCAAGGCTGCTTCTGGTCACAGGAAGTTAATGAGGTAAAAATTAATATAAATAGAAAGAACAAAGTACAGCATTGTCTGCAAGGATTTAACCTCCATGTGCCAAGTGCTGAGGACATGTGGAATTTTTTTATCATACCAGAGTTTAGAGGTCCTGTTGCATTTTTCTGTACAGAGTTCTGTTACATGACTTCATAGAATTATAGAAAGGCTTAGGCTGGAAGGGATCTTAAAGATTATTTAGTTTCAGCCCCACTACCATTGGGAAGGACACCTTTCACTAGACCAGGTTGCTCAAACCACCACTAACCCAGCTTTGAGCGCTTCCAGGGATGGGTCATCCACAACTTTTGTGAGCAACCTGTTTCAGTGTCTCACCACACTCAAAGGAAAGAGTTTGTTCCTAATGTCTAAGCCCACCTTGTGTAGTCACATCACATGCCATAAGGGTTTTTCCTCAATAACTTTGACTTCAGAGAACCCTTTCCTTCAGTCTTACTCAGCCACTTGCCATTTTTTGAGTGTTGACTCTGAAAATTAGGGCTAGGAAACATTCCTGGCAGTTCAAATGCCAATCCTTCTCATAGTGTTCCACTCTACACAGTGGGCTCTCTGCTGAATGCTGAGATTCAGCTCAGCTACACGTTAGCTTAAAAGAAATTGAACCTGAAGAGAACTGGGTATCAAAGACTAAACTTTGGGAGTTTTCAATTTTTTTGTTTGTTTGTTTTAACCAGTTGGTTAAGAGAAAAAGAAAAAAAATCCCCCCATTTCTGCCTAGCAGAGTCAATTCTTCTCTGTCAACTCTTTTTGAAAACGAAAGTAGTGACCATGCTTCATTCACTTTCTCTAAAATTAACACAAAATCCCAAATGAATTAAATGGTGATAAACATTCGAGAAAAAGATCATGCATTTGCTAATCTCATCCTATGTAATTAGGTATGACAAGTCTTACCTCTGTTCCATTGGAAACGTAGCAACGGGTACAAAGCAGACATCCAGGGAGCTAATTTGGTTTCCTGACCTCGGATTTGCAGAGGTATTTTGTTAAAGCAGTGACTTGAACACAGAGCACAGACACTCAGCCTGCCACAGGATGAGGAAATGCCAAAAGGGGGCTGGTGGTGTTTGAGCACCACCGGGTGGACAAATAAGGGAAAAAAAGTTCATTTTTGAGACCGAATGCATGGGTGTCCTGGAAGGCAATAGTCCCACTTCGAAGCAGGAGCCCTGAGCAGTGTCCCACCCTCACCTGTGCTGTTCTTCTTATTGACAGGTATCTCAGGAAGCTCTCCCACATCCCTCCACCAAACTAGGCATTTCTGTTACACTGCATGTCATCCCAGAGTCTGGAAAGTCTTCCCAGAAAACATCAGACTTGCAAGTACAAACATAGTATCTGTAATAAATATGACCACAATAGAAAACAAACACGACCTATAATTTTTAATTCAGAATTTCAGTTACCTCAGAAATAGCTGAGATATTGATCAGATACCTCTCCAGTGTTTTCTGCCAGTTTTGTTTCTGCCTTGAAATCTGTGCCTGGTAGGTAAATGAGTGGGTTCTTTAAATCACAGGAAAAAACCCTGCTGAATGTAGTGTTTCAAAGTGCTTCTTACACCTTGACTGTTCTGCGGGCTTTTGGACAGTAATTGTTGTGGGTGGCTGGCCTTGGACAGCTTTGAATGCTGCTCACAGCAGATATATGAAGACATGTAGCAGCTGTAGCCAGGTAAGAGCTGCTTTCCCCTGGCACCAGATAAGACAGTTTGTTGAATCAAGTGTAAAAGTGCTCTCACCCTCCCACCTGTATCCTATGTGCTTTACCGGCACACTTCTGCAGAAAGCTTTGGCCAGCTCTGTGCCCTGTGACTTATCTGTTATGGATCTGTTCTTTGGATTACACAGCAGCCCAGAGAGCCCTTTGTGCCGCTCCAGGCAAGCACACGCTGTCTCTGCATGGGACACTTACCTTTGGCTGAGAGAGCCAGCGAGGAGGTGACAGCACGGGGCCTTCTGGCAGCAGGACCCGCCCTGGCCCTGTGCCCCTCACCAGGCCTGTGCAAAGCAGGCAGAAATGGCTCCTTGACAAGGGGGGATCTTCAAGTTGATGCGGAGACAAGGAGTGGCAAAGCTCCCAAAATACCTCCTATAAAAGGGTAACACATGGGTGACTGGTGAGTATCCTTTGGGATACCTGACCTCAGTGCTGTAGCCAAGAGATCTCCCCTGGCAGCAGCTCCAGGGCATACTACACACACCCTTTCTGCAAATTCCACATTTAACAGCACGTTTGCTGCTTGCTTATCACACACAGCCCGCCTGCTTAAAATAGAAGCATTTGAGCTGACGCCTCAGGTCCTCTCAGCTTTGCATGAAGGAGGAAAAAAATCCCCTTCAGGGATTCAAAGTGTACAAATTGTAGTTCTTGCTAATCTGTGTCATGTACTTCTCCTTTGTCCTGTTCACACAGGTCTGAGGGTCAAGTGAACTGCTCAGTCAGGTCAGGTAGATTTCTTTATAAGACATCAGAATACTTGAATCCAAAATAATGCAGCCAAAGACAACTAGTAATGTGCCTAAAGAAAGTGAGAAGGACTCTGACTAGTATTTGGCATGTCAAGGTAGTTTGGTGCAAGAAAATCCACCTCCTACCTACCTGCCACTGTACCATACCAGACATGGCATTTACATCTTTGGCCTCAGCACTCTATAATCTTTGGATGCTTGACAGTCGAAGCATCTGCAGGAAGACTGGCAAATCGTGGCATTATTGCAAGTTATCTGTTACCCAGACATGTTGGTTGTACTCATTTAACACTTGAGAGTGAGGAGGGAATTCACAGCAGCTCCTCTGCAGCCTGGGCACATGGGCTGTGCAGCAGGCTACCAGCCCAGGGGGGCTCACACTGTCACCTGATGGCACACGAGTGCAGCCACACGAGCACCAGTCCTCACTTGCTCCTGGGCACTGCACAGCTCAGGGGGCTGGAGACCTGAACACACTGGGACACTGAAACTACTCAAAATCAGCAGGGATGGGCAATCAGTGTATCAGAGCCTGTGCAATATCCCCTATCACGACAACATCAACCGCTTTTTCTCTTCTGAAACAAATAAGTTGCAAAGAGCTGGGCTGAAGGGAAGCCTCTGAGCTGTGGACTTAAATAAAGCAAGGCAATGAAATCCCTCAAAGGTAGTATTTTAACAAATATGTGTCCCTAGAACTTCTTGCCAGTTCATTCCAAGAAACTTCCCAACTCTTGCTTTACTTTGCTTTAAATGTTGGCATTTTGGATCATTTGAGTCCTCCTAAATGTTGCCTACAGGGAAGGTGGGTGCCTAACACAGGGTCCAACCTCCATTTGGAATAGGAAGATCCTTAAACATCTGACTCTCAACATCTGGGAGATCTATTATACAGCTTTTTTAGAAAACACATTTGATCTTGGTTTTGGCTGGAGCAGAGGGCCTGCATTTTGTCTCTCCTCACTGTGCACTGCCCAGCTGTTTGTGTACCAGCTTTCTGTGTAAACAGAGCTGCTGCTGCCAGGTTCATTCAGCAGTTTCACAGGCCAGCATCTGTGACCTTGCAGTTCCCAGGCCTCCTTTGGAACAAGGCTGATTAAAGAGGGAATTGTGCTCTCTCACAGCTGTCCTGGTACCTCACAGAAATAGGAAAAGATATGAATGGACCACAAATGCATTTGAATACAATGATGTTATTGTTCACCCAGCTGTGGCAATGACATTAGGAAAGCAAAGACTTTGTGCCTTGATTTTCATACTAGGAGTACAAGGGCTTTAAAAAGCACAGATAGAGTGTATGAGTCAGGTCTCTCTTACCCCTCTTGCCACGTGGCTGGCACAAACCCTCAGGCTCTCTCACTTTCTGCAGAGCTGTGGCAATGTGTTTTATTTCCCAACTGAACTTCCATGGAAATGCAACCCAGAGACCTGAGCCTGTCTGACTTAACAGCACTCACCATTTCCCTGCCTCTTCCCTGCCTGGGGACCAACCAGCTTCTTGCTCTGTCCCCCATCCTGACCATCTGATCCTCCCCAGGAGGCACCAGTAATCAATTAACATTCTCATTCTCAGCTTGTTTCTCACAAACACCATTCCATAATGGGGTAACAGAAAACAAACATGGAAAGGAAACAGGACAAGACCCAGCCACAAGTCCTCACACCCCACACACTGTGCCACACTGTGCCACATCCCTCTAGTCCATGGTGCCACCTACCAAACCATCTGATTACATGCTTCTTTTCCAGAAGACAGTGAAGGAAGAAACCAGAAAGGCAAAACATGTAAATAGAAGCTGAAGTCATAGAACCTATAGATAAAGAAAACTGCCAGTCCCCTGCAGTTCTGATTTTCTGTCTTGGTCTCCTTTCTGACAATGTCTGCAAACATCTTCAGAGCAGGATCCAGCAGCTGTGCAAAGCAGTCACCTCATCAATGCAGTGTGCTCCCTTTGCTCCAAGTGAGTGGGAAAAGAGGTTTGCATTCACAGCAGACCCAGGGACTTGCATTGATTAGCACAGACTGTAGATTAGTTTAACAGCAAATAGTGTAAAGGAACATGCTACTGAAATGTTACGGGCTATTTTTGAATCAAACGTTCCTGTTCCACCATTGCAGCTGGTGGAAAGCTCCTCATCCCAATGGGGATGTCCATTTGTACCACAATGATTAAACTGCTGGTGTTACCCAGCATTTGGGTAGCTCCAGATCACAAGGATTCATCACCATTAAGCAGACACCAATGACTTAGGTAACTCTCAAGTTACCCCCACAGTTAATCAGAGAGCATTATAGATGCAAAACCTGGGGGCTCATATCTGGGGCTCAGTGTGAGTACTTAGAGCTACCAGAAAACAGTGCCTGGGTATTGCTTTTTCATGAACATGATGGTCTAGTTGAGTAAACATCAATCCAGGGAAGCCCCACCTGTGTTATGCTAGATATCAGATCAAATAACAACAAATATGTCTCCTGGATTTATGGCTGTGAAACGGCTGAATCCTTTCTACAACTGACTGGGCAAACTCAACCCTCTGTGAATTCCAAGTTGAGCTGGCTAACCAAGTTGTCCTGTAGATAGTTTATCCTGTGTCATTGTGAGCAACAAATCTCCTAAATATGCCACTAGTATCTTATTTTTGAGCTTATATCTGAAGATGATATAAAAGAGATTCAATCAGCATCTGTCGATGGGTGTTATAGACTTTCAAGTTTTTTCGTTGCCTTTATCTGAAGCTCATTCATGTGCAAAATTGTAAGTCAATATTTCTTCCTTGCTTCTCACATGCAGATTTTTCTCAGTATTAGGAATTTAAAAAATCATTACAAAATAGGCAGGGACTGAAATGAAGCATCCATTAATATTTCTGATTTTGGGAAGAAACTAGATTTTACTAATAGTGCTTCATTTAAAAAGAGCTACTCTAATCTAAAATGTCCATGGCTTCCTCACTGATTTTTTGCCTTCTTCCTTTAAATAATAGTTCATGGTCTGGAAGCAGCTTTACATAAATTGCCCAATGAAACTCAGTATCATAATTGTTAATGTAGTCAGGATCACATGAATTTGTATATTTGCCTCCTTTTCAAAACCCTTTTTTAAAATGAACCCCAAATATTTCTCAGCTGAGTTAAGCAAACTTTTTCATCTTTTCAGAGATGAATATTAGCAGAATGAGGAGAAAAGAGCAAAAGACAAGAGATCTGAGATACAAATGCCACCCAAAGCTGGCATTTGAGAGGTGATAAGAGAGTACAAGGAGCTGCAGAGGAGGAAGAGCACAGCTGTGGGAAGCGATGAAGGGAAGCCAGCGATAGATGAAGGAGGATCAGAACCAGACACTCCAAGGCATGCATCCAATTCTTCAGGTTACATAAAATGATTTTTACCATTTATGCACTTCCCTCCTTTTCTGAGTGCTGCACATTGCAGATAGAGCTGGTAGCAGTGCTTGCAATTACCGCTGCCTGGCAGTTCCTGTTACGAGCTCCTGCTTTCAGTTGTTCGATGTTACTCATCCAGCCTGAAATGTCTTTTGCCAAGGCTTGGCCTCAGGCTGATTCTTTCCCTTTCCATTTTCTTTTGGGAAGAGGAAAGGGGAAGGCAGTTTCAGTAAAAAGGGTTCTGTGGTTTCCAGGGGAAGATTAGGCAACTGTTTATTTGAGCAAGAGCTTGAAATTTGGCAAAATGGGGGCAGGTTGCCCCGATGCCAGAAGACGTAGCCAAGTTATAAATGTGTTTTCAGAAAGTCTCAGGTCATGTAGTTTAGCAGAGACTTGTCAGCTTGGCAGATGAATTTTCAGAGGGTTGTGTCAGCACAGGGCACAGTGTGTCCCCTGCCAATTTCCAGGCCCTCACAGGACTGTCCCCAGCAGATCTGGACGATGCCTTCAGTGCTGCCACAGGCCCTGAGCAGGGCAGGAGCCTCTGCCCCTGCCTTGGGGGGCTCAAGGCTGGAGGTGGGGCTGAGGTACCAAGGTAAGAAGGCACTTGGATAACGAACCATGGAGAATCAGACTGTGATGAGACAAGGAACTGGAATGGTAACTACCAATGACCCAGCCTAGCCAAGGGCCCCGGACCTGAAGCAGCATGACTGGTGGCACAAGGGGTGCAGGGTGGGCAGGAGAATGAGGAGGAAATGAAAGATATCTTGGTGATAGCTACCCTGTCCATTCCAGAGCCCAGAGCAGAGCTAAGGTCACCTCCAGCAGAAATCTGGAAGTCAGCTGGCATGGGTCATTTTTCCTGCTTGCTCGCAGGGTCTTCTGCACTGGCTGAAAACTTGTAACTTTTCCTTGATTGGGTCTAAAGCTTCAATTCTAAAGCAGAGAGATGGATTAGCACTTCTCATTGGAGCACCTCAGCTTGGGATCAGGGCAAACATCCCTGCCATCTGTCATGTCCACTCTGCCCTAATGCTGCAGGGGGGATGAGGAGTGAGAGGCGGTGCAGAGCCAGGCTTGCTGTCTGTGCTCCCTTCTTTGCTGCTGGGTGAGGAGAGAAGAGCAGCAGTCCCTCAGCTAGGCTGCACAGAGGTGACAAAAGGCCCTAAGATCTGGCCCAAGCCTTGCTTCCAGCCCTGAAACACAGCACAGAGCAGTTAAGGAGGAGGAATTGAAGAAAGGCCAGAAACCATGGCCATTAACACTTTCCTTACTCCTGAGTCCTAATGATCTCTTTCTTCCTCAGCCAAGTCCACAGTCAGTGTTCTCTCGCAACCCCCCCATCTCCTCACCCCAATATTTTCAATCGAGATAAAGCTAAAACTCTATCCCTATCACGCCAGCATGTCTTTGTTCTGCACCTCAGCATCTTCCCAATGCCACTGCCTCCAGTGACCATTATCCCTCAGGCCTCAGCTTCGGTATCATCTGAATACCCCAGCAGCCTCCTGATAACTCAAATCCAGTGACAGCCCTTCTGGCTCTTGCATTAAACCCTTATTCTCTAGTCCCCACACACACACTCTCCAGTCATCCCCATATCACCACTGACCCTGCTCCAACAACCCCCCATCCCTGCTGCTGCCCAAGATTCCAAGGCCTAGTTCCCAGTGCCACCCCGAACACCTTCTCCAGCCACCTCCTCCCCTTCATGCAGGGGGAGGTGGACACAGCAAAGCAGCACAACACTCATCTGACTGCTCTAGATACAGCCACTGTCCCCAGGGTTGGGGTTCCTGCCAGCTGACCTTGGACACCTGCATTCAGTCCATGGGTATCTGTTTCCTTCACAGTGATGAATGGAGATAGCAGGATACTTTTAGGTTACCACTGACCTACCTCACTTTCAGTATTTACTTGGACTGCCCCAAAAGCCTCATTACCTCTCTAATCACTCTAGGTGGAGAGAAGAATTATCTCAGTTTAGATGTGCTCTTTGCTCATAACACAGTCAGGCACAGAAATGCCAGGGTGGTAAGTTATTGAAAAGCAGAAATAAGGGAAAGTCCCGGGAATGATTTCTCTACCAATTCCACCCTTGTTCCTAGAACACACCATTCTTGGGGAGGTATTTTTTAGAACACATTTAAGTGTTATCTTCTGTTAAGGTCAGTTTGTTCCAGTTTGATCAGCTTGACCAGAAAAGTTGGTTGAAAGTTACAGAGACTGGAGAATGGAGGAGACAACAACAACATCATGCACTGGACAACTCCTGGTTGGGCTCATGTCTGTAATTCTCTTATCAGTTTTCTGTGCTGAAAATGATAGTGTAGGAATGGAAAGGCTTCAAGAAGGGATGCAACGGCTTTGAGGTTTGGGAACAATTTCACACAAGGAGTACTTGAATGAGCAACAGTTTTTCTGCTCAAGAATAGGGAGAACTAAGAGAAAAAAAGATGAAATATAAATAGGATTAAAGTGAACAGGAAATTACTCCTCACCCTTTCTCATTACAAAAAAACCCCACTAAAATCAGACAACATCAAATGAAATTTGTAGAGAACAAGTTCAAGACAAGTAAGATGCAATGGCTATTTTCTCCAGAGTCAATCAGGCAAAGAGGTGTGTGACTCCTTGCCACATGATGTGGTGAGTACTGAAATGCTCACCATCTGCCAGGAGAGCATTCAGAGCTCCTACACCTCACTCAGTGTGCAGTGTGTGACAGTGCTTCTGTGCTCTGGCCTTCAAACAGATGTGTGTGCTGTGTGACTCCCAGTGCTTCCAGCCTCTCTGCTCTTGGCCACAGCTGGCAAGGGGGTACCTGCCTCTGCAGAGCTTTGCCCTAGGTGTTTCTAGGAGAAAAAGATAAAATTTAAACATGAAAATGCAGAAATGAAAACACAGTGCACAAATATGTAGGTAAATATATCTAAGATTTTTTTTCCAGTTGATCTCAAACAGTTGTTTTCAAAGTTTTACAATAGGAAATCTGGTTTTTTTTTGGTGTGTGTGTATCGAAACAAGAAAATCTGAAGTAACATTGTCTTTCAAAAATTAGTCTCAGCTCCAAGATTCTTTTGCATAGAATAGGCTGGTTGCTCATTCACTGAATATTTTCATTATGTGTGTAGGGAAGTAAATTTGTAGCCATATTCACCTGAAGACTATATTACAATGAATAAGCATAAATAATGTATGTGCGAAGGCAAGATAGAATTGCCTGGCAGCCTTCAATCTGTCATTCCTTCGACTGCTAACTTGGCAATTTGCGTGGGACAAGTTATAAACCAAATAATCCTGAGGTAAAGCTTTCATTGCCCACACAGTGCTGAATGTATTTATTTTTTAATTCCATTCAGGTCCCAAGTGCTGTCAAAATGCTAGAGTTTCAGTCAATATGATTTTTCATACTGCAAAATCTTCTTTGTTTAGTTTAAAATGGAGCTGTTAAATCTCTTGTGATGACTGGCGCAATGTTATTTTACAAAGATATGAAAAACTATTGAAACTTTTCAAGGTCTCCTGAAAGTTTCTACACAAGATAAAGTTGTTGAGCCTCCAGACTGTGAGTTGTCAGTCACAGTCTGGAGGCTGACTGAGAACCTTGTGATCTCTTGAGGTTTTCCTCTCTCTTCTCTTTAGTAGGGTGACATGGTGCCCTGAAAGAGCTGCGTGCTCCTTTTGAACACTTTTACTGGTAGTGATTCTACCACTTCCCCAGGCAGCCTGTTCCAATGCCTGACCACCCTTTCAGTGGAGAATTTTTCCCTAATATCCAATCTGAGCCCCTCTGAGGCCATTTCCTCTCGTCACTGGGTCCCTGTGAAAAGGCACTGCAGGCTCTGCAGGATCCCCTCAAAGTGCCCCTGCAGCAACACTGAGTAGGGAAAACTCCTAATGGCATCTCAGCAGCACCCCACTGCCTTGGAGGAAGAGTCCTCAATGCACTTCCCCCACTTCCCAAGGGACTTGCAAAGGCTTCTTCTCCCTGTATGAAGGGGCAGGCAGTGGTTTGCCTGCGTTGGCAGAGAAGCAAATCTCCTAATGCTCCCCAGCTCATTCTCTCCTTCTTCTTCTTCACATACAAGTGAAAAGGGGAATGAGGGAGGAAACTAAGCTTGCTTCTGGGGATGAAGCAGCTGAAGGTCCAGTTAAAGCTGCCAGAGAGATTTCTTCTTTATTTACTACTGCAAAGCAGAATACAATTCAAGGATACAAGGATTCAGTTAAACTATCATCAAAAAATCAATTTACCTAGAGGGCTGATGCTTTTCTTTGTACCTCTACAAATGACACATCCTTTTGCTGTTTCAACACTGGTGGCATGAAAGTTTAACAATTAACAAAAAAAGTTAAAGTAACCACATTAAATTTGTAAGTATGCACTGTGAACAACATAAAAATAGCTTAGGATGCTTGAATCATTCCAAACCAAACACAACCTAAAAATAATGAAGTTAAATTTAACAGAAATCAAATATATTTAAGATCCAGGAAATGTTGAGCTAAAATAGAGTCACTTTGCTCTGACTCTAAAAAGT
Source organism: Melospiza georgiana (assembly GCF_028018845.1). Classification (NCBI taxonomy): domain Eukaryota; kingdom Metazoa; phylum Chordata; class Aves; order Passeriformes; family Passerellidae; genus Melospiza; species Melospiza georgiana. The sequence continues at coordinate 67,482,360 of NC_080431.1, forward strand.
TATTTCAGGATCATAAACACTACTCAGATTTTTACCAAGCTAGGATTTTCTTGAGGCTTCATCTATATATTTTCTTCTGTTTGAGATTCTGGCCTTTACAAATGTTTAGCATCAGGCATTCAAGAAGCTATTTAGCATTTAGAAATGGACTACTATGTCTAGAGCATTTTTCAGGAGGCAAAGGATTGAGGACAAAGGAAATTCTTCAGTTTAAGACATAACCATTTCAGATGTTAAGCACTGCTCTGCATAAGAGAATTTTGCTAGAATAATGACATTTTTAAAGAAAACCAAGAGACATACACTGCCATTTACTTCACACTTTGTAAAATCATCATTCAGTTGCATAACTGATGTCATCTATGATGAGAATCTCTTCTGATTTTCAAAACATCAAGAAGCTGATACTCAGGTTGTATTTTTGGGGGTCCATGCTTATATCTTACCTTTTGTAAATGAGTGTGGTTCCTACCATAAAAAAGACTCAAAGCTTCTGAATTAGGTAACACTATGTAGGATACATTTCATTTCTCTTTTTCTTCTTTTATGTAAGCAGCTGGTGCAAACTCCATCTCTTTAAAAATTAGTTGTCAAGTATTTTCTTCTTTCCTGGGAGATAGTTTTTATTTATCTCAATTTTTCATAAAGTGGGTTGAGTTGCCATTCTGTTTGGGAGAAGGAGGGGAAAGACTACTGCTTCAGTTTCATCTGGAAACTGGCTCTATCAGTTTCAAATTCCTTTGGGTTGGAAAAAGTAGCAGAATTATACCAGGAGAAAAATTGAGAAGGGACAAAAAGGAAATTTTAAAACATCATTTGTAATTTGTAGACTACTCATTTATTATGAAGGAGAAGAAGAGATGAAATCCTAGGTTTCTGTGTCTGTCAGTGAAAAACTGAGATTCTCCTGGCTGGTAACACAGCAAAATTCACCCCAAGTTTGATGTTTATGAGCTCTCTCTCCCAGAAAACCAAAAACTAATCACATAAATACCACAAAATACAGAAAGTCAGCTTCAGCTGGAGACCAACAGCCCTCAGGCAGTTTCAACAGGATGAGTGTCACAAGGACCATCTCCCCTGCTGGAGTTACTTAGTGGCTTCTCCAGGCTGGTTAAGCCAAATCTCTCAGCACACACTTCCTAAAGCTATATGGATACATTAAAAAATTCCCTTGCTCGGATATAGCACTGCCACAGAAGCCCAGCTTTTTGAGGGGATCCCTGTTGTTAGTGAATTTAATGGGTTAATTCCATCATCACAGAATTTTTTGTGGATGGGTGGACTTTGGAGGACTTGCTCAGGCAAGGATGCTGGTGCCTGAGTCACTGAATCACTGGAGATCCCAGACCTCTATGGGTAGCTCCCTGTGGTTTGGGGGATCCGTGCTCAGAGAAGCACAGTGCACACAAGGGGCTGTTGGAATATCTGACACCCCCTGGCAGGAACACAGATGGTCCAACCAGATTGGCCATTGTAGCATTTGGATCATTTTTCAATTCCTCCCAGATCTTTTAAAGCAAAGGTGGAATTTACCCTGTAAAGGGAAGGTTAAAATCATGGAAGTATTCATCAAGGAAAACTGGATTCAGTTGTTGTTGTTGAAGGCCCCGCACACAGATCTGTGATTTACTGTAGGCTGGAAGCAACGTTTAGAGTTCCCTGTCACAGCTCTTAATTATGTTGTGCAGAGCTCCAAGCTTATTTAAAGTTGCAGCAGACAAGTATGATTGGTGTGTTTAGGATCAGGGTGATTCACTCAGACACATGAAAACCCATGGCCTGTACTGGCAGGGGGACAGCCCAAGGACAGCTCAAGGTCTGCTGAGGGTAGGCTCTGCTGGTATCAACTGTAGTTATTCCCTTGCTTTATTTAAAGCCAAAAAGAAGAAGCAATTTGAAGGCAGAAGATTTAAAAGAATTACTATTATAAATCAGGGGAAAAAATCCAGCTAAATGGAGAAATCTCTTTTAGGGGCTGCATCTCCTACTGCCCCATCAGCTGTGTTTCAATTTTTTTCCCCAGACAGAAAAATAAGATAGGACCTAAACCAACAATCCCATTATTAACTTGCAATTTATGGCATAGCACAGCTGTCCAAAAGGATGCTGGATTACTGGCTCTGTTTGCTTTTATCTGTCCACATACTGGAATGATTCACTTAATTCAGTATTTCTTAAGTTTTAACTGTGGTCATGCTTTGATAATTGAACTACACCCTGGGAATGGGATACATTTCTGACACCTGGCTATCACACCCTCCACTAAAAAAACACAGCAAAGGTGACATCATGATTTTTTTGGTAAATGATGTAGAGACTCCACATACCTACTGAATGGATGAATCAAGCAATTCACCTTTCATCAAAAACTCTTTAAGATAGCTTTACAGGATTAGTAAACTTCATGGGAAATAACAGATGAAGGGTAAATGTGCTCTCATTTAAGTCAATTGCACTGGCTATGACTGCATCATTACTGGCACCTTTGCAACCACTTTTGTCAGTCCTGAGACTGACTGAAACAGAGTTTCCTGTTCCCCTCTCCTGGCCTGAGAGAATGGCATTAACAGGTCTGTATCGAACAGTGAATGAAGTTCAAAAACATCCCAGAATTTTCCAGGGTCCTTACTACCTGTGGTTACTTGCTTCTACACATGTGATTTGACTTGTTAGCATTTTGATCTTGCTTTTCGTAGAAAAATCTTTGCAGCTTCTAAAATATGGCCGAGTTCATGAACCCTCTGGTACAAATGAGAGATGAAAGCCTGGCCAGGGCAGTTTTCTGGCATCCCAGGGTTTCATGGCAGGTGTAAGCATTGCTAAGTGCAACCAGATGACACTGTAGATGAGCTAGGCTCCCAGAGAAGGCACTTGCACTTTCAGAAAATATTTGGGGAATTCTTAACCCTATATATTTTTTGTAGATGCCTTTCAAGAATGACTTGTTCGCTTGTAACATGAAAGAAACCTTGAAATGGCTTGATAAAGCAAGTTACTTTCACAGTGGTAAACTACCTATACCCGTTTCACCCATTAATACAGACATGTGAGGGGAGGAGGTTTGCCAGAAGCCTGTGCTCTGTTACAGTTCAGGGTTTGGTTTGTTATCCTGTGTAATACCCCAGCCCATCCACTCACAGTGACTACTTCACTAGTCAGAAGGATCAAATGACTGGTTTTGCTTTGCCCTTCCACAGAAAGCAAACTAGAAGAACTTGCTTGTACAAAATGGCTCTATTATTAATATCTTATTTTCCATATCAGGGAATCGAGAGAATTACTGCATTTTGTAGATCAGGCATCCTGATTGCCAGCATCAGCTGCAGTTAATAACCTCAGAAAGATGGCATGGTGTCTTTTGTGCAAGCTGGACATGTACGGTGCTGACTGGACTCAAACACTACTTGAAGAGAACAAAGTGTTCCCAACCTCTTTCCAAAAATAGAAAAGGGAGAGACAATACTCCTTAAGGCATTTGCCAAAATGATAAGGGAGATGAACAGAAACCACTCCCAGCAATACTTCAAGCTCACCAGAATGCTGCTTTACCCATTCCAGTGCTGACACTGCCGATCCCAAACTCTCGGCAGTCCCATCCCACCTGTGCAGGGCAGCAAGCAAGAAACAGCAACATTATATTGCCTGAATTTTGAAATAAAACATTTGAGGGGGGAAAATGTTAGTGAACTTCTGTAGGAAGTGACAGGCTCTTTGATGGTATCACCTACGTAGGCATGCCCGGGCCTGAAACCCCACCTCTCACATGTTGTTGGCTGTACATTTAGGTCACTGAAGTACATCTCCAGGGAGGGGCTGGCTCCTGAAAGCTTCAAGATACATTGCTTCCTGTCTCCCTAATCAGCTGTGCAACAGGGTAAATTTAGAAACAAAAGGCAGCACAGCAGTGCTGGCAAATGTGTTTAATGCACATTAAAACCTGTTCTGGAGAAGTCAGAACAGGTTGTGCATGTCTTCAACTCAGGCTCTGAGCAAAATAATAAATGACTTGCATACATTTAGCACCTTTCATCCTGAGAGAGCCTGCAGTGTTTTACATAATAGGAGTTATCACCTACCCACCCATGAGCAGGCACCTGTGGAAGGCAGGGCAGGCTGCACAGGCCAGATGGGGAACAAGCGTGGTGAAGGGGCAAGAGAAGATGATCATCTCTATTCAAGCACACAGGAGGAATTTAGGTGGGCACATGAAATAGCCAGGTTGGAATTTTGCCAGGAAAACAGTGTATGAAGGAGTGCTTGCTTGGCAGCAAGTACAGTGAATTATTTAATGACCCTGAGCCAAATACAGCATTTCATCTCAACTTACTGAAATTGCTCCCAAACATGTTTATATTCCACAGAGTTCTCTTTCAAGTCTTCTGAAGCTTATTTATTCAAGGGTAGAAGTGCAAATAGCAGAAAGCTACAAGGAAGACTTTCCTCAGTTGGGAAAAAAAGAAAAAAAAAGTGCTGTAGAGCGAAAGTTTTGAGGTGAAGGGGGTGGGAAATATGCCACTCCCTTAAGGGAAATACATACCAGTAAACAAATGATGTGTAAGTCTGCAGGCCATCATTTTTACCACACTGCTTTACACCAGAGAACGTGCAAAAAAGACTGTTCCTTTAGAAAAGACCACACACTTCTTTGGCTGGATTTTTTCCCCTCTTACCCAGTTTGATGCTTTTGTTTTTGCCAAGACTGGTATCTGGGCTTAGCTTCAAGCTCATCAGTACTTCTCCCCTAGAGTTTCAGCCAAAAATACATCTTTTCCACAAAGGCTGGATGATTTTCAGGATGATTTTACTTCTCTGCAGGAGGTTTTTCTCCTACTAAGTGGGAGCTGTGCTCAATCTATTGTATCTTGGCCACATTCAAACTTGTCTTGCTGGTTTAATTCACAGACAAATTGCACACATGCAGTACATTTAGTTAGAAGACAGATAGCAATAAAGCACCCCTTACCACAGTGGAAACATTTTGTCCAGTTTATTAAAGCAGCTGACCTTATTTAAATATGCAAATATTTTCAATAGAAGAAAGGAGGTACCAAACGACAGCTTAAGCAGAGAAATAAAGCTGGACAAATGGAAAGTTTTAGCAACTTATTTAGCAAATAAGATTTTCTTTATGTAATTTTTTGCATTTTTGTGCTATCAGTATAATTGCAGGAGTGACAGGAGTTACTAGCTGATATAAAGAAAGGGCCCAATGATCTGAAACTCTAGGAACCTGCACTTTCTAACCTAGTCCTTGAGCTCTAGCAGTGGCCCCAGCTCTTTGGCTTGGTGCTCAGGAGTGGAGCTCAGAGGTCAGCTCGATCTTTCAGCCACCCTGAGGCCGGGTCAGCTCCATCCCGTTTCTGAGAGACGCTCAGCAAACTTGTTCTTTGAATGCTGCCACAAGAGCCTACTACAGCCTCCTCAGGCACTGCAACCAAACAGCCAGAAGAATAAAAGAAGGTTTTCCTAACCTAAAGTTTACTTTACTCCAATGTAACTTCTCACCCTTTACGCCATGGATAATAGATTCATAGTAGCACTTGCCTTTTACACGAAGTTCATCTTTCCCCATTTAGTCAGCTTTTCTGTAGAAAAACAGCGCAGCTACTTTAATGTTCCTCTCTCACATTTTCCTCATCATCACTGCTTGCCTCTGGACCATGTTCAGTGCCTGTCTCTCATCAAGTGCTGTACGCAAAAGCCTGACCAGCGCTCCAGCTGCTCACTCATATGAACCAGTGCAGGATTCCCTTCTGCCTGTTCTACTGGCATTTGTGCATCCCATGAGAGCATATACATTTATTTGTCAGTTAAATAACAGGTAAGTCAATTTTGTGTCAATCTCCTGAGCCACAAAAACAATTTTATCTATTGAGCTAGTAGGTCCTAATTTAAGATTCCTGTAGCTGACTACTTAGTACATATGTGCATATCTGTCTCAATTGGTTTGTCTCCCTTTTTTCTCCAAACACTTCATTGTCTGATCTTGTCTTATGGCACACTCAAAAAGCCCCTCTGAATTTTGTGTATTTTTAACTACAGTTCCCAAATATGTGCAAAGTATTAGTTCATATAAATGCATAAAATGTAAACATCTCATCTGAGATCTGAGTATTCGGATAACACAGAAAGTATACCATCCATTTTTACAGATGACACAATGAGAAAAAAAAAAACCAGAAGAAAAACAAAAGAAAAGCCTTAGGAGCTTTTCTTTTCTCTTCTGACTCCAGCCACTGGAGTCAGCTCTAGAAGCAGTCAGAGTACTGTTTGACTATTATGGGATATAAAAATCTCCTGTTCGTTTCAGTAGCAAGCTAGGTCCAGTACAAGCACAGCATGGAGTCCGAAGGGCTGATTCAAGATCTAAGGTCACATAATCATAGAATCATTATGGCTGGAAAAGACCTCCAAGATCACTGAGTCCAACCCCCTTGTCAACTAGACCACGGCATTGAGTGCCATGTCCAGCCATTTCTGGTACACCTCCATGGATAGTGCCTCCACTGCTTCCCTGGGTGCTGAGGGGGCACTCCATCCCCTCATCCAGATCATTGATAAAGACATAAAACAGGTCTGGCCCCAGTACTGAGCCCTGGGGAGTGAGGGACTGAGTCCCACTTGTGACTGGCCCCCAGCTGGATGTGACTCCAGTCACCAACTCCGGTCCTCTCTGGGCTTGGCCATCCAGCCAGTTCTTCAGCACCCAGCAAGGAGTGCACCTGTCCGAGCCGTGAGCAGCCAGCTCCTCCAGGAGAATGCTATGGGAAAGGGTTCAAAATCTTTATGCAGCACAGGCACACAACATCCACAGCCTTTCCCTCATCCACAGGCAGGTCAGGTCACCTGGCCATAAAAGGAGATCAGGTTGATCAAGCAAGATCTGCCTTTCCTAATCCCATGCTTCCCAGATTTCTGGCTTCATAAGTATCCTGAGTCTGCTTCAAATGCCTGAACATCTACTAGGCATTTTATGTTCCAGTGCTGCTGCTCTAACAAAGACATACCTAGCAACAAAGTCAGAGCACAGAAGTAGCTACACTCAAGTGCAGAGTAAATCCATGTTAATACATTTTAAAACAGTCTAGGCCCACCCATGGAGGCATCTTAAATCTTTAAAACCAAAACAAAGCCCAGCAACTTCATGGGATCTTAGGGATAGGGAATTAATGAAAAAAAATTCCTAATCTCTATTTAAAGAGAATAGCTCAAGCAAGTAGCACAGTCTGTGCTGTGTATCAGTTAAACGTGGCACTCCATTGTATTAGGCACCCATTAGGGGTTAATCCTTGCTATGAGTAAACTCTTTGCTCTCTAATGTACCAGTTCGTGTCCTGATAGCCACACACACACCTCTCTTTGTGACTGTGCAGTGACAGAATGCACACATACTAGGGTGCAAAGCATGGATTATGCATTAAATGTGAAGGTAAACATCAGTGTAGACAAACCTGACCTGCAGCCAACCTCCCTTCTGTCCCAGCTTAAAAGCAAAACAAGCTCTCTCACAGGGAGCAGAGACTGGCAACCCAACTTCTCTTACCCCAGCTCTTTGCTTTGGGGTTGTTGGCAAGGTGCCTTCAAGTCCCCAGAAGCTGACTACTCAAGACTGGTTTCTTGAGAGGCAGCACAATGGAATAACACATGTGTTCATATTCTCTCATTATTCATTCTGGTTTTCTGATTGAAATTATTCTATGTCACATCTAAAACTCTAAATATTTAAAAATAAGCAACAACCATGCAGACTTTGTAACTGAGATGACACTTTTACTGGTTTTTTTTCCTTGTGAAGCCTAGAATAAATATAATGCTCCTGAGAAACTGAGTTGCCTTTAGGCAGGAAATTAGTGCTTATATATAGAATATCTATATATAGATACACACACATGTAACAATACTCTGTGCCTCTATATATGTATAATGATGCAAGACTTCCCCCCCTTACATTCATGATCATTCAATGTACTTCCACACCTAAAGGGTCACTCTGGCTTCCCAGAAGCAGTTCAACAAGAAAGCTCAACCTAAAAAATAACTAAGGACTTAGGCACAAAAGTTTTCAGGGAAGGAAGAGCTGGTGCATGTTAATGTGTCAGTGGTGACTGTGCACTCTTTTCTACCAAACAGAAGGGAATAGAAGCTAACTGGTGAGCAGCACAGGAGGGCTCACTGGAGTCAGTTCACCCTTCCTACTGAGTGTTCACATGCCAGTAGAAAGCATCATTTGGTACGCATGAATGTATGACCTTCTTATAATGCATTTGTGAGTTTAAACTTGTAGAGTCAGATGCATACCTTAGTGCAAAGATTATATTCATATGTGGTGATGTCACTGAGTAGAAGCCCCAGAATAGCACAGCTTGAGAATGAATTAATAGGAAGCACTTAATGCTTAACCCTCAAAGCATTTTGCAAACATTAACATTTCAGTACTGCCAGGACACAAGTAAAACCATGCACACAGCTTTCCTGGGAAATGGTAAAATGCCTCACTCAAAGGCTCAGCAGGAAGTCAGATGTGCCACTACAAGGTGGGAACTGTCTTTATCCAGGGCAGTGTGTACCCAGGTAGATTGTACCTGACTACATTTTAAAAAACATCTTTACCCTATTTCAGATGTTGCCAGTGCAATCACTTCAATAAGGTAGTCATCTGTTAGATGTTAGTGACATTGAAAATAAAATGCAAGCAAATGTGAAGTGCCAAGACCACCAGATGTCTTCAAACTGAGACATTTCCAAAAGGAGGTCAGAAACACAGCCCTCATGCTGCAGCAGTACATGCCTGCTTCCTTCCTGTTTTCATGAACCTCACCAGCTCCATTACTTCCTTTTCAAGGTGATGATAAAGTAAAATCCACATATTGCAATAGCAAAGCTCACCAGCAGAGATGACAGCTGTGAGGAACCTGATCCTTACTGCAGTCATGGATCTTCATGTAAAACCAGCTTGTTTTCCAAACCATGGCTCACATATGGATGAAAAGAACTTGGATGCAGATACTACTGTTTGGGTGACAGATTTTCTAGCATTCTTGCCACTAAGCTGCAAAGAGAAATTTCTATTTCTTATAGTATTAAATTAAATTAGTATTAATTAGAAAAATCTATATTCACAGAAAGATTACTAGATCCCGAAAGGCTGTTCACAGGAACAAAGACCTTTAAAAGGAGAGTCATGTTTTAAGTGAAATATAAACATTAGAAAAATAAAGGAAGTCACAGTTTCACACACTGGCAAATACAAATCTAAATCCTAGTGCTCTAGAGCAGTTGCTTGAATCACCTGCAGGCAGGGATGAAGGGGGTGGCAGGTACAGGCTGCATTGGTAGGAGGGCCTTAATCAGCCCAGCAGCTGTCACCTTCTGTAGCAGTGACACTTTTCTCAACCACAGACTGAATCTCACCTGTATGGCAAGAGCCATGCTGCCCCAAAGGCTTTGCTTTTGCCAGCAACTTCTTGGACTACACAGCCACCGATAACCACTTTCAGGTTGAACCCCTGGCCAAACCACAAGGTACCTCACAGTTACTGCCATTTGCTGTGAGGTATCACTACCTAAGTCACACAATTTCTTAGCACTGTGGGTTTGGGATTTTGTCAAACACAAATACAACCAGTTACCTCGTTTCCACTGCAGACTCTGACAGTCCAGGATTGCAGCTGAACCTCTCCGAGGTCTCTGGGTCACACTTCAACAGCAGATGATGGGTATGAAAGGGTTACATCGCTGGGCAAAGCCTGAAAATGGCCCCTTGTCAGTCAAGAGCTGAGACAATTGCATTGCACACCTAACAATGAAACTGTGAAAGACTGAATTACTCCATCAGCTTAAAAAACCCATCATGGCCAACACCAGGTTAAATGCTGGGTAGGAGTATTCCCACCCAGGAGGACTGCTGTCCCTGCTCCTGCTAGGACAGCTGGCTGCAGAAGTCAAAGCAATGACACAGCCTCTAACAAGAAGAGGAATCCACTATGGTTCAAAAAAATCACGCTTGCCCATAACCATCCTGTACCAGAAGTTGGGCAGCATCACATTTGGAGTCAGACTGTAATTCTGTGCTATATTACAGTCTTGAAACACGATGGCAGCTGCATTTTAGAACTCTGCTCTCCTCTGGGGACAAACTGCACTTAGTATTACAGTACAGTCAATAGGTGTTAGGAAAGCAAAGCTCACAGATGGTAAATACAATAAATAATTTGGAACACACCAGAGCAGCTCGGAATCGACATATATGACAGGAGGAGAAAGAGCATTTCAGGTGAGATTGAATGTAGCATTTATCTGGAGCTCCAGTTTGTTGTTGCAGAACAGTGAAAAAGAAGCCTCTTGGGCTGCTCCTGACCCCTCCCCTTAAAAAGAAACCTAAGCCAAACAACCCCTCCCCCCCCAATCACACTTGCTAATAGACAGGAAAATTCCATAAAACTACTTTGCCTCTCATGTTCTAAGTGGAGCCAATTTAATATATAATATTCTATCATTAGTGACCAACTGTATTCCCACACAAAGAAAATTAAGTCAGTCTGTGACAGCCTAGATCTATAGCACTCACTGTTACAACCTTTGCATTAAAGACAGAGTATGTCTGGAAAAGTAAAAACCATGAGTTTTCCACAAAATTTGTTAGGCAGCTTTGTCAGATGTGTCAGTATTTATGTGTTTCTCACTCAACATGCTCCCTCAGTGCCTGGAAAAGAACACATTGGCTGTTTTATTTAAGAGGCATTCAGCACTGGGTATGGTAATTGGTACAAAGCTCTACCTCTGTTCTAAAGACAATTTGATTTTTCAGTTTAAGAGCTGGACTCACCATTTCTTGGCAACCAAGATCTCTCATCCCGTACCGACATCTTCCTATTTTGATGATACCTAAGTTTAGAGGGTGCTAACAGATAACCACTTCCTAATGCTAACAGATAACCCCTGTTAGCATTAAGAAGTGGTGGCAACAAAGGTCAAGAAGCCCACCTTTACTCTTAGGAGGAACATATAAACTCTGGATGCTGATACTGTAAACAGAATCAGTGCCCTGGTTTATCTCTGAATGAACCTCTAAAACAGGAGGTGCTACACAGATCATAGCCTGATCTCAATTATTCTGTTGATGATCCAATATGAAAAATGCTTTCTTTGGCTGATAACTGGCACTTGCTTCCTTGGAAGCATATTATTTCTGGCTTACTGAAACAAATACTTTTTATTTTTAACTAAGTGTTGAAAATATTTCAAAGAGAATTGCAAAGTGAGCCTGTAATACCTGGACCAAATATCCTGTTTTGCAGTAATACAGTCTATTTAGGGCTGCCTCAGAAGGTCACTCATACTTCAACTACTGCAATATGTCACCACCTTATAAATGAGAGTGATATCAGCAAACAAAATTGGTACCTTATCATTCCCTGGTATTGGCTGCCTACTCCCAGGTGGAAGGTGTGATGTTACATTTAAATTTAAAGGATTTGGGTGACTAAAGCTGGCTATGAACTCAGAAGTACAAGACAAACTGATAAATCCATCAAGGGCTGTACCCTTAACCAAGAAAACACACAAATTTGCTGAATTCCACAGGGTTGGGGCATTTGGTGCTGAGCCATAACAACTCTGGAACTGCTAAAATGCAAACAGTGTATGACTTTGGCCTTTCCAAATTGCACTACATTAAAAAAAAAAATCCCATCTTTCAGACTGTTATACAGAAGGTCAAAATTAATGAAACCTGTCAAGATATTTTAACCTGAACTCTTCAGGCACTTTCAAGGTATATCATTACATATTTCACAATTCATAAGTCAAAACTTGGAAATGAAAATAGTGTGTCTTTATTGATAGTCTGCCACAAATTAATGCATAAACTTAAGAGTTAGCCAAAAATGTATCTGCCATCCGAACATGGCAAGCATTATCTGCAAAAAGTGGTTGCTTTCTTCTAGTAGATACCCAGATGTCCTGTTACCAGGTCTCACTACAGTGCCATCTGCAATTAAAGTATTGTTTTACACAAGCTGCATGATGCTCACCAGAGTCACTGTCTCTTCATTCCTGCAAGCACACAGATATGTACACTTTAATGTTAAGCCTTTACTGAAGCCAGTGGAACTCATTTGTCTCTCAGGTGAGCTTGCACACCGTATTTGCAGAACTGGAGTTTACAACTACAAAAGCAATGACAAGGGGGACAAGAACAGACGCACTACAATAGGCATTCCAACAATTCAATGCATCTATCTTACTGAAGGAAATCATATCTTTACATACTATTGAATGTTAAAAACGAACAAAGATGTTTAAGCACAAAGTATATATTTATACCAAATAAAACAACTGAAAAAGTATTACATAAAGAAAAATAATGTAACAGAATGTACTTAAGTACCTAGCTTACAGTCATGCTCATATCTAAAAATAACATTGTTAAGTAATATATATAATTTTGGACATAATTCTCTAACATACAACATGATTCTGTGATTCTAAATGTGGAGAGTACTTTTTCCATGATACAGAACACAAATTGTTTTATACAAGCACACCTGCTAATTTGTATAAAAAACATGCTTGTAAGTGAAAAGGTCACTGTAGTACTAATTTACCATGTAGTGTTAATCATGTTGAAATCGTCTCTTCTCCTTTTGCATTGGTGAGCGCCAACACTGAATGGTACAATATTTGATCCATATGGTTCACTGACACTGCAACCTGTTCCCAAGCAGCAGCCCTAGCCGGGTGTTAACAGTACAGCTCTGTACAGCCCCATCTGTCTGCATATAGTGTATTTAAAACTAACAGCTACTACAATTATTACAATGATTTCTGTTTCAATATATACATCAGTATAAAATACTACCCAAAACACTTTTGCATTTCAAACAATTTTAACCACTTCATCAAACAATGCATTCGTAGAATTAAAAAAAAATCCGAATTAATATTGATTGCCAACAGTACAGCATCTCTATGGTATGTTTCCTAATAAGTGAGAGAACGGAAATGTCTTAATTAAAATAAGTATCACAAAACATAATTAATGTTAGAGCTGTTCAAGGATTCCCAGTTTATCAGTATCTACCCTAAGCCATGCTATCCAAGTACAGTATAAGCCATTTAGTGTTTCTACAATGAGAATAAAACATTCAAATATTAAAGCTGTGACAAACACACAAAAGCAAGGAAAGAGAATTTGTTCTGTACTCATTTCTGTTGTAGTGAGGTACAGCATGTCAGGAGCTTGCACTCAGTGCATCAAATCTGGTTTTGTGCATGGACTGGGGAATGACATGCTGCAGAGAGGGACCTGGGGGTTCTGGTTGATGGCAAGTTGGACATGAGCCAGCAGTGCCCTGGCAGCCAGGAGGGCCAACCCTGTCCTGGGGGCATCAGGCACAGCACGGCCAGCTGGGCAAGGGAGGGGATTGTCCTGCTCTGCTCTGGGCTGGGGCAGCCTCACCTCCAGTGCTGGGGGCAGTTCTGGGTGCCACAATATGAGAGGGATATTAAACTACTGGAGAGTGTCCAAAGGAGGGTGAAGGGCCTTGAGGGGAAGCCACTCTTCATGGCTGAGGTCACTTGGTCTGTTCAGCCTGGAGGAGACAAGGGGCGACCTCACTGCAGTCTGCAGCTTCCTCATGAGAGGAAGAGGAGGGACAAGTAAGATCTCTTCACTTTCAAGACCAGGGACAGGACCCAAGGGAATGGCCAGAAGCTGTGTCAGGGGAGGTTTAGGTTGGATATCAGGAAAAGGTTCTTCACCCAGAGGGTGGTTGGGCACTGGAACAGGCTCCCCAGGGAAGTGGTCACAGCACCAGCCTGACAGAGTTCAAGAAGCATTTGGACAACGCTCTCAGGCACATGGTGTGAAGCTTGGGGTGCCTTGTGCAGGGGAAGGAGTTGGACTTGATAATTCTGATGGGTCCCTTCCAACTCAGCTTATTCTGTGATTCTGTATGTGCTACGATACCTGGATACAACTGTGGAAGACAGCTGAAATAAAATCAACTCTGAATTTCCTTGCTGTTGTGGTTTTATGTCAGATCGTTCAAGTTAGGAAAACTTAGTGTCTTTTTCTTTTCCTGAAGGGAGGGAGAGAGAGGAATTCATAATGAATTTAAAAAAATGCTACTAAAATCCCTATCCTGGACACAATAACATTGCTTTAGGAGCTACTGTGTCATTGCACAATATAAGTGGCCTATTACTCACTGAATTATTGGTGTAGCAGAATACATATAATTGTGAATGTGTTTTAAAAATTATTATTTTAAAACTTGCCTGTATCCCATAACAAGCCATAAATTTGTGTTTTTCAAACACTAATACATTTATGTAAAGTAGTAAATGTACATTTCTAGTGGCAAATTTCAAATCTCTGCCTCTGCTGCTTCAGTTTTTAAAACAGGATTTGTTTAAGAGTTTTCATTCTTTACATCATCCTAAACCAGAATTATTTCTGAAGCATAAAAGAAATCCAAACTGCAATAGTAATATCATGGGGTTTTTAATTTGTTTTGCTGATTTGTTCCTAGCTTAAAAAATAATCAGTGTCTTGAGAAAAAATGCAAAACAGTAAACCCCAAAAAATCTCTCCTCAGAGAAGTCCCTGCTAACTGAGAGTTTTTTCCAAAACTAAGTTTCACACTTAACAGTATCTTTATAGTCATGTTATACACCCTTTAAAATAAAGGCTCACTGTTGAGAATGGTGATAGGCCCTTAATTTTAGAGGTGTTAACTGGTGACACTATTTTTCATCAGAAAAAAACTCAAAAGCCCCACAGAAATTCATAGCTTATATTGAAAGTTTGATTCACGCTCATTTTGTTCATTTAAAAATACTCTTTGGAAACTTGTGTCAACTCCTGCAGACAACTTAGTGATACATCTTTTCCTGTTAAAATAAAAATGATTCATATTCACCTCTACCCCATGCTAAACTCTACTACTAATATACACTTCATTACCTGCTCATGTCACCATCTAACACATATCTTTACATTCTTCTACATATAGTGTCCAGGGCTTATTTTTCACCAAACAGAACTAGACAACTATTACAATTATAAGTTTTTATCGAGAAGTTTTTTGGTGTTCTAGCCTTTTCATTGCAACACACAGTGATATTAATAGTTCAGGATTTTTGTCCCTGTTAACTTAAGAGAAACTTTTCATAAATTTTTTTTCCCATTAAGGATTTTAAAATCTGAACTCACTTAAAGATCAAAACTGAAAACCAGAAGCGAGATTAGATGTAATTTTAAAATGGTTCTGCTACTTTAAGATGCATTTAAAATTTGTACACATGACAAAGGACTCTTTAACATTGCTGTAATCAGATTCTAATTCAAAGTCTCGCAAATACACATGAAAAATAAGCCACTGGTCATGAAATCTAATGATTACATTCAAAGCTAGCCTTTAAAAAAATAAAAAAAGTTACAGGCAAAACATACTGGTTTATGTACTCACTAGCTTATCAGGCTACAATAGGCATGGTTTAAGTATAAAAAAAAGCAGACAATTTAGATTTAAATAAGACTGTGTGAAATCAGAAAAAAACCCTTAGATTTCACTATTAAAAAAAACAACCCAGAACACCTATAATTACTTCCCATCCTACAGCTACAGTTAAACCAACTAACAAAAATAATCAAAGTATTTTTGAAAAATGGAAGTTAGGCTAGAGTATGTGGCAACAATCAAAGTTCATATATGTTTCTATGTAAAATGACTCATGATTTACTATAACATAAAATACAAACAAGAGCACTTCGTGGCTAATGCAAGAGCTACTAGTAGGAACACTTAATGCCAAACAGTCTCTTCAGCCCTCCTTTACGTCTTATCTCCAAATCAGTATTGACTTCTTTTGACCAGATACATCATTTTTGGCTTGTCACCCCAGTATGTCATGTTTTACCACTTGCCACAGGCAGCAGGAGACAACTAGCTGAGCAAACTACAAGCAGTGACATGCAGAAATTAACTCTCAAATCTGAGTACTTAGATAAAATGATACGCAAGCGCACACTAGGACAAAAGGAATGGCATTCGTCATCCAAAATAGGCTCATCATCCCTCCCCACCCCCCTCCAACAGTAGTTGCAACAGCAATAGAAAAAGATCAAGAAGATGTCTGTTCTTCAGAGTCAACTGTGAAAAAAAGTCAGCAATATATAACAGCAGCGATGGACAAGGAAGAGCAAACCCAAACAAACTTGCTGAGTATTTGTTCATTTACTTTTTCTGAACACAAGCCAAAGTGCATCACACTGGCTTGTTCTGAACTTCAGATACAGATGTCTTAATCTCCTTAGATCCTTCACAGATTTAGAATTCAGTCTCCCTGAGGCCCCTATAACCAAGTAAGAAAACTCTCTTTATCTAGCTTGGTGGCTGCCAAGACAGATTCCATGTCATTAAGGATGTCAGAGCTCAAAGCCTCTTGCAGACTTGGCATCAGTTCTTCTCCTTCTATATTCATTCCATCTCCTTCCAGTGTCCCAAGGTCCACATTTGTCCCTGGAATGCCTTCAAGGTAGTCTGGGAAACGGTTCTGATGGGATGGTATGTTACTTTGGCCGATACTGTCACCTAGTTATAACACAAAGATGGATATTAAGTATACTGGAAGTACCAAGCCTACAATTTATCAGGACAACTGGTTAAAGGTTAATCATGTACCTCTTGCATCATACAAGCAGCATGACTCACAGAAATCCATCACAAACCCCAAAGATAACTTGGCTGCATGCAGACGTACAAAGAACATGCCTTTGTTTCCAACTTGCACCTACTGACCCAAATCTTACAGATCTTTGATGGCATTTAGCACAATTTAATTTTGACACTTGAAGGAAAAAGACAATACTGAGTCAAATACAGTTTTGGAGTGGTATTAACAACTCTGGATGAGGTACTATTCTTAGCCCTGAACAACATTACTTCAAAAAGCAAACACACTTAAATTCCTTATAAAAACAGGAGTGATACTACTTACGAGCAATTTCCCCATCCTCCCAATACACTTGATTACAAATATATTTTTTCATAAATCTAATGTTTCTATCAGAGAAACAGGGGAAATAGGAAAAGGTAGAAAACAATGCAAAGGGTATCAGAGCTTTTCAGAACTGCTTGTTTTCACGGCAAATGGAGACAAGTGTATTTGGAAAACATGCATTAAAAATGTACACAAACCAGACCTGTATCCATCTCATCAACACTGTTCAGGAAGTCATCTGGGGTTCTGGGTACACTGTAACTGCTCATGCTAAGGCCACTATCTGTGCTTTCATCTCTGGAGTGATATGTTCCACTGTAACAGAAGAAAAGGAGGAAAAAAAATGAGGGTAGAGCACTGAAAAAAAATTAAAATAGATGCTTGTTTTGAACTAATTTATGGCCTTTGAAAACACTGCTACCATGAGAAATCCCCAATTCTAATAAAAAACTGAAGCATTTGTTTGCATGAGACCACCTGGGTTTTATTTTATGCAGACCTTTTCCAATGAAAACCATATTATTTAGATTCAATGAAACTTGATGAGAACATATGTAAGCAGCTTTAAGAAATGGCCTACTGTGTGTTGTGCATAATTTTAGTCTTTTCACACCCACCCAGCTAAAACCTTTCAAAGCATATCAGATAATCAATAATGATTATAAAAATAATAGTAATTATGGTGCACCCTTTTATGTTTCCATAAGGATAAAAAAATACTTCTAACTAATGTTCCCATGTTTAATCAACCACTGAAGTGTATTTTTAGGTCACTGCTGTTATAAATAGTTGGAACTCCTTTAGCAATTCTTCAATTGCTTCCCACTGCTGCATTACTGCTTGTTCAGTCACACATGTCAAGGCAAGAGAGCACCCAAATATAAATCAAACCCTGGTACAGAAGCCATCCTATAAACAAACCCTGCTCAGAATGATCTTGCTGACAGAACAGTTAACCAGACTGATGGCATGGGGCCTTACATGCCTTCACTTTCTTACTTGCCAGCGCAGCAAGCAAGACCAAGAGAGCCAGAGTGGAAAATGTGGGGAGGGGAAGTAGGCCACTGTGTTGAGATTATATAGCATGGTTTTAGAGCAGGGGTCTGCAGGGATCACTGTGTGACACAGCAGGAGGAGCTGATCCCATGTCAGCCAGCTGCTTCCAGGTGTCTCCAAAGTGGCCCAGCTGCCCAAAGCTGAGCCCATCAGTGACGATGGTAGTACTTTGGCATAACATATTTAAGAAGAGGGGAAAAATGCTGAACAGCAGATGGGAGAGAGGAGTGAGAATATGTAAGGGCAACAGCCTGCAGACCCCAGGGTTGGGGCAGGAGGAGGGGCAGGAGGTGCTCCAGGCACCAGAGCAGAGATTCCCCTGCCGCCCTTGGTGGACAGACCATGGTGAAGCAGCTGTGCCCCTGCAGCCTGTGGAGATGCCAGGGGGAGCAGAGATCCACCTGCAGCCCGTGGAGGATCCATGCCAGAGCAGGGAGATGCCTGAAGGAGGCTGTGACCCCGTGGGAGGCCCATGTTGGAGCAGGCTGACAGCACCTGCAGCCCCATGGTGAGAGAAGCCCATGCTGGAGCAGCTTTGCTGGCAGGAGCTGTGACCTGCATAAGCAGTTGTTGAAGGCCATCATTACCTCCCTCCCCCTGCATCCTCTAATATTCAGTATTCACAAAATGTTTTCAAAATCTGTATTTCTTCAGGTTATGTATTCTGAGATTCACTGAGAATCCTTACTGATTTTCCACGTGGCATCCTCAATGAACATCAACTTGATTTACTGTTCAAATTATCATTTGAAGACATACTAATCCTCCTCATGATGTACTTGTGAAGTATATACTATATGCCTTTTTGTCAGGTATGAATAACCAAAAAAATTATGAACAGCTATTCAACATCAGATGCCAGAAGAATGCCTTCAGCTATGTATATAAATATATATATTTGATTCCATGAAGGCAACTTTGCCATACAAGAAAGGAACCTAACAGTTCTTTATAGATAAATCATAAATACTTCTCTGTTTTTAGACTGATTTAAGAACTGAATCACCACACATTCGATACAATCCTAGTAATTAAACTTAAACAATTTGGAACTTCTGTGAACAAAAATCCGGTTTACTTTATGGGACAAACTACTAAAAACAGAACTGAGACTATGCTGAACTAAATCACTCCAGTGGAGAAGGCTTTTTGGCTGTTGGTCTCACACTTGGAATATCCAGCACTTCTCTTCAAATCGCTCCTTAATACACATTTCCTCTTTCTTCAGCAAGGATTTGTTCATTTAGTAGTCACACCACCCAAAATTACCACATGCAACTAAACAGCATTACCCAAAATAGAGTGGATTCTTCTTCAAATAATCATTGTTAAAATATGTGTATACAAAAGAAGAAATACCAATTTAGGAGTTAAACAGAGAACTACCATCACTACCAGTATAAATCTAACCGACAAAAATATATAAACAAGTGTGGCAAATCAAAAGGTGAAATAGTCTAATGAAGTCTGCATTGATGAATATCCATTAAAAAAATAAAAAATCAAATATACCATAATGATGGTAAGTACTGAAGATAGCAGGCAGATTTGATTATGCATTTTAACCACTACTGAGCAATTATCTCAAATTGCTCCAATGTAGTGATTCTCTGAGATTTTTTAATGCTTCTATTATATAGGCAGCAGAAAATATCAAACAACCTAAACTCTGAATAGATAACTCCGGGGCCTAAATTTAGTACTGTCTCACGAGGAACTTTATATACACCCTATAAGGACAGAAAGGAGCATTTCCTAAAGTCTGAACTTTAACTTAAGGAGTATCAACAAGACCTTTAGGTCATAGTCCAAAACTATTGGACTGCTTTCTGAGACAGCAATGCATATTCACAGATGTCCTTTCTTAAAAATCCCTTTCCCTCACCCATATGGCAGAATTAAGTGCAGTGCCACACATGCACCTGCCTAGGAGACAAATTTTCAGACCAAAACACAAATTAAGTTAATCTCAAGTCAAATATAGATTTGCAGTATTTTGTCTGGGGTAAGGGCTACATTAAAAAAAAAAAAATAAACCCAAACATATATGCCACCAGGCAAGCAGTATCTTTTTGTACTTTGCAGTAAATATCAATCTGCCATAAAATTACAGAATGCAAATTTGCCCCTTCTAGCTTTTTCCTCTGTTTCTAGTTAATGGCAAAGATCCATCACTTTATATTTTATGTGTGTAGACTCACAATGGATAAACTGCATCAGCCATTTGAAACCCAAAGACGCATTTCCTTCAGGTCAGAAGACAGGTTTTGAAGATGTGAGGACCTGTATGATGTGTGATGGCAACAGCCTTCCAGCAGTTCAAGCTAGAATTTTACTACATCACATTGATACCATCACCTATCTACAGAGGCTTCTCATACAAGAGCAAGTCAGGTTTAAATTGTCTTGTCTCTTTTATTTCATAGGACAAAGCCAGCACAGTCAAGGCTCACCCAAGAACACCCTACAGGATGAATTCCATGTAGGATTATCCCTCCAAAAAACATCAAGTTTTCTAATCATAATTGTCAGTGTAGGAGATAAATCTGCCCAAAGGGATTACCTAAAATACAGATATCACTTATCTCAAGCTGCAGCAGTGTCTCTAAAGTTGTAATGTTTGGTGGGAAGCATTTGCAAGCTGAAATTTGAACAGTATTTCCAACAAAATAAACATTTCAAGTCAGAGGGATTTGGGAAAAAGTTTTATGAAAGACTAGTCTATATTGTAAGATTCTACATCTTGAATGAAAATACCCACTTCAAAATAATACAGCATTTAAAATGAAACATGCCACTATTTGTAGACCTAACATTAGCAGAGTAAAAATACTGCTAAATACCTGAAGTGGAAGGGAGGGGTGAATGGGGAAACCTTAAAATGAACCTCAAGCTGTAATCCTAAATGTGCCTCACAGTTCATTTGATCTCACAGCGAGCTATTCACAAATTGAGTCAGTAATTTGAAATGACTGTTAGTCAACACATTATGCAGAGGCAAACATGTTATGACTTTGAATAAAAACCTTCCTACAAGTCTGAACAGACTACTTCCTCCCACAGGAGACAGCTTTTAATCTTCAGCTTTTACTAGACTTGCCATTTAAGGAAAGATTCATTTACAGCTGTGGCTCTTGGCACGGACAGATGTTCAAAATAAACTATTACATGTACCAAACAGAATTTTAAATCAAATTTCTTTCCTCTAGTAGCTATTCGTACAAACCTGTTAAGAAAGGGATCAGAACTATTTGTAGTCATTGTTCTCAGTTCCTGAGACATTCCAGGAGATGACACGGGGTTTTGAGATCCACCGTCCTGTTCCATTGTTGGAAGCTGGCTACGGAGAGCCAATTCCTACAACAGCAGGAGAGGGAGAAAGAGAGATCATGTTAGGCATTTGAATGCACTTTCTAGATACATAAACACATGACATTATAGATAATTGATGCTTTTACTGCTTCCAGTAACAAGAGTTAAATGAAATGAAACTAAAGTTTCTGAGGACAAAGCAAGAATCTGTACTGGCTTCAATGAAAACGCAAGTTCCAGCAGCCATGACCATCATTACAGAGACTGCACTGTACATGTATTTATGGATATAAATATCTGTATGCTTACACAAAGATTTTCTAGTTCACTTCAGTATCTTTCTGCTAAGTCTATACTTAAACCAAAACAAGAATTGTTAATACTATCTGACCCCTAATATAACCTGTATAGCTTTGCTAAATTTCTTCAGATTTCTTTTAAATTCTGATTTAGTTCTTGGCTCCCTTTGTACCTTTGAAAGCAAACTTTCAAGTCTTTCCCTAAAAGTTTCCATTCATTCCTCCTGTTTGAGGCATGCATTTGAAATTTCTGACTGATCAGATCCAGGATCCCTATGTAAATTCCGTAACTCCTCAAATTCAGAGTAATTTCTTAGTAAGGCCCAGACACTGCACTTCTGAAGCTACAAACCTAATTGCATATAATTTTTTACCCATCTGAATGTTCACCAGCTTGAATCAAACCATTCACTAGGCTTGTAATTACTAATTGATGAAAGTGTTAACATAAAATGCATCACATTAAGGGCAGATGGAAATAAGCAACATTTGATGTTATTTCCAGTGATCCTTCTCCCCTTTTTAAACAAGTAATACATGAGTTACACATGTGAAAATACAGTAATTTTCTTCAAGCAACTCTATTTAAACATCATCAATGTCCCACCAAGACTGAGCTTTGTTATTGCAGAGACTGATAAATCTATTGACCATCCTGTCAATCGCCATTGCTGGTAGTATGTGACTTCTAGGCTGTGCCTGGGAAGATAATCTCAGGCAAAACCAATCCTGTCAGTCTTGACAATACTTAGTATTTCTCACTTGTAAAATGAGAGATCTTCATCCATTTTCAATGATAAGCTTAAGGACTACTATACTGTAGTCTTTTAGTAAATAAAACTAACTTTGCCCCTATTCTTTTTCCAAGTGATTTCTTTATAAGAAATCTAAGGTTATTTCATTTTATTTCCAGCAGACTGTGTATTGAAGCTTCCCTGCTGACAGGTTTTCTTTTCTTTTCCAATCTTCATATGCTTCACTCTCATTCCTGTGGATTACTATTCTACATATTCCTTTAGGTTTTATGTCTTGTATTAGAAAATTTTCTCACTACAGCTAATTAGATCTCTGCAGAAAGTGTACAAGCATACCAATGGTTTCTGTGTTCATCACTGTGTTCAAGTAAACCTAGCCCTCTGCTCATCAGCACTTATCTGGCCACTGTTCTAACAAACAGTAATAATACTCCATCCCCGTTTTCAGATCACAGGACATTAAACATATTTTAATAATTTCTAAAGGCTTATCCACATGATTTTCAATTGGTTATGTAATAAAAGCAAATGTGAAGCCTATATAATGACCTCTTACTTCACAGCTAAGTTTGCAGCCTTGTATCAGTGACAAGTTACCTGATATACAGGTAGACTCATCCATATCTAAAAAAGAAAGAAAGAAGCGTTCTTTCCTGGAATTTCCCAAACACTGATCTGAAGAAGGTAGAAGGTCTTAGACCAGCTATCCCAGAGACAGCTCAAGAACTGCTCACCCATGTGGTGTGTCCTTTTGCCCTTCCCTCTTGGTTTGATCTGTACATTACATCTTTATTTCTTTGGGCAGCAGTCCCTGATTTGGATGAAGAGGAGGAGCCAAAAGTGCCAGCAGACTGCAGAAGCAGCTTCGTGACACACCAGTGCCACAAAGAGTGGTTACAAGGCAAAGTCTACATGGAGTCATTTCTGTATAGGAACTAAAGTGATATTTTATCTCCTTTGTGTGGCGCCTTTCCAACTGGAATTGCCTCCTGATTCAATAGTTGTGAGGAAGATAAGAAATCCAGATGTCCCCTTTACAAGAGCTATTGACACCAGGAAAGAAAAAAAACCCACAATTTTTCTTCTGTTACTATGAGAAAAAAAATCAGTACAAAGGAACAAGAAATTCAGAAAAACAGTGAAATTACCTTTGTATTTTTCTAAATCCTCAGAGTGTAGGAGAGATTGAAGTTTCATCAATACATAAACTCAAATAGTATGGTAAAAATAAATGTAGCTCAAGATGCTAGCCAGCTAAAACAAAAAAAATCTCATTTCTTTAAAGGCCCACTATAGAGATGTATTAAACCAGGAGAGAGAACTATATTTTGCCTATTCTTTGGCATGTACTATGTAGTGAAACTAGTATTTTTAAAATCAGTACTGCTTTTATCTCTGTTTTAACAACATTGCTAAAAAATGGAAAACTTCAACTATTTTTAACTATTTATAAGTAGCATTACTGCTACTTTTACAGGAGTCAGAAGCACTTTCCCTTCAAAAGAATGTTATTACTCATCTAAGTAATAAATTTATGTCATTCTGGGAGTCTGAAAGAGAAAGGAATTACCAAAAAAGACAAGCTATTGAGAAACAAATACAGGGCAATTTTTAATAATTTTGCAAGACAAGCAGAGTTTCCTAAAGGCCTAAAGAGTATGTTAAGACTATTTTTCCTAAAAGGTATAAAAATGGAAGCTGAAGTTGTGTTGCTTAAAGAACAGTCTTTTCATTTCTCCTTCCTTATAAACCTGTTTTGCAATAAAAAAACGTTGTAGGTTTTCTATACTTAAAAAATGTATGGGAGTGTCCAAGTCTCTCCCAGTTCCAAAACAGAGCAATGTGAACTCAAGGCTTTTAATTCATGCTTTGAAATATGTGCTTTATTAGAAGTATTTAAAGTCTGGAGGCAAAAACAAAACTATGACAAAATCCTGGCTTAGATTTCTATGAATTGATCTCATCCTATTTTTAAAGTATGTCAAACTTGTTTTAAGTACCTCTGGGAAAAGAAAAAAAAGTAGCATTCCTACTGTTAGCAGAAAAGCTGAATTTTAGTTATTACACACACCAAAATGATCTGTCATCTCCTTAAATAATTTTTAAAATAAGGTCAGCACTGTGTAATTTATCTGGCTGACCTCATGCACTTTTTTTTTTTCATAATTCCAGACAGATTAAGTTTTACATTAAGTTACAGGTCATTCACACCATGTTCAAATTAACTTTATAAAACTACCCTTTTAGGAGCATTTTTATCTTCACTGGCTTTTGAGGAAAGGCAGATGTCTTGTGCAACCCACTTATATTCTTACTGTATTAAACCTATGATATGCTAGTCAATTTTACTTGGTATATCCTGATAATTGGTTTTGCAAATTTACTTTAAAGGTGCCAATTTCAACATTTCTGCCCCCAACCATCACTTGACTTTCAAATGATCCATAGGCTTTCCTGGGATGGGACAGAAGTTTTAGGGGAAAGAGGAGACCACAACACTTATGGGCAGACTTACAGTTGCTTCTTCAGATTAAGTGCCTGCATTTTTGTGAGGGCCACAAAGTTCCAGCACACACACAAACAGGGAAGACACGGGGACTGATGGAAGACAAATGAACTCAGCAATGAGGAGCTGGGCAATTTGTGAGGGCTGAGCAGGAAATGGACCGTTCACTGCTTCAGTCACAAAAACCAGCACAGCCAGTGAATGCAGTTCTGATTTACTATACAGACTTTTAAACAAGGTATTTATCCATAAAGATCTACACAAATGAGCAAGCAATACAATTATTTTGTTGATCTGTAAAGCTTAGAAACAAGCTAGAAACGAGCAGTAGATACAGGATCAGCAAGCATATAAAGAGGAACTTATAAATATGTAGTATGCTGATCTCATTAGCAAATACTCTAATATTAGCAGCAAATAAATAAGAAATCTTCCATTCTCAGCACAAGAAAATAATCTGCACAACATCCAAGAATAATGCCATCAGTACCTCGACATTATTCGCCTCTATTTCTTTCCACAGCACACTGTAAGGGAAGAAATCTGTTACTTAACTACCTGTTCAATTTTGTGACATATACAAAACTTGATTGACATCTGCTCTACTTTAGAAATTGCTGACAATCAGATGCTAACTGCAGGAAAATGGAAAGAGAGCTAGTAGGGATGGAGTGAAAGTCAAGTCATGCAGTCTCTTTACTAGGACAGACAGACATTTTTAAGGTTTCACAAATAACTGATGATGATAAGCACAAGTAACTGAACAGATGCTTGGTGTTTTTAAATTTCCTGGATGTATCAACAGTTCTTGCTGATACACAGTAAGTCTGAAAGTTGTAATTTTTGCTACAGGTACCTTTGACCTTTAGAATTTCAGTAAAATACATCCTCATTCAAACCAGAAGAGTCTCTTACAGTGCTTTCTATAAAAAATTAAGCTGAGCAATTAATTATTTGCTCTTTCCAGAAGGTAAGGCTTCCATACACAACACTTGGAATGTTAGTGTCACCACAGGATACTGCAGTTCCATGGCAGAGTGACCACAACCTGGCAGGAACACTGTGGTTACCCAGTACCAAAAAACCTGATCACAGATATAAATACAACCATGGTACTGTACCCAGGCTACATGGGGAAAAATGTCAAGAAGGATCAGGATGTTGGGCTAGATGACCTCCACCAGTCCCTTCTAACCTAGTGATTGTGTGACATGAAAAGTTCAGATACAGTTAAAAGTTAAGGAACATTTCTCAGATGTTTTTAATCCATCCATACAAGAGATTTCATTGGATGCAAGCTTCAAGAATGCCAGTGTTACATAATTTCTTTACAAACGAAAGACCTTGGCAATCCCTCTGTAAAACAGACTTAGCTGTCCCAGAATTAAGAGCACTGAATATATGAAGATTTATTTTTTATTATTCCTTAAAAGAATATACAAAAGTTAGCAAGAGAAGCAATTACTCTGCCACCAAGCACAGCTTTATCATCAGGGAAGCAGGTAATTCCTCCAAACTTTATTAATTTTATTCAAAAAGAAAGAAAGACCTGTCTGCAAGAAAAAGTTGACCAAAGAAATTTTAATTCTTCCTATACATTTTCCAGATTAACTAGGTCAGCTGTGATCTGATCAGATGTACAGACTGGGACTTCAATAGCAGCAGCATCAGAGAAGACAGACTACATTTGCCTCTACAGTACAAGGCCTCAAGAAGCATTTAGAGAACCAGAACCCTGAAGCAGTTCTCTAAGCACTTTCTTCCACCTGTGGCTATTCATTACTTTACTGAGGTGATATGAAAACACAAAAAGTACATTTAGATGGTGTGACACAAATAGTCTAGTATTACAGAACTTTAAAGGTGACATGATTGCCCATTCTTCCACCCAACAGATCTCTCACACACACCTTGACTCATTAGCAAGTGCAGACTAATAAAACTGATGCCAGGCAAGAGGTTCAGTAGGAAGCAAGTCTAAATATAAATGGAATCCTGATTTTTGTATGGCTCCTTGCATTAGTTTCCACTCCAAACAGAGCAGAGTGTGACCAGTACATATACATTTAATGAATTATCAGTATAGTCCCTTTGAGTTTTTGCTGTTTTGTAGGATTTAAAGCCATAATTTCAAGAAGTTCCAAAAACCGCATCTTACACAGTACGGTATGAAACTGATAACAAACTTCTCCATTTCCTGTATTTTTTTGAGTTGGCAACAGGAAGAAATTAGTGGAAGAGTGAACAATGACAGGGCTTCAGGCATAGAAGAAAACACAGAATAGACTTTTGGCATTCTGTAAGAAAAACATCCCCTATGAATGACCTAATTATGCCAGAAGATAAGGTATTTTACTCCACTACTGTGGAGTAGTTCACCTTTGTTTATTCTCTTGTATACCCATTATTCTTGAGGACTTTTTTTCCTCCTCCAGAACAGAATCTAATATTGACTGGTAAGATCATTATGTGGCTAATGCTTTGTTAATTAATCAAATTACTACATCTCAATTAAAATGCTTCTGTTTAAGAGCAGCTCTGGTATTGCCAAACAAGAAAGTATTTATTCCAGGGTGTCAGCACTAAGGTCTGAGGTTCCTATATCTCAGAACCAGTAACATTCAAGGTTGTGGTACTCAGAATGCAACAGTACATCAGTACTCATGGCTTCCAAACAGAGGATACTTTCATTTATTCTGTTTTTCTTGCCTAGTGCATACAGAGGTTTTTCTTAAAAAAACAAAGAACAGTACAAGCTAATATAAATATTGGTACTAAGAATCAGTAGATTAAAATACTGTTATCATTAGTAAACATGAAGTTCTCTGAATATATCCATAAATCCACCCTTCCAGAGATTCATTCTATGTTCAACTTCTTTAGCAACTGAAAGAAGACCACATTAAGCTGTTTATTATACTTCACATTTTGAACAATTGTATTTTGGTCTGAGCTTTTCATAAC
Source organism: Melospiza georgiana (assembly GCF_028018845.1). NCBI lineage: Eukaryota > Metazoa > Chordata > Aves > Passeriformes > Passerellidae > Melospiza > Melospiza georgiana. Next base: position 67,510,262 of record NC_080431.1, read on the forward strand.
TATACAGTTGTTTCTTATATGCATGCAAGAGCCAGTTAAACGTCCAAATGGAAAAACTATACTGCATAGCAATTATTTTGTTCCTCTAATCTATTAAGTAATTCTGTTATACTATGCGTGCTTAAAAATCCTAACTATTTCAAGTGACTCTTCATTAAGTGATAACAGATATCCTTCTCTAAGATCATACCTGCTTTAATGAACTCATAAGAACATTCATATGAACAGTACTTAAAAGTCACCAACTACTACCTTAGGTAATTTGCTTCAAACAAACATCTTGATGACATCAGGACTGGAACAGCAGTATCCTCAAGAATGCTAAACAAGAAGGCTGTTTTCAATGTAAAAAGATGTGCAATGAATTCCTTGTTTGCTCTTAAATATTGATATAAAGTTGTGGTAATGGAGCACTCCTAAAAACAGTGTTAGGGCTGTGACCAGAAAAGTGATTCAAAAATGTGCATGGCAGAGGCTGGTTTTTTGTTTGCTGGTTTTGGGTTTTTTCCCCTTCTTTTTTAGAATGTTTTCATGTAGCAAAAAGTTCCCTGCTAGCCTAATTTAATGCTTTCATTTTTCTAATTACGCTGAAACATCAGTTTAGAGCCTACCTGATGTTTTGGAGAATTTGCTGTGCTGGGATTGATATTCCGCAATGCCTAAGAGTAAAAATAAGATGGATAAAAATTACTTTAGCTGCACGGTTTACCTATGCAGGCTGTCTTATAAACACCATCTTGTAGTATCAAGCCCCCAAGACAGGCCAGATGAGACAGGATAAGGGAGTTAAGAACTGTGAAAATCATGACACAGTGAAACAAAACTCACAGTTTTACCAAGGATGCATATTTGACAGACAAGCTTAACTAAGGAGAACAACATGAAGAGAATCGGTTGCCACCTGCTCCAAAGTTAGTCAGGTTCTCAATGACAACTGAGGCAAGAAGACAATTAGAAGGCCTACCTAGACACATGCTAGCACAGGGTAAAATGTCTGTTTGTGGATTAATTGCAAAGCAGAAACAGCAGAAGCCCAGGTGCTTAAGCAGAGAGAAAGTCCTGATGCCACCTTTGCAATGTATTCTTACCTAGAGCACTATAAAAAGTAATGGCTGTAAAGATGACCCATCTTACACCAAGAGATGCTGAAGATTCCTACAAAATAGTCCTTGACTACAAAGGGGATACAGAAGTCAGATTCCAGGACAGAATACCGCAGGTGATGAAGGAAGAGAAAAGCTGTCTTTGAAGACATTAAGATGTTATCCTCTTCTGAAACAAGACCCATCACCCAAAGTGAAAAAGGAAAGATTTTAGAAGGTCTTCCTCAAAGAAAAGATTAGTGCTTTTTCTGCCAGTGTCAAAAACCCAAAGAAATATCTTAAGTATCTAGCACAGATAGTTATAACTATTAAAACACTCAGATTGAACAATTGAAGCAGAAGGCTTAGAGTAAAAAGGAGATCAAGCCCGAATTCCAGTCCAGAGATTGCCAAGTCCAGCCCTACACTTTAATATTTGCTACAGCCATATCCATATAGTAGAAAACACTGAAAGGCATAGTTTGCAGCCTTATTATGAAGTTTGAAATTCTTCAGGATAAGAAAGCCACAGGCTCAAAATGCAGCACAAGTTATTCAGTTGTTTCATGCTCACTCTACTATTGAAGAGGTAAGATTTTGGCAACAAGGCGTTTCCTCAATGTATCTTATATAAACTTTGAAAATACTTCAAAATCCTACAGACTGCAACAGGTTCTAAAACTGAAGATTTTCCTCCACTTAAAAGGGAGAACTAAAGTAGCTGTGGGAAATAACTTTTTGCATGACTTGGAACTCAATGAATAAGAAATATATTATTAGGAGGAATATCCAATCATATCAACAGTCCACACTGTCATCTTTATAGTTTGTGAAGCCTGCTCTGTAAGAGTTTTGTTAAAGGGAGGAATGAGGGAGGAAAGCAAAATTCTTCAGTCTTAAAAAATTAAATACTTTCACCACCAAGCTGATATCAGTAAGAGAATGAATTCAGACCTTTTTAGATCTCAAAGCATTTTGTATAGTCACTGGTCTTTAGGACTTGCTGAAACAACAACTTAGAAAAATCAAAACATAACATACAAAAGAAATAGTGGAAGTAGGTGTCTAACCTGTGGCCTCACCTGCCGAAGCAGTTCTTGATGCTTCAGTCTCAGTCTTTCTTTCTCCATCTGTAGCTGCTGAAGTCTCATCTGCTGCTGCTGATTGGAGCTACTCCCTCCCATTACACCACCCTGGGGACTCTGAGGAGCCAGAGGAGGTGGCTGTTTGACTGGAGCACTTTGGCTGATTCGCTGATTCATGGCTAAGGAACCAAAACAATAAACATTTAAAAAATAAATTCAAACAAATACATGCAACGAAAGTAGTATTCATGAAAGGTATACATTAAAAAAATACAAAATTACAAGGCATGACAGTACAAAACATGCAGCTACATTAATATTCAGAGTGTGAAACATATGCTCATGTGTGAGCAATTGATGTGTGCAAAATTAACACAACAGTCTCATGGTTAAGACCATGTACTTATTCTAAAAGATTCTAAAAACAGTTTAATGGGCTAACTGGTGAAAAATTCAGAAGTGGTAGTAAAAAAATATTTCAAGTCGAATTAGAAAAATCTGTCTTCTTTCTAATAAACTATTCTCACTACAGACATGAACAGTAAATAACTTGCTTTATTCATGTGGAATCCTAGGTGCATTTAATTTGAGAACACACAGAACAACAAACTGGATCATTTCACTTTTACCAAAAACAATTAAAGGCTACCTGTTGTGGTGCAAGGTCATGCAACCAGCATTCACATCCTTGTCACATCACTATTTTAGTGTTAGAGACTTCATTTAGAGCTTCTTGATAAACAAAATTACATTTGTTACAGAAATGGCAGATGAATTATATAGCCATAAATATGGACATCAACATAGAAAACATTTTGCTAGTGCTTCATTTTCTTTTATCCCCCAGAATAATGCATTGCATTTTTCCTGGGCAGCGGAGCCCAAAAATGGAGCTTTGAAAGCATAATGCACAATGAGAACCCATCTTCCCTTCCCCTATAAAAGCAAGGCCTAAGACAATTTTATTTTATAAAATAATACATAACTGGGATGCATGAGGCCTGATTTCTCCCTCACATGACACCAATATGGTTAAAGTCAACAGAGCACTGGAGTTCCCAGAGTGAAAGAGAGGGTGGGAAAAGCTAACTGTATTGCAAGGGCACTATTTTCAGGGGCTTTCAGCTTGGAATTAGCTCTCCATCTCCATGGTGTTCCCTGTAACAGACTGAATCTGTTAACACTCAGTATTCTGCAAAATGCGTTTGCTGAAGCAATGATGGGAGAATGGCAGGGATTTTTTTTTTTCTGGGAATGACAATTATGGTTTACAGAAACTAAGAAAAAAAAGAGAGAGGTTCTTTTAGGATGACAGGGTGAAGTGGGAAAAAAAAATCTGTAGAATTAGTTTGAATTAATGTTTTCATCATATAGAGGATTCCTGGAATACTAATATTTCTAACTACCATAAGAAAGGAGATTTCTCTCATAAAAAAATCTGTATAATCTTTTCACTGAAAAGCCCTTCAGTCTCCACTGAAGTGGAGAAGTGTCTTTGGCGTGTTCAATTTAAGGTAAAGTAGTGCTGTTCTTCTGTTCCAAGAAAGCCAACATATATTTATCACATAATACTAAACCAATTAGAGACCCAACCCTGCAGTCTACCCTTTCAACTAATCCACTGGTCCAGCACAGACTCAGCAGTCTAACGGGCAGAAGGGTCATATTTTCATGAGTCCAGCCAACATAAAATGCTGTAAAATAGCTTACAGTTTTTTGAAACAGTACTTCATGTAGTTACTAGTTAAAGAGCTTCATACATATAATTGCTAATATGATAGAACTTCCTATAAGGTAAGTGAACCTGTGAAGTAGGAATACAAACTGGATCCCAGTACCAAGTAGAAACAATGAGGGCTGCAGTTCAGTTCCAACCTACAAGTCTCATCCTGATGCAGCATGAAAAAGAACCAGTGGGAAAACAACATTCCTGTTGATCAAAGGCTAAAATCAAGCAGTTGATGTTACAAGATATCCAGCATCACTTCACCATCAGAACTGAACTTCAGGACAGAAGGTGACCAGAGTGAGCCAATCAACCAGCTTTGCCACGCGTGCTGTGGTCTCTGGGCCAGTGGCAGGAAGAACAGCCCAAGACACCACCAAGAAACTTAAGCAAAAGTCCTAACACCATCAACACCTGCCCTGTAAGGATGTCGGCAGTGAACATTTAACTACAAGCACCAGGAGCTCCACTGGGCAATATCTGCTGGAAGCTTGACAGCAATTACTCAACCTTCATTTATCAAAGTTGAAGCAAAGTTGAAGCTAGAGAAAACAATGCAAAAAGCAAGGCAGCCCATCTAGCAGCTTTAGATAAGCTAGACAAGATATTGCTGGAGTGGGGAATAGATCTCCTTTCTTTCTTTTCAAATCTGGAACCAGGACCATGCCTTTTGCTCTATATATGTTACTCTCTTTCACAAAATAAGCAGAAATGAAGTTAATAGGGGACAACAGAAAACAGCGTTCTCCTGCTGTTAGTTAATTCTGCAACCCTATCCAAAGTCTGTGCTACCTCTCAGATGTTCCAGGATCCAAACCCTGCTAATAAACAAGATGGAAGGTCAATTACAGTGTAAAGTCAAAAGGGAGAAAAATTCAAAAATTACAATCACCTGAAATGAGCACATTTAAGTTAAAAGCAAACTAGCTTGTAGAATTTAAGTACTCAAAGCTGGAAAATGTCAATTTTCTTTTGGTTAAAAACACTCTCTTTATAGTCTTTAGCTAGTCCTTTTATATATATATAGTCCCTTTATGTAATCATGGTTTCAGAGTCCCACCTCAATGCAGTCCACAGCCAAGTCATGTCACAGATAACCTCATAAAAATGTAATAGTGTCTAACCCTAGTTAAACACTTCAGTGCAGTATCACTAACATTCCTTTAACATGTTATGAATTTGTTTTTCCTGCATGCACCATACAAGTATCTCTTTTCCTCAAAGAGGCAGCTTTGTATTTCCTGCTCATGCCACTTTCTGCTTTTTTTATTTCTGACCATTCTGCCCCATTCTTCTCATCTACTTCTCATCTACTTTGCAATTTTAACTTTAAGAAAGAAATCACGTTTTTTCTGATGTTTTTCATTTTATTCCCTCATCCTAGATCCCCCAAATGTCTTCTAATGTCCACTTTGAAAGCAGTCTTTCTAAGAAAAAGCATATTTAAGCAGAAATATCGTAAGATATTGAGACTTTGGTGTATACTTAAAATACATCAATAAATATTAGGGGATCACTTAATTATATAATTTGATAATTATTTGGAAACTGAATCTAAAATTCCACTATTACTACTACTACTACTATTATTATCATCATCATCATCATCATCATCATCGTATAATTGAAAGGATGTTTCTGAACATTTTATTATTTCAGGAAAGTGCAAAAGACTTCTAATTGATAAGATTTTAAACTGTCCTCAGATTTTTTATATGCGCGAATTCTTTTTAACAGTGAAATTAAACTACAAGTCAGGATATTAGAAGAAGATGCTGCCAACTCAATTTACTGACTTAACATATCCAAGTGAAAAAACCACAACAATAGTATCTATGATTTTTATACACTTTGGTGATTACACAAGCATGCTATCTTCAAGGGAAACTCAAAGAAGAATGTAATTATCTATAATTTTCAACACAGTATTTAATGAAAAAGTGGGGCGGAAACACATCTTGTTTCAAGAGACAGGAAAAAACAGAGGGTTTTAAAGCTTTTTGTTGCTGATTTGCTGTTGAGGTACTTTTGCTTGCTTGTTTTGTTGGTGAGCTTTTTTTTCTTTATACATTCCCAATTCCCCATTACTTACATGGACACGACTGCAGAAATCTGCACTCTAAAGAACATGCTCATTAATGTGATTTCAGATAGCCGATTTTATTTTTTGTACACCTAATGTATTTGTAATGATCCTGACACGCACAGCTCTTATGAAGTAATTCGAATTCAAAGGTGAAGAGCTTCATTTTATCTGTTAGCTAGGACTTACGAGTTTCTAATACATTTTGTTCCTTACCTTCCATGGCTATGGAAAGCATTTAAATAAGGGGCTCTGCACCCACACAGCGGAGGATGCAAAGACCTCACAGGCAGAGCAGGAACAAACAAGTCTTTGTTTCTAGAAGAGGGGGATTTGAGGGAGGAGGAGGGGCAGACAAGTTAAAAAACATGGGCAACTTAAGACAATAAAAAAGATCTTGTCCTAAAATATGGCTTCACAATCTGCAGAATACAGTCAACTGCAATTGCTGCAATACAGCTTTGAGAAAATTACTGGTCTTTAAATGCTACACATTAAATGTTCTACTGTCAGCAGCAGAAATGCCTCTTCTGTACTATACTGGACAATACCTGACAATTCCTGAAAAAAGTTTAGACTGTTGTCGACATACATGAAAAAACCCAAACAACCAAAACCCAAAAAAAGGACGAAGAGAGAGAAGCAATTACCAGGCACTGGTGTTAGAGAGAAAAGGCCAACAAATTTTTAACAACTCAAGCATAAAAGGCAAATTTCTCTCCCAAAATCCTCTGTCAGCTGAAAATCCCAAGTCCCAGGGCAGTGACAGTTTGCAATAACACAGCACCTCTCTCCTATGCAGAATTACATGCAGACATTGCACCCTTAGTGATTAGGACACACAGCTGAATGTTGTTGTTTCTTTCCTACTTATAATTCCACCCTTCAAAGCTAAACCTAATTTTAATCAGCCAATTCAGAGATACTACTTAGCTGAACAAACAACAACAAAAAAAGTTCAGGATGTGACCATACTATAGCTGAGTGTCCTTACTAATAAGAATCAATGTTTTCATTGGGGGAACTAAAGAACTTGTCCCCTTCAGCTCCATTTTGAAACTAGATATTTTGAAACTGTTGTGCATAATTTTTGGCTGTAGTCAGGTTTTAACCTGGTGCTAGTTTGCAACACTTCAACAAAGGCAAAAATCCTCTTTGCTCACATTTAAAAGAGCAATGAAAAAAAAATACCTGTAGGATCTGAAAGAGTCGCAGAAGTAATAAAAAACATGTTCCGAGGGGATTTTTAAGAAAGGCTTTCTACAACAATTTGTTGTTTAATCAGGATGTAAGTCATGTTTCTGCATTGTATTCTTTATAATATATTGCTATGTTACTCTAAGGAAATTCCACTCACAGTTTCATAATGCTGCTGTTATGAAACAACCTAAAAATTAGCAAAATAAAATATTCCATTGCTTTCAGTCTCTGATTAATCTGACAATCCTGGGTCTTAGAATATGGGGGAAACCACAAATAGACTGTTCTCTGGGCTCATTTTGCTGCTTTAAGTGAACAAACAAATCTTAGTGTCTTAGGCAAATAGAAATATTCACAGACTCCTGAGCTGAACTTTTGGTTAAAGCAAGATATATCCAATGAAAATACTATTACAGAATCATGTCCAAACTACAGACTGGTTACTCTGCACTTATCAACTAGTTTCATTCAAATTAAATTAGTATTTTTCTTTTTGTTTTAGTACCACTATCACACTTGCTGGTTAAAACAATATAAATTAAGTTCCTTTTTCTTTGATAAATCTGCCATTGTTTTTGAAGTCTTTCTGTATTGTCAAATGTACATTTGCAGACTGACTTGAGCACCATTAAGACTACAGCCATGCACAGACTCTTGAATCAGTGGTAACTAAACTGGAGTAAAAAGCTGCGTCAGTTCTTTTCCCCCCACAGCAGTAAACAGCAGTGTTTATAAACCACTTTCACTCAATGTATGCCAGTTTCAGAAGAACCAAAATATTCTGGCCAGCCAGAAAAGCAAATATAAATTATATTCAGCAGTAAAGTAAGTAGCTTTTAGGAACTTCAGTGCACACATATAAAACAAAACTCTTTAAATAATGGGGTCTTATTAGAATTCTCTTTTAACTCTCTACATAACTCTTTTTCACTTTTTTTAAAAAAATCAATTTTAATTTTGGAAGGCTAAACGAGTTTTAAATTCCTTCACTTACAGAATGCAACTGACACTGTAAGTATCAGCACTACAGAACCATGTAAGACAGAGTGCACTGGACAGATTATGAGTAGAAACCTGAACTAATGTTGTTTAAATTTAAATTTTATGTATGAAACACTGAAAACTACAGCAAGTGCAGGAATCTGAGCTAAACAAAGCCTCACATGCCTGTCCACTGACTCTCTGGCAAAATATATTTAATGAAAGCTAGTCCACAGGTTAGACCAAAGTTTAATCAGCAAAGAGTCCACATAAGGCTATTAGCTGTGAACAGGTTCACTGTTTAATCACCACATAATACTTCCTGGGTTAACTAACCAAAAGACAAGCTTCTTTACAGTTTCTTATAAAATAATATGTTAACTTTTTTAAATGCAGGTTTCCTTTAATTTGTTTGGGTGGAACAAACCCTATATATACACATCTGCACATCTTCATATTTTTTTTAATTTGTCATATGCCCATCAGAAATAATTAAATAGAAATTACAAAATCCAGTAAAAACTACCGCCAAAAAAAATCAACAGTATACTGTCAAGAAATACTTCTATATAAAAGAAACTACCATCATGTCTCAACACGATTGAATTCAAAGACAAAAAGCCTGATGTCTTTGAATTTTAGATCATATATGATTAGATATAGACCATACAATTACTGTGGGTACATATATTTAGATTACAGTTAATGAATCATGTTCAAAACGATCCACCTTCAACTTTTAATACAGTATGCTCATTAACAGGAAAGTGCAAACTGCTGTGTTAGAAGGATATGAAGGAAAAAGTGTCCCTGTTAGGAGTGCAGTTTCCTTTCATTATCACAGCTGCTTAGCACAACACTACAAGCATGCATTATTTTTACTGGCACCCAGACATCATTAGCAATAAATCTCCTTTCCCAAACAGGATTCAATTACTCTGAAAACAGAACAAACCACAAAACAGGTGTAAACTTACATAAACCTACTGTCCTGATAAATTCTTAAGAAAAGTGTGGGTTTCTCTCTCTTTCATCGTCTAGAAATATTCTACATAAAGTAGGTAACTGCATCCTGACACAACACTTGTGGACAGATTTAGTGATTTCTTCAGTGAACTTCAGTTAAGAGGTAGAAATATATCCTGCTTTCAAACAAACCCAGATTTCACTTTCTGATATAATCATACAACAAATAATTATTTATTGTCATTACCATAAGGAATCACCTGCCTTTTACAAAGGGATGCTTACCAGTGAAATTTCATCTGCCTCTGCAGATTTGCAGCAGGCTTTGACAGAAGTCACTGGTTCACTGAAAACTGATCTTCTTCATCTGTAAACATCTCTGACACACATACCAAAATACAGAAGTCTTTACCCCATCCTAAGTGATCTCCTGAAACTGTTCTTCTGGAAAAACAGAGACAGGCAAGTGAAAAATCTAATACCACTGGACCTTTTTAGATGGAGTCAAATCCTCCTTTGTTTTACAGGGTATATAAAGAGAATATGCCATTGCATTTGCAGACCAAAACTACTTGTGGTCATGCTCTGCTTTTTGTGCAAAAAACTGAAGGCAGATCTGGAACTTAACAAGTCTTAAATGCTACTATGATCAGACACAAAGTCTGGGCTTTTTTTTTTTTTTTTTGACTAGACAAAGGCCAAACCCCAGTTTTCCATTCTATAGCTCCAGTTCTATACTGTCCAAAAATCTGCATCTTGAAAGGCTTCTATAAACTAATTTGAAGGAATTTATATTAAACAAAGTGCTAGATAGGTAAGGAATAAGAAAGCAACACTACGGAATACCTCCTTTTAATTTCAGATACTTAAAAATTAGCAGATGCTCTGAAGCTTAAGCTTTAATTGAATTTCAACCTTGTTGTGTGTTTGCTTGTTTTTCTTTAAACAGAAATGATAAATATATATTTCAATTAAATGTATACTTGACTACGGTGTTTCTGAACAAGCTCTTTTCACTTTTTCAAAGACAGTTTTTATACTACAAAAAAAAGGAAGCTGCAAAACCTGGTGTACCTTCTCTATAATCATGTTATCATCATCACTTTTATTTCATTTTCTAATTGTGCAGTCAAACAGCTACTGTACGGAGGGCCCCTATGGCACTTTTCCTAATGATATTTAACATTGTTTTGCCTTACCTTCCCCCTCATCCAAAATTCATGCAGAACTTCAAAGAACATTATCTCTAAGTGGGAGTGATAAAAGTCATGGCAGTGATTTCAACCTGAGGTCACATATTTTGCTTCATACCCCATTATCACAGCTCCAAGAATTGGAAAACCAGAAGGAAAGAAACTGGGAGTGTGCAAAATCGGTATGACCATAAGTTACAAGCCTTTAAAACCTAAGAAAACTCAAACATTATCTTTTTTTACTCCAATTCCTAGAGACACTTGTCTGACTACTCTACTGGAGCAGTAAGGTCTCCACACCAAACTTAAACCAGCAGAAATCAACTGCCAGTTTCCAGAGTTTTCCCACTTTAACTTCATCTTTGAATTTAGGACCCTCTAAGGGCAAAGTACTTAAGGTTGCATTTCAAAACAAAGTCCTAACATTGGCAAACTTAAATAAGACTTAAAATACCTTTAATGGTATTTGATACAAAAGCCAATTCTTGGAAACTTACAGTAAAAAAGCTAAACAATTTTAAACCTCAACTGGTTCTAGGAAATTTGATTTTATAGGAAAAGCAGATGTTCTACTCCACCAACTCCAGCCACTCTGAATGCATAGCTGACCTGTTTCCTATCCAGATGTTTGAATATCAAGAAAATGCATTATGTTAGCTGAAAGGCTCAAAAATCCAGTAGGATCTGTGAAGACTGACCAATGAACAACAGCAGAAAAGACAAAACGGTCCCAAAAAAAAGTTCAACCCGACAGTCCAATTCCATCAAGGGGAAAAACCCTCTTCTAAATAAAATGAAAAACCAAGGCAATTTGAGGCCTCTTACTTTGAGGCCTCAAAGGCACTGAGAAGGTAGGACAGCATGTTTTTACCACATGCTCCACCAGACAAGAATCCTGCTGACACAAGTCCAAGGACCAACCCCCTCCCATCTCCCTACTCCTTTGATCCCATGTCATCTTTACGACTGCCTGTGCTTGGCATCAGAAGACCCTCCTTTCCTTCTTAGTTCTTTCCTAGATATTAAAGTTTGTGAATTACCCTTACACAAAACTGTTTTAAAGTTGTATTTGTAGACTTGGAGAACGAAAGTCTGAGCCACAGGACTTCACAGACACTTAAATGGTGTAGCTGAGGACCTCTAACCCATTTCAAAGATGTTACACTTGAGTCTTGGAATGAAGTTCTTCAACTTGGAGCGCTCAGGTTTGAGACCCAGCCTACCCAACAGCTATTCTGACAGAGGCTCTTTTTTGATGCATTATTTCTAAAAGTCTGTTGCAAGAAAGAATACATACTAATTACACTCCTTTATTTTTTGTTTAAAAGCATGAATGCTATACCAGAATGCTCCACACCAAATCAGTCCACCTAAAATAATTTTTCCAACTGATTTTCCTTCCACTCACTCTTTTCTAGCCACAATAACGGAAAATTCCAAGCACTATTTAAAAAAGAGCTATATCCACATCTACTAGAGAAAATGAAGATGAATGCAAAGCTTCCATCTGATGAGGAACATACAGAGACATAAAGGCTGTCTACCTGGAAGCTGGGAATTCAGAAGCATAAGAAGGGCAAAAACTCTTCATACCTTCTGCTTCTGAGTACTGGAACAGAGGAGTATGTTTGCACATACCATTGAATAGATTTGTTTTCCTCAATGGTTCTTAAGATTGGTGCAAGTGGCAGAGAGAGACATTAATTCCTTCTTCATTTTCAATCACCGTTAGCATCACTGTAATAACCAAAAGCTTCCACAAGACCAAGATGAATTTATCCTGCTTCTGGAAGTATTAGTAGTCACAAATATTGAAAACCAAGCCCTTATATTAAGGCATGGTGATAAAAAAGGGTTTGGTCATCCTCAGGGGAAAAATACAAACAGAAGTTTCTACCTATATTAAGCACAGAAAGGTAAACTTCTGAGTCATTCACATGCTATTTAGGGTCACAGCACACATTTGCTGAGGATCTCCACATAGTAAATAAATGCAAGCTCAGTAATTTAACTCTGTCAGAGATTTTTTTTGTTTCTTGACTGGAGTGACTTAAGGAGGTCACAAGTAAGAAAGCAACAGGAAAAGAATTTTGTATTTTCTTGGCTCAAATTATAAAAACATAAGCCACAATACAATGTGTACAACTTAGGTTTTCAAGGAAAACTCCTTCAAGCTCAACAGCAACTAGCAGCTTGTCTCTATTTGCCGTCACTCTAGATCAGAAGAGCCCACATGCTTTTTTTTTCCTTTCCTGCCCCTTTCAGTTACACTTGAGCTCTTTGACTGAAAAGGTCTGGAACAGATTAAAAGTCCGACCACAAAATAAAGAGCCTTGGCATATACTCAAGCCTGTCTGGGATACACATACACAGTGGGCCCAAAAAGGGAAGCTATGCAGCAAGAAACCCTTAATCAGTCTTTTGGACATTTCTAACTTCTTTCAGTTTAACTGCACAGCCTTAACATTTGATAGAGTTTCAGTACACACAAGACAAGCAGCTTTTGCCCTTACAGTTGGACCACTATTTACCAGAATACAAAATAGTTGTGAAAAGCAAGATTCGTCTCACTCACAACCTCTGTCTATTAAGGCATTTTCCACACCCCTTTTTAATTCCAGTTAATCTTTAGAAATGACAAAGTAATGCATGAAAAGAAAAAAATGATACTCTGGCAAGACTACCTGAGTAATGTAATTGCAAAAGGCAACACTGATTTTCAAAATGACTGCTTCCTTTTCAGCCTTACTCATATACTAAGTAATTGTGAAGTTGCAAATTACCCACACACTCCTCTTGCAATGTGCAAACAGGTCTGTAGCTCTGGCTGGTGTTAAAGCCAGCATGGACATTTGCCAAAGCTGACACCCCACCTTTGGGCTCAAGTTGCATAGTGGTTCAACCTGTCTACAAACTGGTGAGCAGTTTATAAACAAAGCATGACAATCTGGTGTTCTCCGTAAGTGTAAACGGATGTTGTAAGTAAGCACTCAAGCCTACAAACTAAAATGCAGAATTTCTAGCAGACATTCCAGAAAACAAAACAGAACAGTGACTGTTGAGTTTTGTAGCTCTGTATTTATAAGGCATTCATGGAGTTAATGCCTCTCCCAGAAGGGGCCCACAGTTGTTGTTAGGTCAACCCCTGTAAAGCTTCAAAGGTTTTGCATCCCCTCAGCCTGACCTACTCAGTGATCTGCACACTGTTTTCATTTAGCTGCACTGAGTCCAAAAGTAAAGCCTGAAAACCACAATGATCTCTTCTTTTTTTTTTTTACTCCTACTGTTTTTCCATGGCTCTGGAAAAATAACTAAAATCCAAAGGAGTTGAAAATAGTAAGTAATTGGGAAAACAAATCAAGGGCAAGCTAATAAGGCTGACACCCACAGGTCATGGCTTTACAAAAAACCAGAAATTTTAATGCCATACTAAATACATCTTGGATAATCTATGAAAGTAGTTTAGAGTCTTCATATCATATGTGATTTCTATTCACAGTCATCAGTGTCAATACTTTATTGAAAAGCTTGCAGTTCAGCTCTTCATATAGATCAAAAATATAATTGAAAAAAATCACATAAAAGTTCTGTTTTGTTTAATTTCTCCATCCAGACTTTGTGATCATTAAGTTACTATTTCTATTTCCAAAATTAAATAGTCTTTATCCCACAAAAAGGTTATTACCTTTTATAGTAGGAGCAACAAAACTAGTAATTCCTCATAATTTGTTTAATACAGGAAAGTTTCGTCATGATAATCACTGTGACAAGCTGGAATTATAAGCTGGTATAATTTTCAAGTGTATTTAAACAGCATGAACTATTATTTGACAATGCCCTCTTAAGATAGCACAAAGGAAAGTAAATATTTGTTTAGGAATTAAAAGATTCTACTGCAGTAAAGTTTTGCTAATTTAAAGGGATGAATGAGCTTGTCTGAAACCATCTCAATAAGTAATTTCTGAATGTCACCACTCTGGGGAACTGTATGGATCATGTGGCAAAATACCAACCCGTAGCATTAGAAACTTGGGTAACATACAGTCCTGGAGGATATAAGCTAATAGTATTTATCTTAGCAAAAAAAGCAAAAAGTTATTTAAATAAGGCCTCTACAACTTAAAATATATTTTAATCATACTATAAAAAGTTTTCAAAATATGCCTGCAAAATTAAAGCTGAGTGAACTGAAGCAAATCAAGAATTCTGAATTGAGATGAACTTTTACCAAAGCGTGGGTCAAGCCTTGGGTCTAGCCAAGATGTGGTCTTGTTCTTATGGTTTATGTAGTAAATTTCTCCATCCTGGGTCATAGCTTGTTCCCATCCATCGGGGAGTGGGCCTGCAATATAGAAGGAAGGAGTTGATGGCGGGCTCTTGCTTGCTCCACCTGAAATTGATCTAAAAAAAATTTTAACATTCTACATATATAACAATACATGAAACAGAAGAGTTTCAAGCTTATTTCTGGGATTAAGGGCAAAAAAGTGCTGGGTGGAAAATGAAGGAACAGGAAACACTTCTATCATTTTTATTTAGGATTTGGACTTTAATTTTCAAGTTTGTTTGCATCCTTTCATATGCTTTTGACATATCATTTTGCTATAGCATTCTAGTATAAAACCAGCAATAAGTCAAGCCTGCCAGAATGAAACCAGCATGTGCACCAGGAAAAAGAAGCATAGAATAATTCTACCTTTCACAGAAAAGTTCATCTAGTGATTAAGACACAGCAGCAGGAACAAGCTAACACTGAGGAGATCCTGAAATGATCCTGTCTTTCACAAACAATTAAAAAAAGAAGTGAACAAAACTAATTTGCTCTTTACCTCATACTCTTACTTTCGGTGAAAGCATTCAAAGCTTAAGCAGACAAAAATGCAAACCTGAAGAACAAGGCGGGCAAACAAGCAATGACACAGCAAAGGCAAGGAAACACCATGAGCAGTCACAAAGACACAGGGCTACGAACAGCAGTGCAATGTCTCTACAAGCAGAAAGGCACACACAGGAAAAACTACTTCTAGAAATGGTCAAAGGGAAGTACATAATGATGTTGTAGAGTCCATAGTTGAGGTCTGAACACAGCCTGAGGAATGGTTCCCATATGCTCCCATCAGCAGCTTTCAAGAAACTACCTTTCATTCCTATACCGATCTTAAACCCCTTGTTCCCATCTCTATATGATCACATACAGTCACCCATACTTTGCTTAGACTGAAAACTATTTAAAAAAATAAATATTTATCTCATCTTATCTGGAAGGTGCTTTACAAATACATGATTTTGAATTTTTATGCTCACATTGACATGAACCTTTAAAAATGTCTAAATTAGATAGAGGAAGATCTTCCCCATATTTTAGATTTAAGTACAATCCTCAAATTATACAACAAAAGATTCACTGCACATGTTAAGAATGCAAAAGAAATTAGGATAAATCTGCTGTAGCAGCAAGCCATTGTATTTCAAGTTCTTCTACTCTTAGTCAGCGTAATACAATAATACAACAGCAGAAGCCATCTGGCTGTTAGACTTGGACGAACAGATTATTCCGTATGATGTAAGATACACTAAGTGTACACAAATATCATTATTTCACACATGAGATTCAGGTATAGCCAAAAATATCTGCCCATCCTGTAAATGTCTACTACATCCATCTTCGAACTACATTAGCTCTTGACTGTAACTCTGTCCTGAAGTCATGCTCCTGCTGAAGAATTCAGTCTAAAGCTGGGAGAAGAGGTAGGGAGGATAGATTAGTTTGCTTAATCTCAAAAGATATTCTTGTAGAAATGTCAAAATGAGTAAAAAAATAATTCAATTGCATTCCAGTAATATCCCAAGGCATAATCAGGACAAGAATTTCTTCCAGTGGTCTTTGAAGATCCCTTGCAAACTACATTTCTAATTTAAACATTCATTTTGGCTCCAAAAACAAAGCCTTTCTCTAACAACTTCACCACTCCATCATTAGTGCTACAGATTAATTTCAAGTGAGGAGAAACAGTGAACTCTAGGTATTTTCTTCCCACCTCTACTGCTCTAAGTGTTGCCTCTACAAGTAACGAGTACCTCAGCTTCATCAGAAGCTAGTGAACAGAACAGGCAAGAAAGGGTGACAATACTGCAAATGATGCTTAAAGCCTAAGATACTCACTGTAGAAAAGGACTTGGATGGAGAAATGAGAGCTCCAGTGCTGTATTTTGAATGCTGTGTTTTGTTACCATACCCAAAGACCAGCCAGCTAACCAGTGAGATGTTTTTTGACAAAGCTGGAGCACAGGACCACAGCGACATGCCCCCCATCATCCAACTGTAGAAGTCAATGAAGAATCAAACCCACTCCTTCACTGCTGAGCCAGCATGCTAGCCATGCAGGCAGACCTTCTCACTACCACTCTCCTCAGAGTCCTGCTAAGCCATACATGCCTTGGAGAAACCCAGCAAGAAATGCTTCGTGAACTGCACAGCCAGAAAAACCCTCTTTGGCTACAGGAATAACAAAACCAGCCTTGGGGTGTCAGTCCTGCTGAGCACTGAAATCTGTACTGGTCCAGCATGTTCCTTTGCAGCAAGTAAGAACAAAATGCCTTTGAAGAAGGCTGCCAGGAGCTGATCAGTCCATCCACCTGGTGGAATAATGCTACTTAAGAGATTCAGTGATCTGATGAGTACTAGATTACAACTAGAGACAAACCTGGGCAAGGTTCTCTTTCTAAATAAAAAGCACAGCTGTGGAACAGGACAAAAAGGTCCGTCCATCTGCTCACCCGGCTATCACAGCAGCAAGCCTTCCTTGCTAAGTGCTATGAATGACTGTAGAAGCAGAGCTTTTATCTCTGGAAACTTCTGGCATTAATAATGTAGTTTGCTTCCTTGGACAACAAACTGCTCTCATGTTTCTGCTGTCATCGTTACATACTGAAAAGGCAGTTCAAAAATTGAAATTATTGCCTTCTGCAATTCCTGTTTGGTTTTGTAATTGTGGAGCTAGAAGACATGTCTGGTTTTCTAAAGGGTCACTTGACAAACTCTGTATTTGAGGCAACTACCAGAGGAAAGAACTAAACCCATGCTGAGGAATAGGGGACACATTCACCCAGAGCATCTAGGAAAAGTCCTTTGCAATAACATGCCCATTCATCCACAAAAGGCTGAACAGGAACAGAATTTTTAGTGTTAGATAACCTAGGTCACAACAGCTAAATCCTATATATTGCTGCTGTTCAGACCTTTTCACTAAAATTTCCATGGTTACTGTAGCTCATGTTGTATAGAAACAACAATACTGGGTCTAACCAAAAGTCCATTTAGTCCAGACATCTAGCCTGGGGTGATGGACAGATCCTGTTGGCTGCTGAAAGTAGCCCATTTAGGGACTGTCACATGCCATAAACTTTTAAATAAAGCACCAAGTACATAAAGAGACCTAAAAGGTATAGAGGCTACGAATAGTCACTTGGCCTCACAAGCATGTTGGGCCCTGGAACAGGCTCCTCAGGGACATGGTCATAGCTTCAATCCTGACAGATCTCAAGAAGTGTTTGGACAATGCTCTCAATGGTGTGACTCTTGGGGATGCCCTGCACAGGGCCAGGAGTTGGACTCAATGTTCCTTGCAGGTCCCATCCAAATCAGGAGATTCTGTGATTCTATCACAAGTTATTCCTTGGGCCAATTTCTGTCTGCTTACTAAGTGCCAAAATATTTCTCAAGTACTTCTCCAGTCTCCCCTCAAACTATTGTAAATATTTAGCACAAACAGTATCCCTGTGACATGGTCCCCCTACTAGTTCTGTTTGGTGCCTCCTATGACAACTGAACCCTATCTCAACTGTAAGTTTAGAATTCTGTGAAATAATTTGCACAGGGAGACACAACCCTTCTAGGCAGGGAACTCAGCCTGCACTGTGGTACTTTTGAGGACAAAGTTACAAAAAATTAAATTCTAATTTCTAAATGTAAGCCAGCTTTCCAGAACTACTGGTAAGCCATACCTCTGTAACTAAATATTTATATAATGGTGTAACTTCATATAAATAACATGTAATTTCAAAAGTCTGTGTGCATGTCTCTTTGGTGCATGTCTCCACTTTTTGTGAGTTTTTTTTTAAACTTTCTCATATGCCATGGAATCTGGAATGCAAAGCAGAGCTTGCTGCTGGCAGATAGAAAGCAACTGGAAGAGTAACAAAAGCAAAAATGTAGGAGAGATTTAATCTGTGCTGGGATAAGAAGTGAATCTTGCAAGACTCTACTATTCCTAACACTTATTTTTAAAACAAATGTAAACAAAGCCATATTTTATCAACAGGTCAATGCATATAAGAGGGCATCTGTATCTATCTACCAACTGACTATGCATGGACAACCTGGGAACTAGAATACCTATGTTCAACAACAGGATTCACCTTCACCTCATACAAACACTGATCTCCAAGATCTTTCCCAATCTTTCTCCGTGAAAGCTGAACTTCTTCCCTTCAGTCATTGTGGTTCTAAAACTTCCAAAAATTGTGTCAAAGTCCACAAAATTTACTTTAAGTACACCTTTATCCTGTCAAATTAGTATAAAAAGACACTATTTAAAAAGGGGTGGTTTTTGCAGATGAAGAAAGAAATTAACATTGTCATGCAGATACTTAGAAACTCAAGCTTCAGAATAGACCATAGTGCTGACTGTACACAAAATGGAATTTTGTACAGTCAGCACTATGATGGCTACACAGACACAATCTGCAACTGAAGTGAGCAAGAACCTAAGAGCTAGAACTTGCTTTAGTTATTGGCATATTCCTTCCTACCCACCTGTCCCCTGAGAGTTATGAATTCAAGTGTCCATTTCCTTACCAACATTTAACATGGCACTACAGCCTTACCTTAAGAGACAGTGGAATTACACTAGGTCTACAAACTTTCACTGGGAAACTCAATTCAAAATTGCCACATAAGAATGAAGACAAAAGAGGACAAAGACACATAATCTGCTCCAAAGCTAATTATCTAAGGTCTATGTGCAAGCAGAAAAGGCTAAAGCATGCAGTCCTATCAAGCCTGACTCAAGCATGATTCAGAAAGTAAAAGTATCTGAAGAACAGAAATACACTAATACAATTATCCCATTTCTGTTGTAGCAACTGTAGTTGTATACGAAACAGCCACTGTTTATTTTCAAATGTATAACTTTACCTCAGTAGGAAATGTATAGGAGATGTTCCTAAGAAGAACAGCATACCATTACTACCGCCTTTTTGTTTGTTTGTTTGTTTTAAATCAAGGCAGAAGAAACTGTGTTGTTTAGTTTTGGTTTTTTTTTTCCTGTTCTTTCTGTTTTCCTTTAGGGAAAAATGGTTAGAAACATAATGCAAAAAAATGAGAACAGTTACAATGACTTTTTATATACATGTGGCATGTGTACAAATGAAAGGCTTGTCTCCTTTCTACTACTGAAGTGAAGATGCAATGCTATTTCACATATTAACCAACAGATGCCACCTAACAGAGCACTGTGCTCCTTCCCTGCATACATATGGCCCAAACTATTTTAGTTGATTACTTGTAGCAACTAAGTTAAGAAAGACAGACATAAACCCCCTCACTTTTCACACACTGATGACTTTCTATAAAGGATGTAGCTAACTAACACTCATAGAATAACTCATTCACAAAAGTCATGCCTGGAACAGATATAACTGGTTCAGATGTCCATTAACTTCTTTGAAGAAATGTAATTTGCAGCAAGATACCTAAGTGCCTCAAGAGATGGAATTTCTTAAGTCAGATAACCTAAAGATTTCAATCTCATGCTAAACTACATGTTTCCCATTTTTATATTTTAAAAATCTTTTGACTTGCCCTCATCACATCTTTCCTGAGTTCTTCTTCCCCTATTTATCCAAAAAGACAACAGGTTTATCTCCAATATGCACACATCAGCTTTCACAGTTTTCTTCTCTCTGCATCTTCAGTTTGTTTTCCTGTTCATAGCAACTTCCTTGCTAATGTCAAGAACTCTAATTCTGACTAAATGGTTAAAGCTTCTCAAGGCTGTCACGACAGCTCCCAGAAATCTCTCCTATGTTTCAGCACAGTAACTTGACTCACAGGCTCCTGAGGCAGTACACTAGAACTTGGACAGTAACTTTAAGGGCTAAAATTAATGAGCACCATACAAGGTCTATACAGAAAGGAAAATATTCTCCTTTGTGGCATTTCAGACACTTTTTTGCAAGTCAGTGATCTCCAGCTGTCACAATACTCACACTCGTTTTATCCCAATATCTTTCATGAAAGGCTCTCATGCACTAGGGTATGTTTCGCTGCCAGCAATATTTCATAACAGGAAACTTCTGTCTTTAAGGCCTCAACTTGATTTCTCGAGGATGAATGCCCAAATTAGAACATTAAGTAGTCTTAAATCTGAGTGCCAACATCATGACTGTAAGTTCCACTGTGCTGAAGTGGTACATAGTTACTTGACTTTTCCATTTCTCTCAAAGATTATTCGAGAGGCTACCAAGGAAGCATAAGCCACCATGAACTCAGTAATAAAAAGTAACAAAGCTAGGTATAAGAGACTTTAGTAAAAACAAACAAACAGTCATAATTTAAAGTTTGTACATAAACATTTGCCAGATCAAGTATCAGAATCACATCCAATAAATGCAGATTTGGTATTATTTAATTCAAAGCAGACTTTTGTTAATAGCAAATAAGGGTAACAAGCAAGTGCATCCAAAGTGCCAGTTCCAAGTCATACTACCTCAACTGACTTAAGCTTAAAAAAACCTAACTCCAGATAACATATGATGTATACACAAGGGTTCTGAGTCCTTCATGCACTTTATCAGACTCAGAGCACTTGGGGAAAAAAAGTTTCACAGGATTTTCAGTTGATATTCAACATAGTATCATCTGTGATATTAAAAATAAATGTTCAATGAACTTGCATCCAAGTAAGTGCTTTCTCAAATCACAAGACAACCCACTTGCACTTTTCAACTGTTCTTTACTGCATGAATAACAATATCTATGCAACATCACTCTCTCACATAATTACATCAGGCAATTACATGTAAATGTTCTTTAAAAAATAATCCTTGTGTTCAGATTACTAGCTTCTTTCCAATTTTGTTACCACCCTGTTACAATTTAATAGTACTTTTTTTGCTAAGAACCCTTCATTTCTAAGTACATAAAGTGATTCCTACTTTACTATCAATATTTTTCCCTTTGAATTCTTGGTACAGCAGAAGGTTTGAGGAGTTATCTTAAAATATGTCAATATTGAAACAGCAAGCATCTAGTTTTAGCACAAATAAGCAAAAAGGCAGGACAGACCAAGGGAATTGTTTCCTTTCTCCTATTCTCCCTCCTTTAGAAGTGTCCCTACAAAAACATGCCACCTCTATTGCTGCAGGTTTCCTGGGATTAATTTACACAGAAAATAATCACACTGTTTTATTTTCACATCAGAGCCTGAGACCTTAATTGCTGTGAATCACGACTTCCTGAACTTGAACAGGACTCATTTGTTTCAGGATAATCCAGCCTCCTGGCCTAGCCAGCAAAAAGTTTGATTAACTTCCCCTCTAATACTCAGTCATGAACAGCACAGTTTGGTCACGCCTGTTAATCTTTTGGTATTGTCTGCAGCACATGAATTGCAGCATGAAACAAAGCTGTCTAAACAGACCACAAAAAGCAGCACCAGAGAATAACCCTTGGGAAGTACAGGAACAGCACAGACACACAAAATACAGTCAGACTGTGAGAAAATAAATATAACATGAACCTCAGTGACAGACAGGAGGTGACAAAGCCAGGGCAAGACCAAGCACTCAAACAAGCATGGTACCAAATTTATCTGCTTGCTCTCTGCATAATCAGATGAGAGAGCTCTGAAAACACACAGTAGATTCTATAGCAAGAACAAGAACATTTTACTGCTGTCTAGTGAGAGCCCTCCCCACCCCTGCCCCCAGCCAGCTGAAAAACAATTCTATATTCCAGGAAAAGGCAACAGACTTCCTCCAGTTAGAGCAATAATGACCATGATACTGGATTTTGGAAGTAAGAGAAACACAAGAGGAAAACAAAAACATCTCTGCTTCTAAACAAGACTTTCAAGGTATTTGTTTGATCCATTTAAGGACAACAGGAAAAAATTATATGTTCATATTAAATGCAGGAAATGTAAATAAATGGTGGTATAACATGTCTAGTCAGTGAGCAAAGGGAGGCAGAAGAACACTGTGAAGCACAAAAGCTTTAATGTAAATTGATATTAACTGAATGGAAATTCTGGTCTTCATCAATTTAACAGCACTTTGTGGTCAGAAGAAAATAGAGAAAAATTCTGCTTCCTTACAACTTTGAACCATTCATTTGAAAAAATAAAAACATAAATCAAAGAACTACAGTGTTCTTTTTATTGACAACATAAATATTATACAAATTCTATTATTTCAACTATCAGCCTCTTGCTTCATGAATCAGGCATCAACAAATTTAAAGTTTCAAACCAGGAAGAGTAGAAGTACGTTTATTAAATCTGGACTCCCTCTCCCCCTGATGAGATTAGCCTGTGGTTTACTTGTATGATCTTTTTCATAAATGCAAATTTTGCTTACCTGATGCTGAGTTCATGATGTTCTGCTGCACAGAAGGACTGGTGGGAGCTGTAACATTCATCTGGGAAAGCATGGCCTTCCTAGGATCTTGCCATGTTGTTGTTTGATCAATGTGACTAGGACAAAACAAAGCAAGAGTTAGGACAGTCATGCATTCACAACAATGACCTGCTAGCACAGAAAGTTTAACAACAAAAGGTTAAGCTTGCCAACAACAGCCACATTCAAAACCAAACAAGAACTTTTTGGATTCTCTCCAAGCATCACTGTATGTCAGATTCCCAAACCCTTGCCCTGGCCACCACCAGTTTCCCAACCAACATTTGATTCCTTCTCTCTTTGATCACTTATTTGCCATTTTTAAATGTGACTTCACAGATTTTCAAACCAAGCCAGATATGTCTGGAATCTCAAGCACAGTCCAGTACCTCAGCATGATGAGTTCACATCCAGGGCCTAGGGAGTGGTAATGAACTGGCCAGTATGCAATCATTAGTGTTCCCAAACTTTCTGTGCATAGACCACATCCTCAGATTATCGGGCAGACTACTCTCCTCCCCACTGACACCTGAACAATCCCTCTGTGGTAGCTGAAGTAACCAGTCACAGTAAAGCAGTAATGTGAAAGGAATGTGCAGCTGCCTTTCAACTTCAAGCGAAAAGATGAGGACAGTAGGACTGTCAAGTAACCCACCCAGTCCTCTGCAAAACCCTGGAAGCTTACATTTCTCTGTTTTGAAAAAATGGCAAGTACATTCACGAGTGTCATTCATGGAAGTATTCAATTCAATGGAAATACAAAAGTGTAATCAATCATTATTTTTCTTTTGGAGTATATGATTAGCATGCTTTGCTAATAAGCAGCAGATGCAGTCTATTCATAACAAGCATCAATATTGTCTCGATGCCATTTAACAACATTGCTCTGAGAAGTACATGGGGACAAACATACAACTCCAAATGCACATGAACACTGACAACAAAATTTGTTATCTGATCATTTAGAACTGGTACAAATTAAAAATCATATTCAGGTAGTATTGTTATAAATTAGAATCCAGTGCATTATTAACTTGGTACCATTCATACTTTAAATAAATTATCCTTAAAATTATGCTTTTCTGGATTACATGGAGTGCCCATTGTCATATTCTTCAGCAAAACCACAACAAGTAACAAATTCAGAAGGACATAAAATGAAACAGTAGTCACCAAAATAATTACTTATGTCAAACTACTCACATTCTAATCTTCTGTTACAAGGTAGACATACCACAAACTAGCTGTTAAAGAAGTTTTAACATATGTACATTAACACTGGCTAACCATGCACAAAAGCTATTTCACACCAAAGAGTTACAGACACACCGTAGTAGCTTGTTTAATACAGTGTGTGCTGGTTTTGTCTGGGGTAGAGGTTATTTTCTTTACCATGGCTAGTGCTGGGCTATGTTTTGGATGAATCTGGCCTCCCTCTGATCATCACACCAATAAATTATGTTTGATGGCCGGAGTTAAACCTCAACAAGATACTGTTAAGCACACTGCATCTTTGGGAGCACAGGTTTTCAAATATTCAGCTTCACTGAGAAACATGCCACATACAGCAAGACTTCTTTATTTCTTTTTAAAGCCTATTTATTTATAAAACATGGTGCAACATAGTAAAGACTGCCCTATATATACTGGACTATATATAAACCTTCATACTAGGGAACAATTTTTCACTTTTCTGCTGGTCAGTTTTGCAAAGCAAGGAAAACAGGTAAAGATAATACAGATGTAAAAACACTGCACTGTAATGCTTCACAGACCATGTGTTTAAATTACTGTACCAGCATGTGCTACTCCTCCCTTACATTTCTGATTTGTTATATTTGCTCAACTCAGTTCTGGCAACAGTGGAAACTGGGAAAACACGACTGTACCCATAATAACACATTGAACTATTTCCATTTAACTCATAAAAATCCATGTAGCACTATGAACTAATAAAATGCAAGGTACATAATTTATAGCCTTTGTTTTTATATGCTATTTGAGTGCAGAGTAAGAAATAAAAGGAAAAATGTTTTCTCCCTGCATTACAGAACCATTTCTACAGTTAACTGTAGGAACGCACTAAACAACATTGATCAATTTTTCAAAACACATCAGAACATGGGACAGATTAATGAACTATGGAAGAAGCAGTTTTAGGTGTACCTGCAGGTTGGAGATCAAGGACAGCATTACTGATTCCTCAAGACAGCTTAAGCATCGCACACAACGTACAGTTAGTGTTCATATGGAGTTGTTAACAGGGGTAGCTATTTTAGGCAGTAGCAGCTTCCAGCTTTTCCCTAGCTCAGTATCACTTGAGAAAAGTCAGCATGTTCCTTACGTGACCAGCTGAACTACAATCAGCAGTCTTAGAGCAAAGAGCCATGGAGGAAAATCTTCAAAGTAAGCAAGCTGATTATATTAATATCATACTGACTGTATGACTGGCTCAATAAGGCAAACTTTTTTCCCTCACACTCAGCTCAGTGCTTCATGATCTACATATCCATTTCCTCCATACCTTCCCTCAAAACTTTTCTCCTCAAATTCCATAAAATCACAGTCCTCATACCTTACCTGCTCCATATCCTGAGTGTTTGAATGCTATATACTAAGAAAGCACCCAAAACACTTCACAACAGATCAGTTCTTTCCTATAAATTCCAAATAATGCTCAGCTGATGAAATACGAAGTAGGCAAGCCCCCACTTATATGGATGAAATGTTTAAATAAATCCTAATACTACATGGAGGAATATAGGAATTTATTTCGTTCCTATTCACAGCACATGGACCAGGGTAACTTACTATAAACACCATGTATTTTTAATTATCAAATTAAGTATTGGAACAGGACATTCTACACAAGATCTTTCCCTCTGTTTTGAACAGCAGCACAGAAAAGGTCTCAATGGACATAACAAGAACAGACATCAACACTGCATTATCTTTCCCTACATTAAGTAGATTTTTTTCTTAAAGTACCTGAATTTCATGAAAACCGCCCCAATCCTTACATTAAAGATCTTCAATTTTACATGAGGTTTACCATATCTCAATAAACAATTAGTGTCAACACAAATAAAAGATTAAAAACATTAGCAAATGATATGAAATCAATGTAACCTAAAAATCAGCCAGTAGATGTAGCATGTATTATCAAACTAAAACTTAAAATTCTACCTACTCAGGAATGAGAAACATAGCTCTGTACTGTGTGAACAGAACAAAGTGAGTAAATATTCCTGGAATTAAGTCAACATCTCTAGGATAATCAAGCAATGTAAGACATTTTATCTCACATAATGAATTCTCAAATCTAACATCTATCTGGCAATATTTGTTATTGTTCATTTATGACATGGAGAAGCAAAACTTTAGTAAACTGGACGAGCATAGTAGAAACGAAGGAAATCAGACTGTACCATAAATGTAGGTCTGTGGTAACAGGCCTTAGAAAAACAAAACTAAAACACCCACCACATGCTAAGCATTTGTTAGCAAACATATGTGAATTCTAGTATCAAGAAGAGTGACTGTTCCAAGACACATCAATCACCATCCTCCACCAAAAAGGACCTTCAAAGTGCTGTGCATTATGAAGAGCACAAACTGCATCTCCTTACCCATCTTCAACTTCTACAGCCAAATACAAATTATTTGCATTTTAACAACTTCAAAGAAAATAAAAATGTTCTTATTTTATGTACACAAAGAGAATTTCTGCAGTTACTAAGAATTAGAATTTAATTGAAAGAAATCTTTACTGGCATTAAACACTATCACATGCCTAAGATTTGTCAGATTCAAATTCTAACCTAAGTTTAGAATTTAAATAGAATTTAAGGTCTGGGTTTGTTGTAGTGGTGGTTTGTTTTGTGGTTTGTTTCTTTCTTTTTTTTTTTTTGAGGGAGAAGGGTGTTGAAGACTTAGGTTTCAATTTTTGTTTGTGTTTTTTTAATTTTAAAGTACATTGGAAAAGAAGTAGGATATCTAGATATCTAAAAAGAAAAGGAAATTTACTTTTTATTTTAAGAACCCTTCGGATCCCAGTAGACTAATAAAATAACACCATTCTAAAAACAAAGCCCTTGTACAAAGTGTAATATACCTTCCCATTCATTCTCCAGTTGCTGCACTAAAAAGACACATACTGTTTTGTCAAAAGCCATGCCAGAAACAAACTAAGACACTCAAAGAATTACTTAAATTCTTCAAGAAAGGCTTATTTAAGAGGCCTTCAGTTTTGACATTCTGTAGTATGTACTGCAACTACAGTGTCCCCATTGGCAGCTGCACTTTCCAGGGTATGCTGAGAACTTCATTTGTGTAACAGAATTTCCAGTCATTACAAAATTATGTCTTTCTCACCCTTTCTGCCTTTATTAGCATAGAGTCACCTTATATATGCCACATCATTTATAATTAGAACTTCCTTTTCACAAAAACAGGACTTAGGATTGACATTATTAACATAAGCAGGTCAGAACTGCAAGACTATTTTAAGAGAGTGTGGAATAGAAATGTAATGTTAGTAAGAAAAGCAAAAGAGAATGAACAGACATTCTAATCCTCAGTACAGATAATCATACTGCATGAAATTTCTGCAACAACAACAAAAAAATAAGAGGTCTGATTGACACATAAAAGAATAGATAAGAATAAATAAACCATGCCTTCTCAGTACATTTGGATATGGCTCTTCCTGAAAGGACATTTCAAAAATTTAGTCTCAAACACACAGAAGGACAAGTTTTTCCTAAGTATAAAAGCATCACTGTAAAAAACTATGCAAACATCTCTCCATAATGTAGTGCTTGTGTTTTAACAATCTAGAGAAGATTTATATTTTATGTCTGTTGGAAAGTTATTTTCAGTCTCTAGTGAACTTGAGGTGACTAACCTTGGATTTTGGTTTTCAGATTTTTGGGACTGTTAAGAATTCACTGGAAATCACATTTTATGAAAAGCAAAGCAGGAACACATACCACTGACCACATCAAGATAGACCTCCCAAGGGTGTTGACGTGGCATTGAGTACTTTTTGTGCAACATAAGCAAGTGCACAAATGAAACTAAACTTAATTATGTTCTATTTTCAGTGTGAAATTTAAACTTTTCACTAAATCCCAAATGTCAGCTGCTCCATTGACAAGCATGTCACCTATGATTCTTTTTACGTTAAACTAATGAGATATAGATTTTACTCTTTCATTTTTTCTTTGTTTTCCTAACCAACTAGCTTCTTCAATCCACATAATGCATCCCGTTCTGAAAGGTTTTCTCTTTTTATTTATATTTGTCTATTAACTTTAAGGACTAGTAAAGAGAAGTGTCTCCTCATAAATGCCAGAATTATTTTAGAGCTCTCATCAGTACATTTCAGCACGTCAGGTCTTGATGTGTTTACTGAAATTTAGGTTTCCTAGTGATTCCAGGAGAAACTGTATATTTCTGCTCTTGAAACTATCACAAATTGTCAAAAAAATCAACTAACCTCTTTACCAAATCTTATACAAACTTGTCCTGTGCAGAGGCAGTGTAGGGTACCTCCAAGATACCAACTTATCTGTCATTTTAGCAGGCAAGGAAGAAATCAGAGCATCTACTTCTGCAGAGGCCTGAGCTCTACAGCAGAATACCAGTGTGGTGGTCTGACCATAGGGCAGCTGTCAAAGTGGCAGTATCCACTAATTCAGAAATAGAGCTGGATGCATGCTCCTAAGGAAGTGGCAATATTTGGACGGCTGGAAGGCCTAGATCAGTTTGGCAGGGCTGATGAGCTAGGTAAATTTTCCACAGCTGCATTTAGAAATGGGATGAAAAAGAGGGGTTTGAGTATAAGGGGCCTCGACATGAACTGGTCTAATTACCACTCACAAAAACTGGAGTGCAGCATGCAGAGACTTTTGGGTTATGGCTGCTGATGATCTTAGGATATTTACACACAATGGAGTGGATTCAGCTTTGCCTGAGGATAGAAGGCGTGACATTCTTTGTGCATTGTTATCTTTATCCTATTCAGGGGATTCCAAAATTGGAAAGGATTAAAACATGAATCTAAGTCTTCAGATATATGGGCCATTTTTAATTAGCGGAGCTGACTTTGCAGGTGCTGTAACAAAATTACAGATTTATACTTTAAATACATCATTTGAGATTATTTCAATTCCAAGCAGCAATAGTACAGAGAAAAGCCTGAAGGGGAGAAGAGACAGCTCATTACCTCTACCCTTAGTTCAGTCCTCCATAAACCTTTCCCTGAATTTGCACCATTCTTAGACAAGGATACACTCTTAAACTGACTGCAAACCCTTTAAGGACTTTTCAACTGGCTTTGTGAAAAAAAAATAAATCCAACAATATCCAGCAAAAGAAAAGGCTGGTTACAGAGCAATGAAAATCTCATTTGATGAGAGATTACATTCCACCCATTGCTGGGGAAAGCACTGTTTCTCCACTTGTTTTGTCCATTTATTTGCAATATTTCCTTAGCTTTCAGGACTGTTACAGTCCAATTTCAACAAAAGTACATGGCAGTAAAATTCAGAACTTCCTAATCTCACTGTTTCCCAAAAAGCATCAGAAAAAGCCCCTAAAATTTGCAACAGTTTATCTCTTAAGCATGGTTATGTCTCCAGGCACGGTCTAATTGCCTGAAAGAAACAGAAACATGGATACAATTTTCTGAATATTCCTGCAATACATAAAATGCTGTATTTTTGAGTTTTCCTTATTCTTCCTTCTGCTTGGCAGCCTTAATGCATTAGCTAAACAAAGCTTGTGTTGGCCTACTCCATCTACACCACTGATCATGTTCTCACCAAACTGCACCACAGGCATATAATGCCAGAGAGCACACCAGTAAAATGACAATAGACATTTCTAACCTTCATTCAGCTTGCGAAAGCATAGTTTAAAATTGACATGCAAGCGCTCAGTGTGCAATCCTGTGGTGCCACAGCTGTGATTTCATTAACTGTGAAATAGAACAAAAGCAAAAATAACAGAGGACAAGCATCCTGTTGACCAGGTGGGAAGAGCCTGTCAGAGCTTAAGTTCCTTAACTTCAGTATGAAATAAAACCACATGCTATCCCATGAAATTACAGTCCTAGGCAGCAGAAATTCTTCCAGCAAATTAATGGTTTGAATCTGAACTAGAACAATGCAGTAAGGGAAACTTAAATACATCTGACAAAGCCTAATTCATGAAGAAACAGATTTTGCACACAGTCATTACTAGTCAGACAAGTTCTTCTACAAAACTCTCTGGAATTTATTCCTAAGGTGGTTGAATATTGCAAGATACTAAGAGGTACCAGAAATTCCAGAAAGCATGGCCCACAAAGCTGCAGACACTGATACACAAAATAAAGAGCTTTTACAGATACACAAAACACAGTATTTAGTATTAAGGTATTCAAAGGCAGCCTTCATTAGCACTGGCCTGCCTGCAGACAGTGCACAATACATACATACACCAAGGACTTAAAAACTAAGCTTCCTGTTCTGACTATAAACACCAAGCTGCAGAACAGCACTGCACTTCTTGGGAAGCATTTGCAGACAGCTCCTCACCTCAGAGTGTGTAATGCTAAAATGGATGCGAGGGCAGTAGGCAGCCTGACCACACATTGCATGATTAACAGAAAGAGGTGAATGCATGATATGATGTTCAAAGGTTTGCCAAGGTAGCCCCACTTTTATTTTAATGTGTTCTTGAAACAACTACCTTTTGTCAAAGCCAAAATGGAAGCAATAACATGCTTACTTCTGCACTTATTATTCTTTTTCCTCCTGCCCCTTTTCCTGCCCTGTATTTAAGGACCTCATACAGAAAAGTAGAGCTGGTATCACAATGCTTACAAGTTTTAAAATTGATTCCCAGAAGTATAATTCTTGGATACCACTGTGGATTTCCCAAATAAAATAATTTTCTGAGTTTCAGGAACAAATAAGGAGTAAAAGGACATTTTCATTTCCATTACTTTGAAAACTGTAAGACATAGCAGTATTATAGAGAGTGAAAAGTCCTTGTTTTGCAGTCTTTTTACCAGTTCAATTATTTTCCAAAGTCTATAAAGGATTAAATGCTTTGATCACATTCTCTGTCAACAGATTTATTTAAACTTCCCCTCTCAGTTCTCCAGCAGAAAAAAAAAGCTACTTTTAATGGA
Source organism: Melospiza georgiana (assembly GCF_028018845.1). Classification (NCBI taxonomy): domain Eukaryota; kingdom Metazoa; phylum Chordata; class Aves; order Passeriformes; family Passerellidae; genus Melospiza; species Melospiza georgiana. Next base: position 67,541,438 of record NC_080431.1, read on the forward strand.
AACCTCCCTTTCTTTCTACCCTACCCCCAAAGTGAAGAAGTTTGCTTTTCATAGCTAAGTCACTCAGCATATGAAGAATTAATCTTTTTTTCTCTCCTTAATTTTCAATGAAAGAGATAAAGATACATCACCAAGGAGGGCAAATCTAAAGGAAGAACTGTCTCTGCTGCTATTTCAAGTGAAATTACGGTATTTGTTTGACTTTACAGATACCCTCCTACACTCCTGCTTAGCAAATGCAGAAGGCCTCCCCAAGATGCCTTCTCTAACACTAAAGACAAGATTACACAAACACTAGCTTTCACATTTATTAAGGGAACGCAGATGATTTTCAGAAGTGATGGACCATGGAATACTTTATCACCTTTGTGTACTTTTATCTCTGAGATTCTATCTCATTTCTCTCTCTTAAAAGAAAGCAAGAGGGAAATCAAGTGTTTCTTTGCATGAAGAGAAGCCAGGCAATTTTATGCCCCTCTCAAAACACCCTGCTTTTGTTGCCCGGAGGTTTTCAAGTCAGAGAGGCTTGCCTAAGCATGCTGCAATAAAAGCTGCTATAGCCAGCTGCCTTAGCATCTAAAGGGGGCTGCTCCTGCAATCCTGTCGATTAACCCTGAGGCTAACCACCACTAAGGAAAACAAAATATGAAGATAAAAAGATTCTTTAGGTTGTTTCCTTATTGCTCTAAGTAGGAAGTCTCAGAGGGCAGTGCAAACTGGTTGCTTGAGTGCTCAGACAATGATCACTCCCTGATGGCCTTGACAGGATGAGCTGACTCTTAGGGAACCATTAGGTAGGACCTACTGGAAATGAAGGCACAGCTTTCTGCTACAAAATGAACCTGTTTTTATTTTGCCATTAAAATCATTAACATTGACTTTTCTTTATAATTTATGTTTCAGAGCTCACACTTCACACCTTAAGTCGATCATCTGTTCAGATGCTCTCGGTTTAACTCATACAAATAGTCTTATGGATTATCATTTCCCTCATTTGAGGGCTGCACTTTATTTCATAAAGTACCCCAGTCATCTGCTTCCTTCTTATGACTCTGTTTCAGGGAGAGCTTTTTACTTTTACAATTCAGACAACCACCACGTGCTGCTGAGGTAGGAGGCAATTATTCCTATCCCTAAAGACTCTGCAGCATACTAAGTAAAACAAAGAAGAGAATCTTCCAACAGCAAGTTGCTGCCTGAGTCAGTACTTGTAAGATACCTGCTCAGTCGACCCTAGGCAATCTTGTACACTGTTTTTGCCAGCAGAATATTCTTTTTCCTCCCCCACCCTTCAGCCCCCCGAAGACAGATTTCACAAGTTGCAATCCACCAGAGGCAACAGATTTCTTGACCGCAGATACACCATATTGTCTGAAGGCTATGCTTTGAAAAGTTATTTTTATTTACACATTTAACCTACAGCAGCAAAGGAAATACAGAGTAAAAGCCTGAGAATAAACTAAACTACTTAGTGTATAATTTTAATTATCATTTAAATGTACAGTATACTTAAATATAAGAGCTGTTACATTTATCTTTAAAAATGACCTTAAAATGTTTTTGACCTGAGGCTTTTAAAGCTGCAGGTTCTACATTTCTCTTCACCTTTCAGAAAGAGTTTAAGGAGCATCGGTTTAAGCAGTATTCAAAGGCCCACTGTAAAATAAGCAAAGAAAACTAAAACTAACTTTGAACTCAAATTTCACTGTATGTTTCAGAAGTTATCAACTGGAAATATTAATTTACTTTTTGGTTTATTTTTAAGAATTTGGGTATTCACAGAAATGGAAAGTTTGAAGGGATTACTGGAGGTCATCCAGCCCAACCGCCCTCCTTGAGCAAGTAACAGAGTAATAGCAGAGTCCAGGATCGAACAGAAACTAGAAGTTTGACTGTAAAATCATCATCAGCAAAACAAACCATGGCTTTCTAGCACTTAAAGCCTTAATTTATTTCATTAAATCATCATAATAAATACAAATACCTCAGCATTTATGTATTTGATTTGTAGTAATTTAATTTACTTCCTGAGTATCTTCTTGAACAGAGGGAAATACAAATAGGGATGACAAAATATGCCAAGCACATGATTTTATCTAAAAGCATATCACTTACATTACTAACAGTTCTTAAAGTACTCACAGTTTAGTCTTTGCCAAAATTAGCAACTCCTACGCTTTAATGATAAACATAGGGAAGTACTTATTTAGATGTTGTTCAACCCTTAGATGCAAAACAGATCACAAAGCAAAAATCACAGATATCCTAATTTCACCAAATTTCAGCAGAATTGTAAATTTTGAGGTTCCAAATGAAGCCTATACAACTTGAAGTTATCACCATACCTTAGTATAAATTAATCCCAAATTTATAATCCCTGCAGTCTTCATCTACTAGTTATGAAAATTAGCATTTGTCATTGGGGAGTGGGATGTTGAAGGGATTGTGCTGCTGCCATGAGAGAGGGGGATAAACACTGTTTTTAATTATTGTCATACATTTTTAAAAAACATGTACTCACTAGACTCATATGTCTAGTATTTAAAATCATGCTTACTAGTAACAGGCCTCTCTAAAGATGTGAGTACATCCTACTCACACAAGAGATCAGACTACAGGTCACATACTAATGATTACTACTAACTTCTTTCTCAGAAGACAATTGTGTGGGTTTTTTAATGGCTAACATCATTACAAAATCAAGCTTTCTTTCTAGCATTGCCTCTCCCCACTTTCTAACAGTCGAGCTTAGAGACCTCCTCAGCCCAAATTTTATGCTTGGATAATACAGAGTTTATTTTTCTTCAGGAAGTGAGATCAGTTCTCAATACAAGAACTCCCCTACAGTGTTTGCTCACCATTAGTCAGCACTTCCCTATGACCCATCCCTTTCCTCCACTCCCTTTCAGTTCCAAAAGCTGAAAAGTTCCATTATCGGCTTCCAGCTTTTTTGCCTGCAAATTCACAAACTATTTCAGAAATCCCCTGAGGGTGAAGCAGCTTTTTTTCCTGTGAGTATTGTCACTTTGAACTCTTGGACAAACTGAGTTCCTTTAATCTCTTCTATAAAATAGACTTCCAAGTGTGTTATCACCATCCTATAGGACCACTTTTGTCCATCAACTAGGCAGCCAAAATTGTTTTGAAACTTTCAATTAAAACAAAATTCTAACTGCAAGCTCTGGAGGTTGTCTAGGTTTTGTCTATTTGCTTGGTTTTAGCTCATTCAGTCCTTAGCATATGAAATTCCAAAGACAAAACATATTTGTTTCACAACCCATGTTTGGAAAATATAATGCTCCTGATGTCAGAAGAGCAAATGTGCATATCACATATCAGTAATTTCAACACGTGAGTAATAAGACACAGCTTTTCTGAAATTTAAGCAGTAGATTAGAGAAGACAGTTAATGGAACCATACTGATGCCAGTTTAATGCCAAGCTCTCAGGAAGCAAGCCTGTATAAAGGTTACCTGATACACACCTGCTGGGGCACGGCGCCTAAACTGCACATGAACAACTACAATCCTCAGTGATTCACTGTCACTGCAAACTGCAGCACACATCCGCTCTTGTCCTTTAAACTCACTACTCTAAACTGTCATCTTCCCATCAGAGGATGTGAACAGTACCTGAAGGCAAAGGATGAAGGATATATAAAGAGGAGATTGAAACTCCCAATATATTTTTTAATTCATAATACTTCTTAGACATCCACACTTAGCTTGCTAAAATTGAACACCAAGCTAATATAATCCTTTTGGTCTGCCCCATTCCAATAATCTTTGATATTCATATAAAACGTCTGAACTGTATTTATCAAGGTGAATCAACTGCTTCTAGTGACCATGAAAAGAAAGCTTATTGTAACAGATGTCTTTTTTTCCACGTAATTTTTACATTCTGAATTATGGAAGAAGGAAACAAACCACTCTGCTCTTCAGCTCCAAGTTTCTTAGTTTTGAACTAAGATGCTTGAATAAACCAAAAAGTAAACATTCACTTGGCTAATGCTTTCTAAGTTGTGGTTTAACACTTCATAGTTGCAGGTACTTACACAGCAACTTCCTTCCAGAATTTATCACTCAAAGTTCAGTAGCAAACATTCACTGTTTTATGTTATCTTAAAATTTATTTTGCAATCACTTCATTATCACTACAAAGGTCATAATTTTAAACTTTATCTCAAAACCTTTTAAAAGTAAACTATACAGTAAAAAGAAAAAAATCTATTCCTAGATACTGTGATTCTAGTTGTATAAACTGGGACATTAAACATTCTGGTCACTCTTCTCTGATATCTTATTATCCTTTAAATATATTTTCAGAAATCTATTCCTTTAGAAAATTGTTACAAAATATTTATGTTCAAATTGACCAGAAAAGGACTGTTACATGTCTGACAATGTAACATGCTTCTTTACAAGAAATCTACTTATGTTTTTATGTATATCAAGAACAACAGAGTATACCAAGAGCATAGAATATAATGCAGAAGACATAATAAAGAGGGTCAACCAAGCCCTGGAGTTGACTGGCTGTATTTCAGAGACCCATTTCTTCGTGCTACATTTCACCTCACCTCCAACTTAACTACTCACATATGCTGAGCTTGTCAAGATTGCAATCTTAAGTAACTTGCACTAGTCCTGTAATCTTGCAGTCTATCTGGTAACTCTCCTACTCCACTACAGGAACAGCTGCTTGGAAAGCAAGCATCACCCAAGCAGCCAGATATCCCCTTCTGTGCTAGAGCATGCATGGAGCCGGCTGGGAGCTGCTGCTGCCAACGCCGCTCCCACGTGCGGCAGGAGCAGGGCCTGGGGCACTCCCGCCCCGCCCACAGAGCAGCCAAAACTGCTCCTGGCTGATTCTGTCCATGCAATCAGTGGGGATTTGTCCCTTAAACACAGTAACTGCAGTGACACCATATCAGTGTCAGTACACAGAAGACAAATTAAACCTGCTGACAGACTCATGCTGCTACAATATACTTAGAAAATCATCTGAGATGAGGGATTTCAAACGAATCAATTTCCTGAATATCTTCATGAGATGTTATCTAGCACCTTATCTGAAAATCACTGGATATGTTAAAGTAAAAATGTCCCGCAGGTGAAAGCTGCTGAAGAGCAGTTTGCACTAAAATAAATCACATCCATTAAAAATTAATTTGCATCCTATCCAGAACTGTGCAAGGATCTAATAAACTGTTTAATTACTGAACACCGGTAGCTATTCTGTGAGATAATGACACTCAAGTAATTTCTGTACTTTCATAAAATTGAAGAGGACTACACTTCAAAACAGCAGATGTTGAAACATGGTTTGCCTGATTCTGTAACTGCTATTTATTTATTTATGGTCATGTAAAAAAAACCAACATCACTGTGAACACTTCAGCACAGTACTGGAGGTGATTAATTAGGGAGTGGCAGAGGAAAGGATGAAACATCAAAAGAAAGTGAATACTGTAAGCATAAAAGAATAAACGTCTTGCAGAGGGATCTGGCAATCTTGCAATATCAACTTCTCCCAAGGAGTCAAGCTGCATGAAGAGATGCTGAAGTAACCAAGGAAGGAGGTCAAAATCTGCAAATTTACAAACCACAGGCAGAATTCTTGCTGAGAATGAACCAACTGTTGAATCCACTGGACAGAAATATACTGGTCTGGGAGATTAAACTGGGAGGCATACTCTCACCAGACTTCACCAGGAAGTATTGAATAAAAACATTATGAACCCTCTCCTGTGTGCAGGCAGAAGAAGGACACAGACCACTTAATCTCAGGTGGGAGAATGAACCCAATTTGTTGAGCAGAAAACTACCACAGATGAGCAACACAACATATCAGAATACCAAGAGTAACAGGAGGACACAGACGCATCTGTGTATCAGCGGCAGAAGAGTGAATGAACACACTGGAGAAGAAACACTAAAAGCTGATTTAAAATTCTCCCAATGTTAAGAACAGATTCGATTTTCAATCTGTACAAGCCAAAACATACTTGCAAAACAAAACTACAATTCTTTCTTTAAGCACGTATCTGAAATTCACTGTAAGCATCAACTGAGAAACGGAAAAAAAATAATCAAAAGCTGCAAAGCAGTAAGTTTTACAGTAAAAATATATGCCATCTGCATATAAAAAATGATCACTTCCCAATGTTAGAATTCTTTTTTTAGCATTATGCAATGCTCTTTTGAAAATATTGACCTCCAAGAAATAAGTTTCCTCACTCTCACACTGCAAATTATTAGATGAAATGCTTTTACTTCACCATAACTGGTAAAAACCAAGATTTTCCCTTAGTTTTGAACTGAAGGGTTTTCTAAATATGCAACAAATATTCCAGTATGCTGTAGAAATGTGCACATACTCTATACAAGGGGGTAACACTGTTCTCAGCACAGAGAATGCCAGTACTGACTTAGCAGTTTTTTGCACAAAGCTGCCCATTTGCTCCTTGCGCTCCTTGTTTTTGCTTTGCTGATCAAAGGAGTTGCCAAGGTTTTTCTTTACCATTACAAGCCAGGAAAAATGGCTCTCCTCAGAGAGGCCCCTTGTGAAGGTCACAAAGGTTAGCTCCACAAGACCTGGAGTCTGCTCTGATGCTGGAGTGATTGGCTGGCTTCCCTGCAGTTAATCTGCATTTCCCCTCCTTCACAATAGTGCGCTGGTTATGGAAACTAAATATGAAAGAACTTGGTGGGGGAGGAAAGAATTTCTATGGAGACACATTCTAAAACACTCCCAAGTTCTACTTGTTTTAGCAGCCTGGAAACCTAGCATTCGAAAACAGTTGATTTCTTTCTGGAGAACTCAAAAATTTTAGCCTGAAGCCTCTCTATTTTGAAAGGAAAATGCAAAAATTTTGGGTTTTTTTGGCATTCAAATACATAGACACTAGTCTGCCTTGGTCTGGAAAGAGTTTAAGATGTTTACTTGCCCCATCTCTGGACTTAAACAAGAGGAACCCACATGTCAAACCATCTTAATGAAGACTAAAATGAAGCCAACTAATCCGGATTCAGATTTGTAGCACTTTCCAGCTCCAGAGCAGTATCACACCCAAGACACTTTTTTACTCCTAGGTCCTAAAGTTAAGTCATGAAGACATTTTGAGATACAAAACAATCATTGTGTTTTAGATGGCTGATTAAATACACTTCCCAATTTTTATAAATTCAAACCTACCACTCCACAGGTAGCCACAATTATTCAGGTTTTTCTAATACATAAAAAATTTAACCCATAGTGTATACACTGAAAGCTCTAAGCCACTTCAAAGCATCTACTTCTAGAAAACTGATTCAGTGTTGGTCCAAGTAGGGGAAAGCAGTACAAATTTTGTATCTTGAAGAATGAACTTTCTGAGGCCTCATATTCTGGGGACACAATTTCATACCGCTTTCAATAAAACTTGGATTCTTAGAGTTGCTCAAAAAGCTTTCTTACCATCCCAAAAGGCAAGCCAGGCTCTTTCCTCTCTATATAACTATAGGTGTGAAGTTCTGTCTGCAGTGCCATCACCCATATGTTTGGACAGATGAAGCCAATTAGAATTCAGCCAGTGTGTCTGATGCTGAATCTACCTCTGCAGCTGTTTTGAGTTCATTACATTACCAGGAGTCAAAACTACTTCCAGAATAGTCAAGATGTACAGCCCCACTAACTAGGTATTTCAAGCTGTTTAAGTACTCTCAAGATTTAACAATACCTAGTAAGAGAGAGGCTCATACTACAGTTTCATCTTCCTAGGTGGAATCAACAGACCCCCTCTTCTTAACCAGCTGCCTCTGTTCACAAAACATTAAGGAAAACAAACCCTGTCTATTGGGACACAACAACAAAATACTGAGAATGCCAGAATCCTAAGCTGAAAACAATAAAATATATAATTAAAGAAGGAATATTATAGTTCATATAAAAGCACAGAAATGGAAGTGGGATTTTGACCTTGTTCACCTGTAAAAAGATGTAACAAAAGTAGAGACACCTCACGAGGCCTCCAGAATTACTTCAACAAGTTTAAATGTAGATGTAAGGAGAAATCCATTCAATAGCCATATTGTAATTAAAAGCAAAAAGTATATGTAGGAAAGAGCTGCATCTGATCATCATCAATATTTACTGGAGAAACTTTTAAAGAGGTACAAAAACACAATACCAAATTCCTTTTCTCCTCATTTGCAGGAGAGCTTTTATCACCAATACTTGTCATTTTTTTGTCAGCAGGTATAATGAGGTATAGCACACTTCTGACAAAAAGCTTTATCAAACTTCTCTAGCCTCTTTAGGGATGGGCCACAAAGGCAAGCACACCTAACACCCACCAAACCCAAGCCTTCCTCCACTCTCATACAAATGCTGGGTACACAATGTGCTGGCCAACAGAAAGCACAGACACCAGAACACCTGAGACATTTGCAACACCAACACACTGAAAGTTCACTTAACTTTCGAACTTGCCATGACAATAAAACCCCAGAGGAGAAAGGACTGGGTCAAGAGTCAATAACACATGCTATTTTGCTACCAGGCACATCTTCGACTCTCTCAGTGCAGAACAGAAATTCTTATCCTTCTGACTGATGTTGCTAAGCAGACAAGAAGCCTCCCATGGTACATGTTGTGGTAACATTAAGGCATTTCTCCTGCTTTTGTCATTCAGACAATACAAGGCAAAACCCCCTTCTTATACTACCACCTACCCACACCACACTAGGGGGCTCTGCTGGTGTAATCACATTTTTTGACAAGTATTACTTAATGATTATATAACCCATTCCTATCTAAGGAATTAAATTTATTATCTGAAAAGTGTGGAGCAACATCAGCTTACTGCACCTCCTGCTCTTACAGTCCCCACAGTTAAGAAGAAACAGCTTTGGTCTAAAATATCTAAAATACCCAAAAGTAAAAAGCCAACAGTAGACACTGATAAATGAACAAGAAACCCTCTCCATAAGCAGCAGTAAGACAGGGATACCACTCAAATCTGTAACATGGGAAAAGGCTAAAGTTTAGGACTACAATTTTGTAAGTTTTTATGTTAAAGGTTCAGATTGCTGTAATGCTTTAATAATGACACAACTGGGCCAAGGAATAGATGCACTGTAACCAGCCTCTTTCTGCTGTATGTAATACAGGAAGGACATCCAAGACTATTTGGGTAAGCAACCCCCTTCAAAAACATACTTTATGAAAATGCTGAGTAATTCCCTGAATACAAGACTCAACCAATATAAGAATCTTTGGAGTGTTTATAGGACCGAGTGTCTTACACCAACCCTGCAACTGTAGAGAAGAAATATGCTCAGATCTATCGCCTTTTTTGAGCAAGTTACAGAAAAATTACTACTTACACCTATCTTAAAATTTGAATTGAAAAGGGCTTCATGTATGGCAAAAAGCTTAAATATTTCATTTAACCTTGGTTTCATTTCATTTTATAACTTACGATGTAATCAAGAGGTCAATAAGCTTATAATTTCCAAATTAACAAAACAAACCTCCATAAATTGACATATAACATTAAAGGAAAAGAATACAGACATAAATGGGGATGAAGATCAAAATAATTCAATTTTATGTTTTCCACCTGAGTAATACAGATGTCTCAACTCATGAATATGACACATGACTTCCAAAGTTAGGTTTTTACCATAAAATTTGACAGGCCTTATTTTTTGATTTAGCCTATAACACCAGTGAAGTTCTGTTATTAGTGCAACTTCCAAGATTTTTATACCAGAGCAACTGGACCAAAGCAATCTTTACTATAATTTCATTGTTCATACCAGACATATATCGGTAGAGGTAAACCTAATCTACTAAAAAATGAAAACCCCTTTGTTCCTGATATTTTAAATACAAAGTTTTAAGAGAATGCAGAGGTTTTCCAATAGGAAAGGGGAGCAGGACTAACAACACAACAAAAACATACATGCCCAAATGTTTGCTACAAGATAACTCAACGTCATCCTTGTGAAATGCACTCAGTTTCGGAGCTTGGTCTTTTAAATGTAAGTAGAACAACTTACATTGAAAGGCTGATGGCAGCTATACTTTAAATCAAGGCTAAAATCATCAATGCTTTCATCGTAACAGACTTTTATTTTTAACAGGGATCACATTTGTTACATTCTACCAAAAGGTTTTGAGACTTGTAGAAGTGTAGGGAGGAGACAAGACAAAGCTGGCAGCATTTAACAGTGCAAAATACTGTTTTGTAAGAAGTTACATAGCTTCAACTTTCCAACTGGGGGATCCATTTAGGCACATTACAAATATTACCTGAAAGCATAAGTCTACACTGACAGCTACTAGAATTTCTGTTGCCTGTTTTCATAAATGCAAAGATAAATCTGTTCTGAGATTCATGCTGAAGGAGATTCAGTCTGAATTAATTCTCCACCAAATACAACAGGATTGGGAGAGGGGGTGAAAGAAGAAAAAAAGATTTTTCTAGTACAAAGCTGCATCCAAATCCAGAAGACAAAATCATAAGCAGCAATGAAACCAGGTCTGATGCAAAAGGCACCATCCACTACAAAGACAAGGTTCCTCTCTTTGCTGCCTACTGCAGACAAGAAACCTTTTAGTTTGCCATGATTTTAACAGCAATTTACATCTAGAAGGTGACGAGATAGTGACTGATCACCTCCTGGAAATATTACTTCAGAGGATGATGACTTCAGCTTGAAGGATGATGCTCTATTAAGAAAAGAGCTATGATAATTTAAAGAAATACTTCTTCTAAATGCTATTACTTTTTGCTAGATCAAACAATGAGGTGGTGTATTCAAGCTACTGAGAAGAGGGACAGGTTCAGCAATACTCTTAGTGATTTCTGAGCCATTGGGCCACAAGGTTCCATTTCTATATATGGATAAACAGAAGAAAACAAATAAAAATCATGTGCCCAGCAAAGTCAGGAAGACAGACAACACTTGAGAAAATCAGCCTTACATTGATCCAACACTCCCTAGGCACATAGTATTAGCACCCCAAGACAGTCATCAGAAAGCCTGAAATTCTTTGTGAGTACAGTTGCCCAAAAAACCCTGGTAAAGTGGCAGGGGAAATTATGGCCCACTTTCTAAGCTTACATTTGTTATGAGAGTGCTATTTACAATGTCACATGCTGGAACTTGTTCCCAAGCTAGCTAAACCTACACGCTTAATTGACTCAACAGACAATGCTGCATTGTTAAGACTAATCTCTTCCTACAGGCTACAGTTTCCAAACCATGAAAGTTTTTATACATTTTATTTTTTTCCAGCAGTTCTGAAATCAGAAAACTTCAAAATACACATGCACATACTGACACACACAGTATAACAGCAACTATCACTAAAATTCACATATCCATATGCAAACTGAGTCATCAAAATCTGCAAGTACTTTAAAGAACACAGGAGCCAGTGGGTTTTTAAAGCTCCTATTTCAGACATCCAAGATGGAAAGGACTAAGGAAGAAAAGCCTGGGAGTGTGTTCAAGTCAGCATGAGCAGCAGGTCTCACATCACACTAGATTTTGACTTAGCCACCTTATAAAGTATTTGTTTCAAGTTACTTACCAAGAGTAAGGTTTTGGGAACTTCTAATTAGTTTAAAGTCTGACAAGTTCACAATTAAAAACCAATTTAAACAAAAATTACTGAATGCTGCAGACAGACTAGATTGCAGACAACCTTAGTTTTGCACAGTAAACAAGTTTCATTAAGTAATTCAGCCATGAAAAGAAACTCAAGGTTTTATCAAAATAATTGCTGAATTTTGGAATTTAAGTGATTCAATTACTATTTAATTGAAACAGCAAATTGGTTCAATCACTTTTATAACCACCTTTAGAAAACTGAATTTTGATATCTTAGGATCCATCAAGACATTTTCATTTTAAAATACTCCTTCTGACTCCACCCCACCCTGAAATTGATGAAAAGAAACAACTTAGAGAACACTACTAAATCTTGAAATTTCTTGAATAGCTTTAGGGAAAAATACCAAATAAATTTGAAAAATAATAAAACTATGCCTTCTCAAACTACTGCCAAATGTAAGTGATTAGCAGAACTGAAGTCTTCATAACATCACCAAGCAACTCTGAGAAGAGTTCTTGAGTTCTTTAAGTCAATCGTGATCAGCTGCTCTAAATGCCTATAAACACACACCTAACATTTACCAAAATACAGAGACTAAAAGTCCAGATAAACATTAAGAGGCATCAGTGTACACATGTACTTTTATTTCTCTGTACAGACCTGCTGTTTAATGAGTTCACCTTTGAAATTTTTATAGTTACATAATGAAGATTTGTATTTGAACTCCCTCTTTTTGTTGCTAGTATCTCAACAGGATAGCACTCAACAACCAAAACAATCATCCTCTTTAAACAACACTGCTCCACTGAAAAGACAGCCTCCAAAAGGATATATTTACATATATGCAATGTTCTCGAACAACATGACAGCAGGAATGACATGCTGAGTGAGCACTGCTGATAAAACCTGGTTTAGACAGTCTCCCATGTCTCATGTTTCATTGACTCAAGCTGAAAACAGCCTTCTAAAACACTGGAAGGTTAAATTAACAACCATCACAGCCTTCCTCTATAATGCATCTCCTAATTTTCCCATACCAAGAAGCCATCAGGTTTATACTGTAGGAGGATAAAACAGCTTTGCAAAAACAATGTATGATTCCCTTTAATCTGAAGGGGTTTTTAGGCTGAAGGGCATCTGGTCCCACTTCTTTCACTTTTTTCTGATCTTCACGAAAACACCATTATTCAAGCTGACTGTAAAAATTAAAAGATGTAGATATATGTAGATGTAGATGCAAAATTACTTAAAGCATAAAAAATGGACTCCAAAAAGTCAAACCATGTTGGAAAGATGCTCTTTCAATTGCCACAGGGTCTAATGATATTTTGACAAGACTGCAATTATGCTTCTGTTATAAGAACAGATCTTGTTCTCCACATCTTGCCAGGATAATACTGCTTTTAATTAATGCTTTTGTTGTGAAGTGTTCCCTCAGGCAGTAATAACTTTTATAATAATTTCAGTATGCAGCATGTATTTCCCCACACCATTTACTCAAAATTTCTCATCATTTGGCCTCATGGATAATGCCCAGGCCCTTGCTTCCCAGAAGGCTTCAAAATATGGCTAACCCCTGCCATGCTGAGCAAGACACTGTTAAAACACGTCTTTGCACAATTGTTTTCCTCTGCTTCCCTCAGGAAGAAAGAAACATTACAAGCCTATCAGACTGGCACAACCACAAGAGAACTAAATTTTCTTACAAATATAAGTGCCAGTATCACTTTTAGGAAGCAGCACACATCTTTCTTCTTTTCAAGTAGTTAATACACACTTTTTGTGTACATTTTAAAAAGAGTTGAAACCATTGCCAAAGTGTCAAAAGATGCTGATCTTCAATTCCATCTACTGATCACTAAAACTGGGTAAAACAATATAAGTGCAACTTTTCTTCTTAAAATCCACTGTATAACCCACCTCTCAAACCTGTAAAGTTATGCTAAGGAAGTTCCAGACTAGAATTTCAGTGAACAGGCCATTACTGAGGCTGTGGAACTACAGACAAGTATTTATCTGAAGCTTGAGATAAGTACAGTAATGGGTGGGAAATATTATGAAATCCCTTTCAAGAAAACCCAGGCCTCAATTTAATCCACTCACTGCCTCTTTCTACCACAAACAGCTGTGAAGTAACTTGTTTTTGGTTAAATGCTACTAATTAATGAAACATGACTGTCTAAGTCCACAAGAAGGTGAGAAGTTTCAAACTAATTTCTATATGTCAATTAAAATTGGCTTTACAAGGTGTTTTGATAGATTATATTGACTTGTTAAGTCAATAAACATGCTGCAGGGACTCATTTTTATCTGTCATATGTTCTCTGACCATTTTCAATAGAAGAAATTAAAATATTAAATCTCACTTTCACTGAAATATTCAAACTTTGTGCCTTTTCTTTCCTTAATTAAAGTGGTCTCTGTATTTTAGCAGGTTCAGTTCTCCGAAGTTTGAGACAGTATGTTTAAATGCAACAGTATGTTTATGCCTTCAACATAGGGAAAAATTAATCTTACAATTACAAACAAAATGACAAACATTATTTCCAAATATTTTTCATTACTTTTTATTTCTCTAATAAAACAAATCCAATATTCTGTCTGTTCTCTCAAAAGCAAAATGAATTTCAGAATTCTGTCCCCATTTCAGGCACAAACAGCTTCTCCTGCACAGTCTTTGCATGAATTTACTGGAAATCAACATTTAAGTAGACCACTATTTGTTAAGAATAAATGTACATTTTGTCAACAGCAAAACTAAAGGACTGCATGATTCTTTAGCCTTTATCAAGAAGGTCAGATTAGGTGACAGATGCCTCTAGTGCTTCCAAACTGCCTGGCAGTAGCTGGAAAGTGCACCTATCTGGAAGGGCATCACTTGAATTTTTTTAGCCAGGTTGGATTTGTGTGATTATTCTAAAATCTGATGAACTAGCAAAACCATCAAGTTTTGTGATTGTGATTTGCAAAAGCAGCCAGTAAAAGACTTCTGAGGTTTCCAATGCAACAAAAAATGAAGTTATTTAGTAGGAACTCCATTTAACACACATAAAACCACTCACACAAAAAATAGAACTGTGATTACGTAATTATTTTTAGACTCAAACCTACCACAACATTGAGCTTTTGCAATCTTAACTGCCAATTTCTTTTACACTGCTGACATATTTGCCCAGAAAATAACTACTGATAGACTTAATCAGAGGTCAAATCCAAACCAGTAATAAACACAGGCTTTCTTTATAAATGGCTGAATTACCCCAATCAATAGATTGCCTGGTTGCCTCTGAACAGCAGGCTATAGCATCAATTTAAGAAATTATCCTTTTGACTCCCTTTTCTTTCAGAAGAAGCCTTACTGCATTACTCTATTCCCAATGCTTCTCATAATAAAGCCAAACATAATCTTGGAATTAAAATGGACTCACCAAACAGAAGCAGATTGAATAAAGAGTTGAAATCCTAGACCTCTGGTGATCAATACTATTAATACCAAATCATTAACTAAAGAAGGCAGTATCCAACCTCTAGAAATCTGTAGACTGTCTTCAAATAATCCTACAATCAAAAGGCTTGTACTATGAAACAGAGAAATATCACAAAAGGAAATCAAAGTAATCCATTTTTACTGTCTCTCTCCTGTAGCCACTGGGTGACATTACCACCAATGGCATATCTAGTGCTACTAGAAACAAAAAACAGCTTAAAACCAAAGTGTAAAAAAGTGTGTAACTCAGAACTGAGATTTATTTCTTTCTGATTTTGTCACACTGGCTAAGCTGCATAGTTACTGTTTAAAGACTATTAAAAATCACATGAAATCACTTCAAATACAAAAATTCCCAGAATCAGAACTAACATCTTTAGATATCAGGCACACTTGATAATTTCTGCTTTGAGAGAAATTTCAGGCTATACAAAGTCCTTGACTGAATTTACAAAAAATACTTAAGAGTGTTGTGTTTTTTTTGTTCCAAGGATGTGTCAGCCATTAAAGTTCTGTATTGGGCACTGAGAATTTCAATGGCACTTATTTCTTAAAACATGCTTTTGTGTTACAAGTATGACTTCTGTTTAAAATCAAATTGCATGTATTTTGATCTGTGTATCTGACTATACACATATGGGAGAATAAAAGGTTCACAGATGAGTTGAATACATCTTTCTGTAATGAAACATACACTGAAACTATTTGCTCTATCCTCATATAGTATGAGAATTAATTAAAGCATTCAAAGTTGACTTTAGTTTTACACAGCACAGCAGTTGAACCAAGCTGATCAGCTGGAAGAACAAATCAAAAATCAAAAATCAAAAAGGAGCCATGTGTAGCAAGGAACAGGGTCATTTTTTATTCTGATGTTTGAGATGAACTGCAACTGCAGTAACTATTTACATAAGGAACAAGAAATTTTAGAAAAGGATTGAACTTTAGAAAATTTATAAAACACTACTGTTTACTAACACTTTTAAATGTTTAGTAAAATATCTGAAGACAATAGTACAGGCTTGAATTCTGTGTTAGTATCAGTTCTTCCAGGAAGAAACCATGACAAATTCCTTTAGTAGCAGAGCTGTACCTATTGGCTTCTTGAGGTCAGGACTGAAGGCACTTGAGACGGTGGTTCACGTTCGGACTCAGGTGTTTATTATTTCATATCAGTGAAACAGCCTCCCAACCATGAGTTCTGCACCCTTTCATCACAAAGGCCCAAAATGGCTAACTGTCTCTTGTTACAAGGTCTTTTAAGACTAAACTAGCCAATTAAGAAATGACACCTCGATTATTTGCCCTTTTAACCCAACAACTGATCCCTGGAAGCCTGCAATGCAGACTTTTCTGTCCAATTACAAAACATCACCCAAACCCATGAAGAAGAAGGAAGAAGAAGGTAAAGAAGAACAACCTGCCTCCTCCCTAAAACTTCCATCTTGGTTCATATTTATTTCTATGTTCTAAAACATCAAACTCTAAGTTTTCCACTCTCTGATATTACACACTTCTAACCAACTATACACCCATAATCCCAGTGCTATTAATAAATTTTGGAAGCCTTCTCCACAACCTCGGGTCAAATGCAGTGCTCTCTTGTGGGTCTGTGCCTTTCAGCACAGAAAGTGTAAAATTCTCAGCATCCAGGGTTCCAACATGTACATACATGTTTCTTGTTTTCTTGCTTCCTTACATCAATTCCTGTTGGTCTGACATTCAGTACTCTTCATCACCCTGTTTAGCCTATGGCAACAAAGCAGCCACGTGTATTTTGAGAGAAAAAGACACTGCAGCAAAACCCAACCCATCCCTCCTCTTAGGCGTCCCTACCAAGCCTAAATTTATTATAGGACATAAAGCAGTAGCATGCTAATTTTGTCACTAAAAAGCATAACAGATTGTAATGTATAAGCATGCAATTGTAATTTCAAACTGTCATTATTACTTAAAAGTGAGCTAAATCATTACCTCTTTTATTGCTCCTGTTGAACAGCTTTTCTTTAACATGAAAAAGAAATGAAGAAATGCCAAAACTGTCTTATTTTTAAAGTTCCTTTCGATTTCAGTCTCCCTATAAACCCACCCTCACATTACCTGCTGTATGAATTTGAACCTTGCCCAACATTTCAATTTTGCTGGTAAGTGTGCTTCAAGAACTTGCAACATGTCAAGCAACAAAAAAAGCCCCAACATGTTCAGCAACAAAAACTCCAACCATGAAACAAGAGTGTGGTGTGGATACACTTATGAACAAATTTATGCATTTATCCTTCTTAATAAAGCTTGCATTCTGTGATTTATTCTACTGAAACAGACCTTCAGAACATCCAAGACTTTTGCTTGCACAGGTGTACTTACAACAAAAAGCTTTTGAGAACAGAAAATACTTGTTCTGATTTTACCTGGACTATGAGAAGTCAGAGTTGCAACAGATCTACTTAAAAGTTGAGCTGCTAAGTTCAATAGTTACAGCATTAAATATCCCACTTGGATCTAGTACAAATCACAGTATTTATCAACACCTCACTTTAGAGCTAAACCAGTCAGCTTTTGTAAAAAAAAAAAAAAGAACAAAAACATTTTTCCCCCTCCATTTTATTTTTAGCGCACTTAGATCAAATTGAGTACAGTTTTATGCCAACAAGGCAGATACTCTGGTAGGAGTGTGCTATAGACCACCCAACCAGGATGAAGAAGCAGATGAAATATTCTGTAAGCAGCTGGGAGAAGTCTCACCATCTCGAGTCCTTATTCTCATGGGAGACTTAGACTTACCAGATGTCTGCTGGAAGTACAACACAGCAGAGAGGAAACAGTCCAGGGTATTCCTGGAGTCTGCAAAAGAGACTTCCCTTACAGAGCTGGTGAGGGAGCCAACTAGGGAAAGGGTCCCCTCAGACCAGCTGTTTGTGAGCAGAGGAGGACTGGGGATGGTCAGAGGCCATCTTGGTCATGGCACTCACAAAATGAGAGTTTTCAGTTCTCAAAACAACAACAGGCATCGCTGATGTAGTACTACTAGTACTGCCACCGTGGACTTACGGAAGGCAGATTTTGCTCTGTTTAGGAGCCTGATTGAGAAAGTCTTTTGGAGGGCATCCTAAAGGGCAAAGGAATGCAGGAAGGCTGGACATTCTTCAGGAAGGAAGTATGAAAGGTATGGGAACAGGCCATCCCCATGTGGTAAAAAGACAAGCTGTTGAGGAAGACTGGCCTGGCTGAACAGACAGACCTGGCCAGAAGTAATGATAAAAAGAGTTTGTGATCTTTGGGAGAAGAGGCAGGCAACTCATGAGGACTACAAAGATGTCATAGATTATACAAGGAGAAAATTAGGACCAAAGCACAGCTAGAACTTAAATTGATCACTGCTGCTAAGGGCGATAAAAAAATGTTTCTAAGAAAGTTGCATTAGCAACAAAAGGAGAGCGGAGGAGAATCTCCATTCTTTACGAGAAACAGGGAGAAGCATAGTGACAAAGAATGATGAAATGCCTTATTGCCTTCATTGCCTCAGCTCCTCTTAATAGTAAGACCAGTTGTTCTCAGAGTACCCAGCCCCCTAAGCTAGAAGACTGGGATGGGGAACAGAATGAAACTCCCATAATCCAACAAGAAACAGTCAACAAGCTGCTAGACCACACAGACACGTCTCCGTGGGGCCAAATGGGATCCAACCAAGAGTCCTGAGGGAGGTGGTAGAAATGCCACTTTCCATCATTTACCAGCAGCCCTGGGAACTATGAGGTCCTAGTTGACTAAAGGTCAGGAAATGTGATTCCCATCTATAAGAAGAGACAGAGGAGCTGTGAGAGTAGAGGCCTGTCAGACTAACCTCAGTGCTGGGAAGGCCATGGAACAGATCACCTTGAGTGCCACCACTCAGTTCATGCAGGACAACCTGGGGATCAGGCTCAGCCAGCATAGGTTTGTGAAAGGCAGGTCTGGCCTGACCAACCTGATCTCTTTATATGACCAGGTGACGACCTTCAATGCATGACAGAAAGGCTGTGGCACCATTTCCCACAGCATTCTCCTGGAGAAGCTAGGTGCTTGTGGCTTGCAGGGCTACATCGTTCACGGGATAAAAACTGCTGGGATGTCTGAGTCCAGAGAGGAATTGTGAATGGAGTCACGTCCAGCTGGTACACAGTCACAAGTGGGGGGAGCCCAAGGGCTCAGTATTGGAGCCAGCCCTGTTTAATGTCTTTTCTGATGATGTGGATTAGAGGATCAAGTGTCCACTCAGCAAGTTCACAGATGACACCAAGTTGAGTGGGAGTGTTGATCTGCTGGTGGCTCTGCCGGGCAATCCGGACAGGCTGGATCAATGATGAAAGTTGGTCAATGCCAACTGTATGAGGTTCAACAAGGCCAAGTGCTGGGTCCTGCACCTGGGTTACTGCAACCCCAGGCACTGCTACAGGCTGGGGGAAGTGGCTGGAAAATCGCTCACTAGAAATGGACCTGGGGATGTTCATCAACAGCAGCTGAACATGATCCAGAGTGTGCCCAGGTGGCCCAGAAGGCCGATGGCATCCTGGCCTGGCTCAGCCAGGTGTGGCCAGCAGGAGCAGGGCAGTGACCGTCCCCCTGTACCCAGCACTGCTGAGGCCACAGCTCCAATCCTGTGCTCAGTTCTGGGCCCCTCAGTGCCAG
The DNA here is from genome assembly GCF_028018845.1 of Melospiza georgiana. Taxonomy (NCBI): domain Eukaryota; kingdom Metazoa; phylum Chordata; class Aves; order Passeriformes; family Passerellidae; genus Melospiza; species Melospiza georgiana. Next base: position 67,561,203 of record NC_080431.1, read on the forward strand.
AGAGACATTGAGGGGCTGGAGCGTGTCCAGGGAAGGGCAGCGGAGCTGGGGAAGGGTCTGGAGCACAAGTGCTGTGAGGGGCAGCTGAGGGAGCTGGGGGTGTTCAGCCTGGAGAAAAGGAGGCTCAGGGGGCCCTCAGCACTCTCTGCAGCTGCCTGACAGGAGGGTGTAGCTGGGGGGGGGGTGTGGGGGGGGTCTGGGTGTCAGTCTCTTCTCTCAGGTAACAAGGGACAGGACAAGATGAAATGGCCACATATTGGGCCAGGGAGGTTTATGTTGGGTATCTGGAAAAATTTATTCACTGAAAGGGCTGTCAAACACTGGAACAGGCTGAACGTGAACCACTTCCAGGGAAGTGGTGGAATCACCATCCCTGGAGGTATTTAAAAGACATGGACACATGGCACTTTGTGATGGTGAACACAGCAGTGTCAGGTTAGCAATTGGGCTCCATGATCTCCTCCATTCCAACTTCAATGATTCCAGGATTAAAAGTCACTTGTAGATCAGTCATTAATTTAGCTCAATATGTTTCTTTTCACAGTAACTTTTTAATACCACCTGCACAAAACTTACACTGTTAAAAAACTAAGATTAATATTCTGTTCCCTCAATGAAAGTTAACTATAGTAACATTATTCATTTTTTGCAGATTTTGGATCCTGTTAATGGCTTGAACAGGCTGAAACTTGGTTGAGCACTTGTAGGCTCAAAAATCAACACTTATATGCAGTCACATAAATCCGTCTTCCTCCCAGCACTCCTCCAAAAACCCACACTATTTCAGATCTTCCAGTTAGGCTAGAAGTTTTGGACTGTGATAAATTACAAGGAAACAGAACATTCTATACAAAGGCAACAAAATCTTATTTCAGCTTTATTAGTACATCATCTTTGATAGCACATATCATGTGAGCTAACAGCTCAATTCAATGTTCAACTTTTTTAACTAAAGGAAAAGAAAAACCCCAAACCAAAAACCTCAAAACCACAAGCCAAAAGCAAAAAAAAAGAAAAAAAATCCAACCACAAAACCACCACACACCCTTTGTTGACTTCAGCTGAATTTAGTTCACACATCAATGTGTAACTGCAGCAAAGCCAAGTTTATGCATATTGTTAAAATAAAACCAATCTCAGACCTCAATGAATCAGCTACAGAACACATGCTGGATCACAACAAAGCGCAATACTTATCAAGCATCAAAGTATGCCTTTTTTCTGTATTGTCCTTTTATTTTTAGTTGCCAGCCCTAAGTAACTAAGATGTGTATTGATGAGATTGTGCCACCCTAGTCCAGTTTCAGCGAAGAAAGGTGGTAACTCTACACAGATGGCTGCAATAAACCTTGAAGTTTACAAGCCAAACATGATTGCTAAAAACTCCTTCTCCCCATTATTTTTTGCTGTTTGCCAAGTTCATATTAAGCTAAATATTAATGCATGGGTTTATTTACTAAAAAAAAACCAAAACCACCAAGAATGACCCCTAAAACCCCCATCGAAACTAAACAATTATACAAATTTATCTATACTGTTTCCTTCGTCCCCCACTGATATACCACATACTGGACCAGAAGACTAACATTTTCAGTCAGGCACCAAAGTACACAGTCTTACATCCTGTTTCAGGCTACTCCATTCAGTGAGACCTGTGATTCTATAAACAGAACAAGAGTGCAAATTCCACAAACAGAAGATTATGATCACATACCTACAGGAGTGTACACAAGGGGGATTGGGGGTTTTTCATGGTTTTTGAACCAAATATCTCAAAATACAATTTAAAAAGTGAAATTTTGTACACTTTTTAAACTCACTTCTTGAGGATTGTAGTCAATCAACTTTCTGGATTTTAGATTTACGATTGTTATATTTTTTGAGCATCACCATAGCTGAAATTATGTGCATAAAGATTAACAGAAAAACCTAAAGGGCCCCTTTTCTGGAGGTTCCTAACAGAATATAGATTCAAGACAGACAAGAATAAACATTATGTCTTATTACTCAATTATTCTTGCAATGACTGTGTTTAATATCCACAGTGAACTTACTATGAAGAAGAGTATCAGAAGAAAACTGCTTAGAAGCTTTAGTCAAAAATTTACAAGTAACATTTCAATAAAGCCTTAAAATTTTATGTTATTTCTCCTGTACATATATGTTTATGTTCACCCACCGGGAAGTTCATTAAAATATTGTTTGATTGCATCATAGGGTAAAAGAGTAAAAACAGCATCAGTTGAACCTAAGATATTTTTACTGCAGACAAAACAAAAGGACCAAATGCCCACTAAAGCAGCCCAGAGCAAGGCAATATAGAATTCACTAATTTGTCCACAGGAAATGTTATTTTGAATTGCAGAGACTAGTATTGACAGTAAATGTAAAAAATAAGCAAACTATACAACAAAAAACTAATCCACACTTCCCCCAAAAAACTGAAAACTAAAATCCATAACCTACCACACAACCAAGAAACTCCTCTAAACCCCAATCCCATTCAGTACATCCCAAGCATAAACAAAATACTTCACGGAATAGATGCTTGTTTTGACAAAAAAGTACAGCTAGATTCTGATGTCAGATGGAATGATGCCACATGCATCTATCTTTAGTTCCATCACTGATTTGCTTAATTAACTCTTGGGAAGCATCTACCTCACTTCCTCCTCTGAGCAGCCACACCATGACCTGGATAAGAGAATGAGTTTAGCTGAAAACATATAATCACAGAAAAAGCTGATATATGGCTTATAACATAACTCCACAACAACTATGCATAGCTTCAGCTACAAAACCCAGAAAGACTGTTTCAAACAAAATCTGTAAACAAAGCTTGCTTTCACTCTTCAAACTCCACCTCTTCTAACATCCTTAACCTCATTAGGCTCTGCTGTCTTCCTTACTCACATTCCATCTGCCATGACAAGTTCAACAACCGAAAGGGAAAAATTAAGACTGACTGTAGCACCAAGAACTGGGGAGTACCACTGCTGACAAAACACCATCCCTATGTACCAGTGTGATGAGCTCACATTACAGCCACACTCTGGAATCAGATGAGAAGTCAGCTCTTAAGACTCCTTTCCAAAATCAAACTACATTATAAGACATGTTTTCCCAATGGAAATAAGCTTCTCTCTGTTCTGTCTAGTTTCCTCTTCTCAGTTCTAGCTTACTCAGAAACCCATAATTATAGTACACCAAGAGTACAAATATACAGGATGATTTCATAGACAAGGAGCAATTTCTTCTATTTTGAATAGGATTCCCTGCTATTATGACTTAGCACTCACCATATACATTTAAGAAACCTTGTCATATACTGACTGAAATGTAATTACTGTATTACACATCCAGTCACCTGTCAGAGCTTCATGAAATTTAAAAGAAATTGCATAAATATGATCACAAACTGTAAGCAACAACCAAGAAAACTGATGTATGTTAACCAGGTATTCCAGTAAGGCAGATCCCTGGATGAATTACTGACTACATACCACACTGTAGAGTACAGCACAGACATTTGGAGAACTTACTCAATGTAAGAAGGTCGTGGAATATCACAACACAGGACTAACTTAAGTAAATGAAACAGACCGCAAAAATGTAGTAGGCTGACCCTGGTGGGTCACCAAGTGCCCACCAAAGCTGTGCTATCTCTCCTCTCCTCAGCTGGAGAGAAAATATAACAAAAGGCTCGTGGGCTGAGGTAAGGACAGGGAGAGATCACTCACCAGTTACAGTCACACACAAAACCTGATGCAGGGAAACAAGTTTAATTTATTGCCACTCAAACCAGAGTGGGATAATGAGAAATAAAAACAAAATCTAAAAGTCGCCTTTACCCCACACCTCCTTCTCCCTGAGCTCAGTTTGACTTCTGATTTCTTTACTTTCTCCCTGACATCAGTGCAGGGGGCAGGGAATGGGAGCTGCCGTCAGTCCATCACACACTGTCTACTCAGGGGAAGGGCCCCTGCTCTAGTGTGGGGTCTCTCCCATGGGATGCAGCCCTTCACTAACAGCTCCAACATGAGATCTACCCCTAGGCTGCAGACTGCTCCTGTCTGGGTCCTCCCCACAGCATGGGGCTCCCTTCAGGAACAGGCTGCTCCAGTGTGGATGCCCCATGGGCTCACAAGTCCTGCCAGCAAACCTGCTCCAGTATAGGCTTCTTTCTCCATGCTGCCACAGGTGCTGCCAAAAGCCTGTTACAGCTTCCCACGGGGTCACAGCCTCCTTCAGGCATCCTCTTGGTCTGGCATGTGGTCCTGCAGGGGATGCAGGTGAATCTCTGCATCCCCGTGGACTCCAGGGGCTGCAGGAGCACAGCTGCCTCACCATGGGCTGCAGCAGGAGCTGCAGGGGAATCTTGCCTCCAGAGGCTGGAGCACCCCCTGCCCCTCCTTCTGCACTGACCTTAGTGTATACAGGGCTGTTCCTCTCACATACTCTCACTCCTCTCTTCAGCTATTGCTGTTCTGCAGCAGTATTTTTCCCTTCTTCTTAAATACATTATTCCAGAAGAACTACCTCTGTCACTGATGGCCTTGGCCTTTGCCAGCTTCTTAGAGCCAGATGGCAGTGGCCCTGTGAGACATGGAGGAAGCTTCTAGTAACTTCTCAAAGAAATCATCCCTATAGCCCCCCCCACTATCAAAAGCCTGCTATGCAAACCCAGTATGGCAACGTCCTTAATTGCTTCTTTTTTTAATCATAAGATAATTCCATCAAAAGAATAAACTTTATTTTGGGTAATAGAGAAACTTCAGCCCCTTTACAAAATCACTGTGTCCATCAGGAGCTACATTAGATATTTTGCTGTTCTGCAGAAAAAACATCTTATGGAGGATCATTTTAATAGGAGGAAGGGAGGATGTGGTATCTCCAGCCTTGGATGTTTTCCAGACTTGGCTCAACAGGTCACTTCTGACCTGATTAAGCTTTAGCAACATTTGTGTGCTTTCAGCAGAATGGTTGGAGGGATGACCAACCTTCACTAAGTAATAGGTTAGATAGATAATACTAATGACACTAATGGCTATGGTTGTGAACTTCAGGAGGAAAACAGAGAAAAAACCCAAACTATGTCTAGATTATTTGTTGATTCATGATTCTTTGTACTTCCAGTCAACTTAAGAGCCAAACAGTGCTGAGCTGTCCATGCAGAATAAATCAACCTTTACTGCTGTGAGAAGAAAGCTTCCCCTGAGCTAATTACTCAGGTGTTTTTCAGACTCAAACAACTGTCTCTTATTATTTATTTACTAATTGCTACATTTGAAACAACATATTCGAATCACAAAATCAGTTACAGATGGTTGACAATCTTAAAGAAATCACAATTCTGAAGAGCCAAATACTTCTCTTTTGGTTACTGAACTGTTGTGCCGTGCAGACATACTGCATAGCACATACTGTATCACAGAGCAAAATATGGTATAAGCATCTGGCATTCCGATACTAGGAAGTAAAGCATGGTATTTGCAGAAAATTTAGTAGAATATCAAATGACAGTTTCAAAGCATGGTTGACACTGACATTGTTCAGCATCACTGAAATTGAGTATATGAAGAAACATAAGCCATCTTCCAAATACACTGCCACTACTCACTTCTTTAATCACATTTCCATTCAATTCAAGACCTACATACACTGAGTAGGTTCAGTAAATCTAGTAGATCATTTAGTACATGTGTCCCATCATCCACAAAGTATTTTGTTCTAGAAATGGATCTTGCTTGGGTATTTTAAAGCACATACACATCATTTTATCAGACCAGCATAGTTCCATTTGGAGGAAGCAGCTCCCAAATACCAGCCAGACACAAGTGCAGATGACCTTTCTCTTTCGAGGTGAATGCACCAATGGAAGTATTTGCATCCCAGCGTTTATACAGACGGCTCCCCTTCTGCAGACACAGCAATCACAGTGGGCTTCACAAGTAATCACAGCTTCAGAAACGAATGACTACACAATCTAATTAGGAACAGCAAGTATTGTTGGTTTTTATTAAAACAAACAAAAGGCACTGGACGCAGATAGGTCCTGATATGACACGAAGAAACATACCAGTAAGAAACTATAAAGCAAGCACACAGCACAAGGAAGGAGGAATCAGCAGCTCTTGCACCAGAGATGGGACTCTTGCTAACTTCCACAGGGGCCTATACACCAGAATCCAGCCAAAAGAAAGCAGCTGCAGCACCATAGTTCCCCAATGATACAAATTTACTTTTGGTCAACTGCTAACTGCAAAGAACTGGGGAGAAAAGACAAGTATATAGAGTAAAAGGACAAATGGGTACTTTTTAGATGGAAGGCTCAGAATGGTGAATGCTGGAAAACATCCCTAACCCTTCACTTGAAAAATAACAAACTAGAAAGTGCATGAGTTCAGGATATGAAAAAAAAAGGATGGCAGGGTTAACTGAAAAAATGCTTCTATTCCAGGAAGATCCCGCAGATCTTCAAATTTCAAAAGAAGTAGTTTCCAGAGAAAAAGACAGCAATCTTGAATAGAACTAGAAATATGTACCAACTGTTCATTGTCACATTTAAAGTAAGAACTGAGCACCACTGAATGCAACTAATGGGGGCCAAGCTTAGTAGAGATGGAAGGTGTTTCTTCAAGCAGTGGACAGACAACCAGTGAGACAGACTCCCTGCCAAAGCAAGCAGCCAGTGCTAAAGGGGGCTTCAGGCACAGACAACACAAGTCTTGGAGGACCGTTGGAAGCCAGCAGAGTTCTCAGAGAAGAGTATTTGCTAGAAGAGCAAAGAGATATGCTTGTCCTGCTTAGTCTTTGCAAGGAATTTGCTCCTGACCACTACTAGCAACAGGACAGTTACCTGGACAGGCACCTGGACTCGGTTTGTATAAATGAGGGAGGTTTCAAGTGATGCTGTTAACAAGTTCTCTTACAAAAGCAATGTCAGAAGGGCCCAGCAGTCACTAAGTTTTAAAACTGAACATCTTGAACATCTCAAACACCTCAAGAACATCAAGAAGAGACTTAGGGAGAACAACATAGCTACTTCTACTGCATCCCTACTGCCAGTACTGCTAGTTTTTATCTCCACTTCTATCACGTATCATCTTCTGATTTTTTTCCTTCACCTGATAATTTTAAGTATAGTTTAGATGTGTTACTCAGAAAGATACCTCTATTATAAACAACACAACACTATCATCTGATTCTGCATTGCAGCCTTGCTGTAAGATTCACCTAATCTAAAATGCTGGGCATCAACACAAGCTAAAGAGCCTAATAGATTTGACAAATAAATGTTTTCTTCTTCAGCAAAAATATGCCTCAAATGGTATGCAAGATTTATACTAACCTAAATGAAAACCTACTAGTCTTAATGAAGTGCAAATGAAAGGACTGTGGTATAAAGTACAGTGTGACAGCACCAGCTGCTACTGCACTGCAGGCTGTATATATTAATTTAATACAACTCTTTGGTGTTTGCTTACAATTTGCATCTTCTTTACTCTTCTGCAGCTTGAAGAACAGACAAGATTTTTAGCTGGCAGTCAAGAACTGAACTGCATCCTATACAAGAGAAGAACACCTCTTATCAAAAGTGTATTTTGCAGTTTGACTAGATGAAGAGAGACAGTACGTGCATAAATACCTGCATACAGTAGTTGAGGCTGGTAAGTTTTAATCAACAGTGGGCACGTAACTGAATGGTAGCACTCAGTTTTTATATACTTCAGTAAAATATTCTAAGGTCTCATAAGTTCACGTCCCAGCTGCAGGTAAGGGCTATAATGATTAAATATATTTATCAGGAGAAATCAGAAAGAAGTCATATAAGCTAGTTGAGAAGAAAAAGCACCATGCATGAGCAAAACTGTAGGTCTACTTATACCTTCACCTTTATCTTTCACATAAAGAATTTTACAAAGTTATAGGAAAATTATGCAAAGATCCTGCATCCAAATTATGGCAAAGTAAAAAGCATCAACACCAGAATCTGCTGTATTTCAAATAAATTCCATACAAACACGAATGCACAAAACAAGAACTGAACTGTTTCTTGCGAATATAAAAGACTCCTTCCCATAAACTGATTTATATAAATTCTATCCATGACAAAAACCAGAAATTTTCACTTTATTGCCACTACCTCAATTATTTGGTAAGTTACTTGTTACCTTAGCTTGGAAACCACTTAAAATCCCCCTTAGGTTTCAGAGAGCAAGCATTTTGAGGCCATTTTAAAAAGGTCAAGTTTGCCACAGACAGGAGCCTACACTTCTACTCCAACAAGACTGCAGAGCAAAGGAATCAGTTACAGTTCATCCACAATCTCTGAGTTGCTCACCATCACAGTATACACAGGATTCCAACTGTAGCTGTCAGCAAAAGCTACACAAATAGTTGCACCAGAAGAAAACAAAAGCATCCCCCTTCTGCTTCCCTGCTCCCTACTCCAACACAACACTAAAATGGAAAGTTGGAAAATGGGTACCACAAGGATGAGGCTGATTGACTGATTCTTTTTTCCTGGATATATTACCACATAAAACTGAAATTTAATTCACTAAGAAAACAATGAACTCTCCAACTTCCTCAACAAATTCGCGTAACACAAAGCTGATCATGTCAGGACCCGTCTGACAGCGTAATAAAAAATGGGGACAACTTTGAATTGCAAACAATTTTTAAAAGCATGCAATTAAGACTTCCTTTGACCTTGTTAACAAGGATGCTAAAATGTTAATTCTTAACTAACTGTTTATGCTAAAGTCTGTTTCACATTTTCTCTTCCTTATGCCTAACCAATGTCTAAATTACCAGGATATTGCTAAAAATCCAATAGATCTCTTTCCTGTTATTAGTCATTACAGGAAAAATAAAGACAAAGCCAAACCCTCACAATCATAATGATTAACAGTTCTAATGCTACAAATCTGGAAGTTCCTGCCCTCTGTTACTTACTAATTATTTGGTCCCAAAATCTTAGGTCTGCTTAGTTTTAGAATTAAAATCTCATAAAAAGTGAAAACATGAAATACCAGTTATGAAAGAGAATGCTTACTTCAGTTCAAATGTTATACTCACTGGCCAAAAGTAAGTGATATACATGGTCAGAAATTAAGTGTGCATGTGTTTAGAGGCCAAAGGTATAAAAATAAAGCACAGGTGCATGCTGATGATAACATAATTCTGTCAAAAGCAGCATAACAAAAAGCTCTCAAAAATCTATCCACACATAAACTAGGACACAAGCAATTTTAGCTTAGTCAGGTACTTGTGTACAAATCCATGTAACCACAGAATCTGCTATTAACTGTTTTCATTGAAAACTGGAAATATTTAAAATATTTCACTGTTAAAAGAGTACAATTCATCATGACCCAAAAACCATCACTGAAGTCAATGGACACCTAAAATCCAGTTACAGCACAGTATTACTTTTTTCTGCAAATATGTTTTTCTTATATTTATAAAAAACAGTCTCTAAAGATGACATAGAAGACACTTCAAAGCAACTTTGTCACAGCCTTTAATACATCAGATGATACCTTTTTAAGGATATATATTTCATATCCTTGACTCATGCAAAGTTGGCTGCTCTGAGAGTGATAAAAATTTTGTAAATAAAAATCACTACTGAATTATTTGTTCATTGGACATTTAGGTCTATTAATCATATCAACTACACCAACAGCAACACAGGAAGAAACTTCTCTTTTACTGTATTTTTCACCATTCTAAAGAGACTACATGAAATGCTGCAATCACAGTAATTGCAGAGGACTTGGCAACCAAGCTTTTCAAGTAAGTACAACGAATTAGAAAAAATAACTGAGAAGTAAGATCCAAAAAGAAAATATACCTGTGAATTGCATTTATTTCTTTAATCAAAGAATTCAATTTTGCCTTCAAACCCATGATTCTCTCCTTTCAGATGCTTTATTCAACCATAGATGTCTAACTTGATAACATATCCAGTAAAAACAAAAAAGTTAACTTGCAACAAGGGAATCAGAAAGGTAAGGCAACCTTGAAGTTGTAACACAGTTTAAAACAAATCTGTGTAGTGCAGACAGAATTCCAACAAAGCTCTCAACAAATCAGAACTCACTGGAGATAAACTAGCAATAGTTAATGATTTTTACTTGACTTTCCTATAAAACAATTCAGCATTAAAAAACCTGGCTTCACAACCTCGGTGTAATAATCAGTAACTACACTGAACCCCTAACACTGATCTAAGTTACCAAACAGCATGTCAGAGACTCAACAAAAGAGATCTGGTCTTTCACTGTGACGCAGCAAAGCCTCGTTAGCAAAATTAAAGCAAAGTCCAAGACTGTTTTCAAGACAGCTTCGTCTCCTTAGCAACTGACATGACCGACAGGCAGCACACTGGTAAAAGTCTTACTTTACAAGGCAGCTTTGTATTATTACTTTGACTTAACCAGTAATTTAGAATACTTGCCTGAAACACTGCCTGAAGTAACTTAGCTAAAAGCCAAATAAAACAGCAACAGAGTGAATCCCAGAAAACAGACTCCAAGAAGCACTTCAGGAGGCCATGAAACAGCGACACAGCTTAGTCACGCCTTACAAAAACTTTAGTTCTCCAAATAAAACTCAGTTTTATTTTGCAAAAAGCAACTATGAGGTACTGTTTTCATATTAAAACCAAATTTCCCCCATGCTGTAAATGCCCATTCAAATGCTTAACAAAAAATACAGTTCATCTGGTAAATTTCCCGAAAGAGCCTGACATCAAAATCAGGTTCAGCAAACTGTTTGGGGGACAGTGTCCAGCCAGTACCTGGCATCTATCTATTAACATTCCAATACAACATTCCTCCAAGAATTTTTTCACATCATGCTAACCCCCCCATGCTGTTAAATTCCCCCTAGACACAATTCTGCCATTCTCTGAGGCCAACTACAGGCACCTACCAGAGGACTGCTACTCACAGAAATCTACCATAAATTTCTTGCATTCAAGCAAGTGAAATTTTCTTTATAATTTACATGAGAAACTGAGTCAGGTAAATAACAGCATTTACATAATCACAGCTTGTTGTCATGGGGAGAGGGAAAAATAAAAAGAAAAAAAACACACCTTAAAAAAGGAATATTTACTCAAATAGCAAAAGACAGCAAGTTCCACCCACCATTATTGAGTTTTACTGCATAAGTATATGAGAAGTGTACAAACAATAAATGCAAGTATGTTGGAATGCATAAAAACACAAGGACACAAATTAATATGAGAACTGAGCAGCTATCAGTTTTAAAAGGTTAAACTAAATTTAATTGCATCATCTGCATTTGTTTCCAGCTATGAAGATAAACACATGCAGTGCTCTGGCCACATATAAAAAGACAACGAACATCCCTAGGTTTTGGATGACAGATCTCTGTTGCTGTTTACCACATTTTTGCTTTTCTTTTCTTTGGTTGGTTGCAGAGCAGAGGTGTCTAGTCTTAATGAAGATTGCCTGTAACTAAGACTAGTTTTAACAGTTAATCTTGTACCTCAGCCCTGAGCAACACCTCCTGCTGTCCTGGGCATCACCCGCTTAAGCGCCTGCATCCAGTGCTTACATTCCATATGGGAAAATGTATCTTTGAGAGCAACAAGAACTCTGCTTTACTTTTACACGTGACTTAATTTAGGTCCTGACGTTAAATATTTCAGCACTCTCAGTGCTAATAAGTTACTTTCTCTGAGGGCTTAATCTAAAACCAGACAGAATGAAAAATCCAATTTGCTTGCTGTGTCAGCTTTTAAAAATTTGCAGCTGTTGTGTCACAATTGCAGGGGGAAACTGAGCAAAGTATAAATGGTGGCTTTACGTCTTGAATTTTAAAGCTACTGTTATTTTTTCATTTCCAGAAGGAGAAAGATAAGAGATTAAGAGATGAATCTTTTAAAAGTTGGTATGATTTTACCCAAACATGTCACCGATCAGTTCAACAGCATTTACACATTGGAAGCTTCTTGCAAAAATATGATGTGGTAGTGCTCAGTCTTACCTCATGGGAATTTTCAAATTAAGATGCTTTTATTATTTTACTGCTTTCTATCAAGCAGCAATTTCCATCGTGTAACTGAAGGGTTAAGACTACCTTGTGCTACAAGCCAGATGACTACTAAAAACCCCACTACTGTAATTCTTTGCCATCTTCTGCATACAGGAAAAAAAAGGCAAAAGGATAAGAATCCAGAAGACACTCATCTTGTTTTATATCAAATTCTTGTTTGTCTTTAGAAGTCAAGACCTCAGAAAACAGAAGTAGTTCCACAGCAGTGCAATTATACTCATAGAGCTTAATGCTACAATTCTAACTCAAATTTAACCAGAAGAAATATTTAATATGTAGAACTGCAGAAGTATCTTTCTGTAAATATGAAATTCTGATTAAACCTGTATTCAAATACTCTTCTTATTACTAATCAGAGATACTTTAGTACTTTAATTATAAAAGACTGGTTAAGACTTAGTCACAATTACAGCTTTCACCACAATAAAAAAATTTTCAGATAAACAGTAACATAAAACTGATTTCAAATTTGATTCAGGAGACAGGAAAGCAGTGCTACAAAGCAGTACAAGATACCTAAAGCACATAATCCCAAAATCACATACTACAACGCACAGAGACTATTTTTATGAGAGATATGTGAAAGACAAAAAGTCCTGGGAAGAAGAAAGGTTCAGATCAACAACTAATTAAAAAGAAATCTTAAGAAAGGATTTAATTATTAACTTCCAACCAGGTGCCACAGATGCTGTATTTTGCCCAGTTCTATGTTCTTCTGAAGATAATAAATGTCAATATGCTTATAAATTAAAAATACCCTATTTATGAAAACCATGAGATATGTTTTTAGTTTACCTGAAATCATATTTCAAGTGCTTTTTGGAACAGTCTAATAAAATCACCATGGTACAGCAGGGTACTACTGAATGCATGGATAATGTTGTTTCACCAAACAGAAGGAAATGTGTGCCACTGCTTTCACTGATGCCCAGTCTCAGTGCTAACACAAATGAGGCACATTTGCCCTTATTCTTCCTCAGCCCTTTCAAAGGTATTGAAATGTTCAGTAGAACTGCGAATTTGAAAAAAATGGTCTCATTTTCTTTCATAGGACTCTTCAAAGTAAGAGGCAGAAGGAAGAATACACACGTGGTAGTACTGTGACTGCCTTCCCTTAAATTGGCAAAAACATACCACAGCAAGCTTTCCTTTGAAAGTGTTTTAACTAATGTTTTTCCTTGATACTAATGATACTTGTGACACTAATTTCACTGTGTCGAAATGTTCTGAAACTGACAGTGCCCCCAGTACCATTTTTTCGTGGATCTAGGGAGATCGTTGATCTTTTGAGTATTCTCTTTAACAGTCAAATCATCAATATAAAAATGCAACTGACTTGACATATTACAAATAGAATTTAGCAACCAAAGATCTTCAAAAGCAGTGAAGCCCATCAAAAGCAGTGGCTACAGTTTTGGCTTCCAACAATGTTGCTATTTTACTGACCAGCTTGCTTGAACTATAGAACTACAAGCATAAATCATATTGATGACTCTGAATACGCACTTCACTAAATTAAGGTATTCAATAAAATATGCAGCTGTGGCTGCCACTTTTCCAATGAACACCTTTTGTCCTTGAAAACTAGGATTACTTTGGTGGGGTGGGAAGACCAAGGGGAGCAGAGGATATTGGCATAGTGGGTAGTACCAGTCAGGGGTAAAAACAGGATGCAAGAGAAATTTAACATCATCACTGGATATTTTTTATGTGTGGCACAAGGAAATTTAAAAAAGACAAAACCAAAAATCGTAGCAACAAACTTCCTTGTTGTCTTAACACTAGTTGGTTTTGTAACACCCAAAACCATACCTCCATATGGAGCACATGAGAAATGTGTAACAGTAATCTTTTTTTCTGCCAGATGGATAAACACCTCAAACACACCCACAAATACTAATGAAAACCACCTTGGCCTCCTTCAGGAAGTCATTCAACACTTCACAGAAAAAATAGGAAGTTGTTGATAAACTGCTTGCAAGAACTACTTCCTGTAGGAAAAATAATTACGAGACTTGTTTGCTGGACAATCAGTTAACTTTTCCTCACACTACAACAACAGAAGAAGTATTACACAAGCTCTGTAAGAATTAAGAGCATAACTCTAATTTAAAATGATCCAAGAGTAATTCTAAAACTGAGCAAAATTTGTTTATTCTTTCTGCAAGCTGCTGTCTGCTATTCCCATTGCACATTATCTTTTGCCTCGAGAGCGATTCCCTATCTTTCTGCACAGTTCACCGAAATGTCAAGCAGCAGCTGGCTAACAGGAAGTGGTTAAAAAGCAATGCAATTGACATCACCACACAAACCAAGCTCGGCTTCTTTACTGTATGTTTAAGAATGGGCTACATCAGTGAGAGATGACTCAGATGTGACCACTTACTAACCAGCAAGTCTTAACTTATGAGCTCCACTGAAGGAGCAGTATCACCAAAAAATAGTTTTACCAGCTGTACAGTTAGCAGGCCTTAACCCACTGCTCAAAATCATCACTAAGGGAAAATGAAACTCAGCATTACTACCCATAACAGTGAGATGAATGCTAATAAGTGGAATTCTGGGAAATCATATGTTGAGCATTCATACATAAGGGGGTCCATTTATCCAGATTATTGTCTAATTTACAAGAGTAGTTCTGGTTCAAACCATACAGTACTGCCCTCACCTTCTTTTAATGTGCATGGTTACATGGGGTGTATATATAAAATATCTGGCCAAACAACTCTGTGCATCTATCTCTATAAATACACACACAAACAGATAGTGTATATGGGAGAGAAAATACTAAATTATTTTCATTTCTTTGCACAAATTACTGTGTTTGCAGTACTTGACCCACTGATTAGTGGAAGTGACTGTAATTCCAGAGTGTATTAAGTATGGTACTCAATTTTGTACTACTGTCTTTGTACTGTAGCATATTATGATAACTATAACCATAGGGCTTACTGACATCTGGAAAGAATCTAATATTGTTACCTATTCTGCAAAGATGTTTCTAGAGCCTGATTACCAGACTGTTCACGGAGCAAGTGGAAACAAGGAGTGATGCAGCCAATGAAGAAAAAAAGCTGAATACTTGAAGAGACACTAAAAATCTGCATATGGTAGAAGGAACCACATTAAAGGTGATTTAGAATCAGAAATCTTAGTACACACATTTTGAGCAAATGTTTAAGGTATAACCAGGCAAGATGAGAGCTTTACCAGGCTTGTAGGTGTGAACTAGAACTTACCACTCATCGCTGAAAAAAACCTTTAGTATAAAACTTGCTACTCAAAACTAGTCTTAAATTTCTTTGGGCTTCCTATACATACAGAGCAAACGTTGTGCTAGTACTTTAAATGCTTTTTACAAATCTCAAAAAACTCCAATGAAGTTGGTGGATCTTACCTGCATATAGTATTAAGCAACCTTTTATGAACAAATGTTCTTCAAGTGTGAACAGAGCTGTCCTCATTAGACTCTCCCATACCAAAGTATCACCCAAGGAAAGCCAAAAGGAAACAGCCCATTACACTGTTTAAAATCTCCCGAGGTCAGCATGTGACCCAGCAGGGAGAGGTTCAAAAAGCACAGCCTTTATTTTTTTTCCTAACAACCTGGTTTGTTTCCACTCCTTTCCCCTTCAAGACACATCCTTCACAGCTAGCAGCTCTTTCAATCATTTACTTTGGATGTCTGCTTGAGAACAAACGATCTTGCTCATGCAGATGAGTTTGCCAGACTTATGTGTACTTTCCAGTCTCAGGCTCTTTATTGTTCTTGCTGAAACCTGACCCTTTGAAATGGATATCAGGACACCAAGAAAGGACAAAAAAACTTGCAAAAGAAAAAGGAAAGATTTTTGTGGTAATAATCAAACTGCAGAAAAAGCTTTCCAAGAATAAATCTTTCAGTCTAATCACCTGAACGAGCACAATTAAAAAAATTCATTAGAAGAGCAGGAAGACATTTTTTTGTCTCTTAAACTCTTTCATCTTCTGTAAAATTGACAGCGCTATCAAGAACAAACACTTGTGGCAGTAAAACTTTAAAATCAAATATCTATTTTTCATGCTTCATAAAGAGCTCTCACTAACACAGACAAAACAAAAGTTTGCTTTTCATTTCAAAACTCATTCTGTTCTTTTCTCAAGGTTCAATGAGCTACACTTCTCAAATGGCATAAATTACACAGTTCAAAAAAACCTCCTTGTGCCTGCTGAAGAGCTCATATTCTAGAGCACACTGATCTGTTAAACTTCACCAAAGAAAATATCACATCTTCAAGATGTATAGCTAATGCTTATTTTCACATTTCTAATAGAGAATGACTGTGTTCAAAAGGGAACCTCCAGGCTCAAAAAATTTCAGACAACTACTGCGCCCTCTTTTTGGTTGAAAAAGAAAAGGCTAATTTCTCTGTATGGAAATACCACAGCTACACGAACAAGAAACATTTTTAAGAAGTTCTGCAAGTTCAATTTTCATTGCAGACAATGTATATTTGTTATTATTTTTGAAGCTACAAGCTCAACTATTTCAATCAGATGCAGGTATTAATCACAGGGTTTGAGATGGAAAGGTAGTAATAAATACATTTTTCTTGGCTGAAACAAGTTTGCCATAAGTAACACTGTGTTACCTCTTGCCACCCTGCAAATGACATACAATGGGTTATTTAGAGTCTTGCTGTTAAATAAAACTTCAAAGTATAGTCAAAGTATTTGAGGGCAAGTTATGGTCTTGGTGGGCACATTTTCAGAATGAAGGACAAGTCCCTGTTGTTTTCAAAAACTGCACAGAATAAAAGAAAGTCATTCCTGATGGACTGGGTGTCAAATGGATGGCACATCTAACTGTCTTCACCTATGGAAAAGGTGATACTAATTCCAGTGTGTGGAAAAGATAAAGCTCTAGGAACATGAAACAATGTTAGAAATTCTGAAATTTCCTCTTCATTGCCAGGAATGTAGATGAGTTAATTTACAAACACAAATACAGTAATCAAACAGATATGTTAATTACCTCAGGAAGAGAGAGTAGGCAAAAAACATTTTGGTTGTGTATTTAAACAATTGTCTTTAATCAAAATATTAGAAGTCCTGACATACTGTCACTACAATACTCTCTAAAGTTAACTGTATTTTTACATCTGTATTATTAAAATGAAGTAAAATGTATCTTGACCTGCATGACAACTCTGAAAATATTCAGCAAATCCAAAAGTCTCATTGTTCAAGAACGACTACGCTAATTTCACTGATTTTTTTAGTACACAAAATAATGGATAACATTCTTTAGATAAGATTAAGATAGGACAAATATGCATAGAGTACCATACAGTTTTCAGAAACAGCAGAGTTGATATGTGAGAAATACTGAAGTGGTAGGGTCCCCTACTTAAAAGCACAAGCATGTTTTTAAAAATACAAAAATACATATTCTAAACACAATGAAATTTACTGACATTCTAAGATGGTAAAAACGTATATATCCCAACAAAAAAAAAAAAAAAAAAAAGAGCCAGAGATACAGCTAATTGAAAAGAAATTTTACTTACTTAAGAAAGTATCTCTGTCCAGATGGTGTCTTAGCCATCTCCCAGCCTGGTGGCAAAGGTACATCATCAGGGATCTCAAAAGAAGACTGGCGGAGGTGTTGAGAAGATGGAGCTCCAGGCCCAGTCACTACTCCAGAGGGTGTAAGTGTCCCTGGAGAAACAGCTCCCAGCTGCAGTGATGCTGGAGAGGAATGAGCTCGGACATGCTGTGGGGTCAGGGCTCCTGCTGTCCCGGCATCAGTGCTGGCCTGCCAGGAGTGAAATTATTTTTATTAAGATTCCTATATTTCAGTAGAAGTGCAGCTGTCAGAAGACATTTCGCTTTAAAGGAACATTTCAGGAGAGATTCACAGCTCAGGTTGTTTTAAAGTTCTGCTTGTTTGCCAGTTGTAACTGTTCAAGCAAGCCTCCATGTAGTTTGGTTAAAAACCCCTGTGCAAGTCAAGAAATATTAAGTGTACATGTTGAGAGCCCTGAGTTTTATTTTGAAACTAAAGTTCTTTCTCCTCAGCACAGGGTTAAGAACAAACCTGCCTGCAGTCAGCAGATCTCGTCCAGTGCACTGAGTGGTTTGTGACTGGACTGCACCCACTCCCTACCATCACACCCACTTTCTGCTGGAGGAGTTAATTTCCCACTCTCCTTTGCAAGTGGGGGTGTGGGGATTCAAGTAGATGCACACACCACACACCACACCACCCCCAGACCGTAGGGGTTTAAAAGATCACACAAAGAGAAAAGCAATAGTGAAATGCCAACTGGCAGCAGCCAGTTCCAATGGAGGAAGACTCATTAATTCAACCATTAAAAAAACCTAAACAAGAAGACTGAACATAACATTTCCTAATAACTAGAACTTTTGAGGGTACAAAGAGTCTGTCCATGCTTTATCCAAAGCAAAGATTCAGCAAACAGTTGAACCAGTCAACCAGAAATGACTCACAAACCCATTCACTGGAGTCACCACTCATAAGTACACAGAAAGTCCTTGCCAGGACTAAATACACATCCAACATAGAAAAGGCAGCTCTGAAAACCTGGTTAAAGTAAAATTTGCTTTAAAAAATGTATTTACCAATTAACTGGTTTCATAGACAGACCAGAACAACACTGACACCTATAATGAGATGCATGTATCAGTCCCTGTCACACCCCTCTCTCTACACAAGGTATTACACCATAAGAGGCCCCACTTACACACTCTTACAGTTCTGCTTCGCTCCATCTGTATGCAACCACACATGAAGTTCCATGTGTTCAACTGGAAACAAATCAGTTTGCACTTTCATCCAGACAAAAGAGTGGATTTGCAATATTTAAATTCCTGGGAATCACAGATTTATAGAAAAGAGAGACCTTTCCTTTAAGCTGAATGTGGCACAATTAAACAGAAAGGAAAAATGAAAAAAATCCACAATGAAGCAAATTATTCTCTCTTGCTTTAGCTGGATTTCAATTTAATGTTTTAGGAACCACTGAGTGGTACAAGGAAAAGTGATCCAACCAAATATGCTTTACAGACACGGAATATAAAGCTAAGCCTAAAAGTACAACCAAAAGTTGTACTTTTAGCGCATTTCAATGCACTAAATGCACTTTTAGTGCATTTCAAACACGACAGCTATTTAACTGCAGTTACTGTATTTAACAAGACATAGTGTTAGATGAATGTCTACCCAATGTCTACACAATGGAACCGCAGTGAGATTTGCACAAGCTGGGAGAACACTATACATAAACCTCTTATTCCTTGCTGGATTTCAATATGTTATTAAACGTCTGCAGCTCAGAAGCTAGCAAAACTACAGAAGCAGATCAGCTCCACCCCTTCCAATTTTCTTTTCAGTATTCCTATATGAAGGCCAGACTGCTTTTTCGAGTATTTGGAAAATGAATTAACTCCTAGGCTGGGAGAGTACGTGCCAAGGTTCAGCCTGGAATGAGCTTCTGAAGTCAAGTTATAAATCGTTCAAAACAGAAGTTTAATAATGGAAATGTTGACAGGCCCTTAACAACACGGCACCAGTACACAGCGAGTTTCACCCGTACTGGCTACACAGATAAAGTGACAATAGCCAATAATAAAACTAATTTTATAGCTTAGCAACTAAGTTCATTACTTAATAACACTTGACTAGATATGCACGGTCTCCTCCAAAACGTTGGTTAACAGCAGTAGCTTCCCCTCGTATTCACACCAGCACTCAGGTCTCGGTACAAAAGTCCCTCTGCTCAAACACCAAAAGCTCCCGGAGGCCGAGCGCCGACCCTGCCCCGCATTCCCCACCCCGTTCCTGCTCGGCCCTGCCCCCGCATCGCCCCTTTCCCCCGGCGCTGCCCCGCCCCTTCCCAGCCCTGCCCCGCATCCCTCCCCCGCTCCCTGCGCGGCCCTGCCCGCATCGCTCCCTCCCCCGGCCCGGCCCGGCCCGGCCCAGGGAGGCCCCACGGCTCCGAGCCCCGCTCGCAGGCTGCCGCCGCTGCCCGGGATGCGGCGCTGCGCCCGGCGGACCCTGGACGCCGTCGGACCTGGCGTCTGGCTCGGGAATTAACTTCGGATGTGCGTGCCTGTGTATGTGGGGGGGTTAATCCTACTCAACCCAGCGCCGTGCTGAAATGGTGGAAAAGTCACATCCATATTTACTGTCTGACGGGGCGAGGGGGTGTAGGTTTGGCACCACTTCATCGACCCCTTCCACAGAGGGCAGGGTATTGGACCGCAAAGCGACATTCAAAACGAAGCGTCTTCACCCAAGTTTTAGGGGCTCACCCCCACTGTCGCCCTCCCGGTGAGGCCGAGATAGCCAAGGAGCGGATGTGGAGTTCGAGGCCCCGCTGGAGACCGGGACGGGACCAGCGCTCGCTCGCCCTCCCGCCGCGGCCCCGGCCCCAGCGGCGTCTCGGGACGCGGGAGGCGGCCCTGCCCCAGGGGAAGAACAAATAAAGGGGTGTGGGGGCGGCAGAGAGCGCCCCGACAGCCCCGGCCGGGCGCCCCCCGCCCGCTCGGCCCCGTGGATTCCCGCCCCGGCCCCCTCCCCCACACGCCTCCCCCGGGAGGAGCTCGGCGGCGGGGAGGGGGAGCACGGCCCGACCGGGCCGCCCCCCGCCCGCCCGCGGCGCGGGCCCCTGCCTTCCCTCCCCCTCACCTGGCGGGAGTGGGCCTTGGGCTCGGGGGGCTTGAAGAAGGAGTCGGGCAGTTTCCGCAGTCGCATGGGCAGCGTGTGTGGCACGTTGGCGCCCTTGGGGTTCATCACTGCGTTGAACAGCGCCTCCAAGTCGGTCTCCGAGTCGCCCCGCACATGGACGATCTGGTGCCCCGCCGGAGGGGGCCCCGCACCCGGGGGCTGCGCCGCGCCAGCCGGGGCCCCCGTCACCGGGCCAGGGGGCTGCGGCGGCGGCGGCTGCTGCTGCTGCGAGGCCGGGGGCTGCGCTGCCTGCGGCGGCTGCTGCGTTTGAGGCTGCCCAGGATCCATGGCTCCGTCGGGACCCCCCGGCGCTTCCCTGGCGGGGCTCGGCGGCTCAGAGCCCGGATTCCCAGTCCCGCATGCCCCGCTCCCCGGGCCGCGGGCTCGTCCTGCTGTCGCCGGTGCCTCTCACCCCTCGGTCGGGAAGCCGACCGCCCGCGGCAACTGGCAAAACAACTCTGGCCGTGCGGCGCTTCCCCGAGCCCGGCCCAGCCCGGCCGGCGCCTCTGTCCCGGCGGCGGAAACTAACTCACACAACACACCAAACAAAAGTTCGCAGTTACGCCCGCCCGAATCACTCTCCGCCGGCGGCTCCGCCCCTCCTGAGCCCGCCCGCACCGTATCCGAGCGAGGCAGCCCGTGCTCGCAGCGCTCCTGCGCGCGCCCGCCCGCACCGCCTCCCGCCCGGGGCGCTGCGCGGCCCCCCCGGACCCCGCTCCGCGCCCGCCCGCACCGCCCCCCGCTCCGCGCCCGCCCGCGCCTCTCCCGCCCGCTGCCGCCAACCACAACTTTTTTTTCTCCCTAACTTCTATCCCAACTTCCAGGAGGCCGCTCCGCGAGGGGGTGGGGAGGGGCGGCCGCGCTTCCCTGCCCCCGGCCCGGAGGGAGCATGGGCCCGGGACCACTGCCGCCCGTCCCCTCCCGCGCTTTCTCCCGGTTCCGCAGAGCTTTCACCGACTGCAGAGCCTCCCCTGCAGTTACGCGTCGCGGGTCTGTAAAGCTGGCTCATAAAAATGACGAGACCTCTAGAGAAATAGTTTTTATTAGATAAAACGGGTGAGGGAATGGGGGGAAAGGCCAAGAAAACAGCTTCAAGAACTCTAAATACCGGAAAACTTTTGTCACTAACCACATAGTAACATCTGAGTGAATGGGAAGCACTTCCGAGCACGTCATCAAGGAGCTGAACTTTCCTCGTCAGAAAACTATGCAACCTATACCTGAACCCAACAGAAAGAAGGCAACCTCCATTATAAAACTGGGGACCAGACGGGTTTATAACTAGTTTGTAAATAGGCTTCCACCAAAACAGTGATACAGAATATTCACGTGTCGCTTGCAGGGATCCACAATCAAGTAGGCAAAAGTCTGTTGGTGGCTTTTGCTTGAAGGGTAACACAGGCCATTAGCATCCTGAAAGGAAGAAAAAAAACCAAAACGGTATTAGGGACAATAGGGATATCTGTAAAAGAATTAATAAAATCTGAAGCTAATAATTTTGTTCCAGTTGTAACTGTTCATTGCACAGCAAAATAGAACAAATACACTGCAGTTTATTTAAATGGTATATGTCCCTATGAGGATCCCAACACTACAAAATGCACAGTAATTCTGGTTGGATGTATCAAATAATCTTGAGGTAAATGTAATATTAATATAAAATGTAAAATTAAACATGTAATCATGTGTTTACACAATTAGAGCCTAAAATACAAATGATTAAATATACAACAGCCCATCATGTTTCCTTTGAAAGAGAAAAATAATCACTTACTCTATATTAATACATAAAGCTGTTCCATCCATAATTTTTTTTCACTTAACATTTGCTAATGCATCTGTTCAAGTTGCAATATTTGCATTTAAGCAAAATGCTTATTACAGATCACATTAACAACTTTGGACTACTATTGGAAACATTTTGTGTGCCACTTCTCAGAAAGGGTTTGAAGGGATTCTGGACACCTAGCTGCAAAATCCTGGTTCTGAAAAAAATACATTAAGCTGACAATCAGCAGGGGAACTGGGCTCTTCACATTAACATCCTACGTGTGTACATGTCAATAAAAGCTTCAGTGTTGACAGAGCAGCACAGCTGGACACACTTCAAATCCAGTAGGGATCCAGAAACTAGAGGGAGGGCTTTTTAAAGCGTTGGGTTTTTTAATTTAGTTGGGTTTTTTTATTTAATCAGCGTGGTAATTGAACACGTGAAAGACCAATAAATACGTAGCTGACACTTCCTTTCTTTTAAAACATGTAACAGTTTCCTCCTGCTCCCCAACACCTTTGTACAACAGTTGAAGAGATGTGGGTTCTGTTACACTTTTCTTGCTGGAGGAAAATTGCTACATTGCATATATTAATTTTCTCCGGGAAAATTTTAAACTCACAGACTACAGACTATTCCGGATTTCACATCTTTTGCATTCTTCTGTTGAAGCTGTCTTCCTTTGCATAAAATAATAATGGTCCATAATTTTTGGACCAAGGAAAAATGAAAACTGTAACTCAGTGGTTAAGTCAGTCAGCTGAGAAGGAAAAGAGCTGGGTCCCCATTTCTGCACCAAGGACCATTTATGAATTTTATCCTTTGGCTTTTACTGGCACCCCATTTTCTCCTGCTGTTTTGAAGAGAATGAATCCATAATTAGATGTTCTAGTGTCTTCCTTTGAGGGATTACTCAAACCCCTAAATCTTAAATTAAGCTAAGCACCTCATAAAAGTACTGTTTTAGACAGGTAGAGATTTGATAACGTTTATTCCCAGAATTTTCCAATGGTAGTCAAATGCCACAAGCTAGAAATAGCATTCTATTTTTAAGCAGCACAGCTTACAAGCTCTGCGGCTCCAATTGTAGGATACCTAGCTTTCTTCAGGTGTTTTCTAAGGATACACGTGTAACGAACACTGGATTCTCAACTGCAGTAAGGAGAGCAAATTTTGAGATTTTATAGTGCTCAGCATCAAAAGGCCTTTGGAATTTGATCCAAAAATAACCTAAGCTCATGCATGTAACTGAAGAAAAAAAAAGTAAAAGACAAAATCAACATCAAAATGTGATTGGTAGTTAAACTCTTTTCCCATTGCTACTAAGGATCCCACTCCTGCAGTCTGTGTGGAATTGATGGATGGCAGTTGAGGTTTTGACTGTTTAGATGCAGTGTAAGCCCACTAAAAATTTGTTCAACAACTCAAGAACAAAAACAATATAAGTTCTGGCAATGAGGCATTTCGAGCAATATACCTAACTTGGTATCAGGAAAATATTCAATATAACCTAATGAAATTAAAAGGTTCTTAATTTTAGTCAGTAAAAGAGGTCATAAAAACCCTAAAATGCTTGAGCATAAAGGCTCTGGTATTTACATTCATGCATGTACACAAGTTAAGAATCATACCAATTCCATCTGCAGTGGACTTTGGTTCACACATGCAGGGGGTGTAATGATTGATTTACTGATGTTAGAGTAGGATCATTTTATTTTTTCTTTGTAGCAACACAGCTGATGATTTAAGAATACATATGCATAGCATAAAACAGAAATAAAAATCCTGCTGAACATTTTCAAAACTGCATAATGTAATTAACAATTTTTAAAAATACTTAATAAACTTTGCATTATTCTGATTTCTAAAACTGCCACAGTTTGGGTTCAGGTAAAGAAAGTTCTAAAATAACAGTGAGCACTCCAATACTTAAGCTGTAAAAGTATTTCATTATATGCAAAGCTCCAAAGCTCTCAAGGGTATGTGGAGTTCAAGAGAGTACTTTGTCACAAAATCTAAAATTATTTCTCTTGTGATGCCCAGGTCTATCAGGTCTTGATGCTTAAGAGCTCTACAGACATTTTTAAGAAAGACTTCAACAAATTAGAGGGTTGGACAATCACCAGCCATATGGAGTTGAACAAAGTGCCAGATTCTGCACCTGGGATGGGGCAGCCCTGGATGTACAGACAGACTGAGGAATGAGATGCTGCAGAGAGGGACGTTGGGGTCCTGGTCTGTGGCAAGTTGGACGTGAGCCAGCAGTGCCCTGGCAGCCAGGAGGGCCAACCCTGTCCTGGGGGCATCGGGCACAGCACGGCCAGCTGGGCAAGGGAGGGGATTGTCCTGCTCTGCTCTGGGCTGGGGCAGCCTCACCTCCAGGGCTGGGGGCAGTTCTGGGTGCCACAACATAAAAAAACCATTAAACTATGGGAGAGTGTCCAAAGGAGGGCAATGATGATGGTGAAGGGCCTTGAGGGGAAACCGTATGAAGAGTGGCTGAGGTCCCTTGGTCTCTTCAGCCTGGAGGAGACTGAGGGGAGACCTCACTGCACTCTGCAGCTTCCTTGTAAGGGAAAGAGGAGGGGCAGGCACTGATCTCTGCTCTGTGGTGACCAGGGACAGGACCTGAGGCAACAGCACGAAGCTGACTCAGGGAGGTTTAGGCTGGATATCAGGAAAAGGTTCTTCACCCGGAGGATGGTTGGGCACTGGAACAGGCTCCCCAGGGAAGTGGCCACAGCACCAGCCTGACAGAGGTCAAGAAACGTTTGGACAACACTCTCAGGCACATGGTGTGACTCCTGGGGAAGGTCTTTGCAGGGCCAGGAGTTGGACTTGAGCAACCTTATGGGTCCCATCTAACTCAGCATATTCTGTGATTGTGTGAACTATAACTTAAAACTTTGAAATATTTACATTTCTAATAGTGTGCTTTTTCAGATATGGTTTTAAAATTGTGTTCAGCCATACAAGTCACTTTTACAAGACCAGCTTTTAAAATTACATTTATTTTAAAAATTATTTATCTATTTACATCAGGCTAGGAGGGTATGTCCTTTCCCTCCAGATACAAACCAAGAAAACTTGGCTTAAAAACTGTCAGCTCAACATAAGAATTATAATACTCTACAGTTATTTATCAAATGAACTCAGAAACTAACTCCACTGCAGAAATGTAGTTATTCCTTCAGAGAAACTTTTCATCACAAACATAAGACATTTGTGCTCCAGTAAGTGTTCTTCCTGTAAGTGCCATGTGGAGTGGAGTAGTTTTGATCCACATAACCATCAAAAAGTCTAGACACACTGTTTAAGGCTTTCTGTTTTCCGACAGAAAATTCTTCAGCATGTTCTTTAATAGAAACTGTAATTTCAGAGTTCTTCTTCACCCCACAAATTTTCAGAATGTGCAGTAATGCCCAATTTTCCTCCAAGGATACAAGGAGGATAGCCTGCTCTGCATTAACACTGGATCTTCTTTTGTCTATCTATTTTGTTTACAAAATTTGCTGAAGTTTGGTTGGGGTTTTGTTTGTTTGTTGTTGTTTTCTTTGTAGTACTGATGATATTTAATGTATGGCCAACACAGTTAGGGGAGTTCTTTAATGTCCATCTGCCTAAACACAGAAACCTGCAAAGTTCCCATCAATGCATTTGATTTAGAGATGTGAAAGGAACAGTAATAACAGGAGAACATCCAGTTACCAGGGTTTTGCCTTTTTATTTTTATTACAGTTTGCAACCTAGCAGAAAGATAAATCTTGATACACCCATAAAGTGTTTATTTTCAAAAGCCTTTTATGAATCATACATAGTACTTAAAAGATGATGACCAACAGATGAACAACTGGGCTATTGGCAACCTGCAGGGAAGTTTGTGCACTCTGAAATGACATCAGCTACTGCTGTTGAAAGTCAGTACATTATCTGACATTTAATTATCACATATTCTGGTTGTTCAAGAAGAATTTGAAGTAGTTCATCCTACTCTAACAACTTAATTGACAGATATGCTGAATCTAGTAAACGTGCCAGTTCTCAAACTTATCTTGATGGTAAATGTATGATTTTGCAAGGGAAACAGATAGGAATGAGACTTGACAAGGGAGGGGAAAAGAGGTTAGGAGTCATCCCACTACACCAGCCTTTTTGTATACTAAACTTCCTTGCAGTCTTTACAGAACCAGATACAATACAAGCTATTCATATAGCTCTAGCATAATTTCAAAAAACAGAACCATAGGAAGTCAAGAGTGCATCCTTGATCCTTACTGTTAACTCAAGTTTTATTATTATCTATAATTTTTTCCATTAACTAGTTTTTGGATGACTATTATGACTTCCACTGTAATCCAGTAAACCTATTTTTAGTGAGCTACCAAATAAAACTTAAGCTGGTGGTTACTAATGAACAGTTAGAAAAGAGGATGAGAAACAGGATGAGATCAGAGAAAGAGTTCACGAATAAAGAAGTGACAACTATGGGAAAATAAGCCATTGCAATGGAATATTATATTTTCTTTGTGTAAAAGTACATTAATTATGTTCATGTTATGTATATTACTGTAAAATCCCATATAAAAATTATCAATACTTACATATGCAGACACTCTGAAGACTGTAGAAATAATACATATTTCTTTTGTTTCAGGGTTCTTTTGAACACTGAAATACAGGGGTATAATACATACTTATTATATATCATAAGTACTGATAATTAGACTCTTTAATTTAGTAAATTCATTCTAAACATATACACTGTATCCTTGCTCAAATTTTATGAAGGTCAAATTTATAGCTAAAATTCAACTTATGTCATACTGAGCATGAAAAGTTAGGTGGTCATTGTTAGTTAACATGCTTATTATGACATTTTGCTGAAAAATATTGAATATATCTAGTAATCTGACCTGGTTTCACTGTTCTCAGCTACTAAATCACAGCAATATTACCCAGACCTAGATGATTCCAAATACAGAGTTTTCATTTTGATAGATATGAAAAATTATGCAGCTAAACATTTCATAAAAATCTTTTCATATATTCTTTGAGAAAGGAACCTGCAAAGTGAAATGCATCTTAATACAGACTACAAGAAATAGCAGCAGTACTAGTGAAGAAATACATTCTTTAGCTCATTTTAATTTGTATATAATTATAGTTTAGGTTTATTTTTTCTCCTTTGGAATTTTGTATATGTAGTCAGCTATGCAACTTGGGATGGGATTATTTCTAGACTGTTGTGAAGATTGCCATTTCTTTCATCATATTTACTAATAACACTGAATATTATTGCAAAGAATCCAGGCATCTCAACCTATTTAAAGTATTTTAATATATCATTTTTCTTCAAGTCTGCTTTAAGTGATTCTTACATTTCTTCAGAAATTAGATAATGCAACTGCTATTAATTTATCTAATGTTGTGGATTCCCACTTACATTAACTCACTGTGGAACAGCTGAGGCTTAAAACTTCCATACTTACACGCTTCCAAGAAATGCGCATCTCAAAACCTGCTGTGTCACAAATAGGTTCCACTCCCAAGAAAGGTCCCAGTATAGACAAGTTACAAGAGGATGTGTGAAATACAGCACAGCTGAACACCACACCAGGTCCAAGCTGTGACAGCAGTCCCCTGTTACCAGTGCTTTGGCAAAGCTTCTTTTTGTAAGAACAAAGGAGCCCCAAATCAACCAACAGCACCTTTGGGGATTCAATCTCTGCAGCCAATAAAAGAGATTGACTCTCCAATTAACTGATTTCATCTGTAGAGTAATAACACAGTCGTGTTTGAACCTATACTGTGAGGCTGATCTTCCCTGTGGTCAGTCAGTAATGAGGCTTTCTCAGAACTTTTGTTGCATCTGACATGTTGACATACTCAATGGTGGATGAAGACAGCATTGCTGAAATCAGTAGTGACCCCAGTTGTGTGCCTTCCCACCCCTCCAGAGATGATTGCCTTCCCAGCAGGACAGCTCAGCTACCTCATGACTCAGCTTCTGAGCCACTGCAGTTCACAGACCAGTGCATTAGGCCAAACTAACCCAGATGTCACTTTATGCTGACACACCAGGCTGCAACTGCAGCAGTTCAGAAACTCTTCAACCACCTCTGTGGAAAGAGTGACAACTTTCAGAACAAGACATAGAGGATTAGTGGCATTATTGCGTTCTACCATACATCACCACCCCCAAAAGCAACAGTTGTATTTAAGTTACTCTGTCTTCAGATTCTTCTGTCAGAAAACTATGCTACCAATTTCTGTTCTCTTAATTTTCATGTTTTATATATATATATTTAGGATACCAAAGTAAGAGTTGAAAAATAATGTCTTCCTATTTATTCCATGACCTTGAGAAATTTTCCCCTTGTGGTTTGTTTCCTGTAAGTAATTTTTCAAAATGTTTATTTTCAGTATTGGTTATTTTTTAAGGCAAAAATTTGTGTCTGTTAAAATCAGATGAGATTCTTCCCTTGCTGACTTGAAAGACAACCAAGAGGTTGCCTTTGACAAGCTCATTTGCTCTATCTCTTTATTTCCCCCTGAAAGGTTTTAGAAAAAAACTATCTCGTCCTTTTGAAGAGGATAGTATTTCCTTAAAAATAATGTTAATAGTCCCATGTTCTTTCAAATTGTTAACTTCTAAACTATTCATTGGATATGGTAGTTCATCATTTTAACGTGCATCTATTCTCTTTTTATGAAAAGCAAACATCCTCATGGTCTCTCTATTCACTTTGGCTTTATTTATGTCCTAACCTTACTGGCAATATTTTACCAGGCTTTCCAAACAATAAAAGAACAACGTAATGCTTTCACATACATTCATTCATGATGGGGAAAAGGGCATGGAGATGGAGATTAAGAAAGGAGAAGAAAACAATCATTACTACATGCTACAGCAGCTGTCACCATGGAGAGACAGTCAGAAAAATCAGGGGTTAAGTACAGAGGACAAGATTTACCAACAGAGATTCATAGATTATATTTTAATTAACGAGTTTTTGTTATGTAAATATATCCTTTAAATCAAAATACTACAACAAGGAATAGTGATTTGAAATTATTTAAGTTATACAGGATACAACACTAAACACTAGAATTTTGGATGGATTCAACAGATCACAGACTAATTACCGATGGGATAGTAACAGACTACAAGTTGTGCATTACTTTTCTAGTAAGAATATATCACTCTTTTTGCAAAGAAAAAATGTCTGCCATTTAGCAGCTGTATTTGCAAGTCCCTAGCTTGTAAAATATCTACATTTGTTAATTTCAAAAAATTATTGCATTCTCTCATAATAAAGCAATGTACATAGAAATGCTTTAATAAAATGAAACCTCAAAACCTTTGACACTATTTTGCATGCTACTGCCTTGGAGTTAGAACTCAGGTATGGCCAGGAAAAAAAAAGCTGTAATAAAGGTAAGCAGGGAAAAGCTCATTAACAGGTCTGCTGCTCCCTGCAGTAAAGGCACTTATGTGGAACTCTTCATGCCAAGGCTCTGGCCGATGAGGAATACTGTAACAGGACTAAACAGTGGCAGTTTATACATCCATAAGCTTACTGTTATTGGACTGAATTCATCTGTGGCAGCTAATCTTTCAATGCACATCCTCAGCCAGCAGCTAATGATTATTGAAGTATCCATTTGTTTTTTTTACCAAGCTTTCTGATCCCCAAACATAAAAGTTAAACCTTAAGGACAGTACAGTTTACAAATTTTTTAATACTGTGAAGTTTTTAATATCACTTTATAAAGAATAGAAAGTGTCCAATGCAACTGTAATCCAAGATACAATGAAAACACACAGAGGGTAGCAGTCTAACAAGAATTTAAACAAAACTTGGTATTCAATAGGAATTTGAGGGTGAACTTTTTGGTAAAGAAAATTTAAGAGATTACTACTATAATCAGCAGTCTTTTACTGAAAATAAGAGGCTATAAGAAAGTAATTTTAATTGCTTTATTTTCTGGTGTAATTTGTGCAAGAACGAAGTAACACAGTGGCCAGAAATTAGAAATTAAGTCAAGACTGTCATTAGCGTCCCTATGCAGAGCCTGTCACTGCCTTTTTCTTTCTTAACACAGTGGAAATAAAACAGAACCATAATTTTGGATAAACTGGGAGCAGGGGGAAATGAAACCAAGGAAAAGGCAACTGTGATTCGGAAGGGGGAGGAAAGGTCTGAAATGTCAAGATTAAAAGCTTTTCTCATGGGACTGACAAAGAACTCAATACCAAAGGAGAAAGATAAAAGATTCAGTGAAATGGTAAGTTTTATTTTCAGCTGGTAACCAGTGCTAACACCAGCTCCTCTGGCACTGAGAGACCAGCAGACATTTACAGGCAACAGAGAGACACATGGTAGACAAATTTGGAAGATCAGTTACATCACTTGAAAACTTGGCAAAAAAAACCCCAAAAAAACAAAAAAACCCAAACAGCACAGGAATATACACTTGAAATATTTTCTCCTAAATATTTTATTAAGGACAGAAACCGCACACAAGAGGAAAATACAAAGGGCTAATAGGGAACAGGTTGAGGATACAGAAAAGGTAAACTTTGAAAGCAGGATGAAATTGTGGGAGGATCTTGGCAGAGGCTTTTTTTCTGTTTTAAGTAACAAGAACTATTTCACATCCCTATCAAATTTTACAGCATGAAAAGGAAAAAGAATGGAAAGATGTTTAAGGAGATAGGAAGGTAAAGAAAATGAGTGGCTTAGAACAGAACTTGAACATGTTTAGGATAAAACAACTCCACAGCAAAGGGGAGCAGTAAAGTGAAGGAACTGATTGGATTTGCACTTTGTCCTAGATTAATTCAACAACAGAAGAGCAGAAACAGCTGCAGTCAATGCAGAGTCACCTATGGCCCAGGACTGAAGGAACAAGCAGCTTGATTCAAGTGCAGAATGAACAATATAAAAGAAAAGGGAGGGTAGACTTAAACACTGATGGATCCTTTTATGTCAGATGCTGTGTTTCTGAAGAACCCACTTGATTCTCATCTATGTATGAGATGAAAATACCAAAACTACTCATACTAACAAAAATTTTAGTAGTATCTTTTACAATCTTTATATTCCCATTAGCTTAACTAGGAGTGAGTCTGTATAACCAATAACTGCATTCCATTTCCCAGTAACCAGAACATACAAGTTTTGTCAATCAGAGAAGTCAGCATACGGATATATCAAAGCAGGGCAAAAGTTGTGGTTTTAGTCTGAATCTAAACCTCTGATCAATTACTTCTAATCTCAGTGGAAAAAAACCCCTCACATAAAGTTCCAAACAATTCCATACACCAAACCTGGTAAGCACTGTCTTAACAGCAAGATTCTGTCACCCTTAGTTTTACACTGTGAGAAGTGTATTTGCAGAACTAGGAAGACCAAAATACAACTGTATTAAAAAAATTAAAAATCAGCAGAGATAAAAATATATGGAACTGAAAGTTTCAGCTAATTATTTCAAATTTTAAATCCTAAATTAAAAGCAGTCTAATTGAAAGTAGCCCAAGATCATACAGGCAAGACTTAATTGTTGATATTTTATCAATGGCAGTGGCAACAGTCTGTTTGCAGTACTATGCCATGTTTTCAGCAGATGATTAAAAGTCTCTTTAAAAAAAAAAAGTCTCTTTAAATTGGGAATGACTTATATTATGTGAATGTCCATAATTGCAATATAAAAAATGTTATTATGTAGGACTGATGGAATTAAAATTGCTTATATTTTTGCCACAGAACTACTGCCATTGTTCCATGGCATTTTGATTGTTGGACACAAATAAGCTTGCAAGTGGATTAAATAACAGCCCCATTTTTGAAGCAGTAATGTACAATGAATTTACACAAATCAACACTAAGTGGATATGGATAGTACATGTACACAGTTGTACAAAAAGTGAGTAACACTTACCTCACCAAGTCTTTATAAAAAGCTTTTGTAGTTTCTAAGTATGGGTCAACTGCATCTTCATACTGGCAAAGGGTTCCTCCAATGCAAAAATGCTTAAAAAGACAGAACAGAAATTCCTCACGATCCAATTGTGTGAATAAGTCATAATGGTCCGAATCCTCCAGAAGCAAGACCTTGTGGAACAAGGAAAAAACAAGGAAGTCAAATTGATAAAAATTTATTTAAGATTCAGTTTATAAATAATGCAGCTAGTATGGTCTATGGTACACAGGAGTTATGTCCATGTAAAATATATGAATGAGGGACGGAAATACATATTTCCAAATCCTTCTTCCATTGATGCAATTTGGTTCAAAATTCTTACATATAATATAAAGCAGAATCACTGTCAGATTTATGCCCAAAAGACATAAAGGAATATTTTTCAAGTCTTGTTATTTCACTGGTTGATTATCTGTCATGCTAGTGAAACAAGCAATCTGAAAATAATCTACCTATATTTGATATGTCAATTGCTGTTAATCAATGGGGTAACAGTTTTTGGTAACATTTGCTTTTTCATTTTTAAATTGACACAGTTATTTCACATTTGTAGAGGAATTCTAGGACCTCCCAGAGGAGATCACTCAAACTCCCATCATTCTTTACTGCCGACTCCAGCGAGCCCTGATCTGTAGCCCGGATTAGCCAGCCGTGCATCCAGCTGCTCCATGCGTGTCACCTGCCTTTTGCTGAGACATTATGTGAACACAGAGCACTTGCTAGATTGGTGTCAACACTGGTTCGTGTAAATGTGGACAGGAATTGGAACTCACAATGGCTATAAGACATTTTGAGTCATGTCAGCCAAACTGCAGATGCCAGCCCAGGCAAAGTGGTCAAATTCAGACATGAGCCCACTGTTCTCTGGCCCTCTTTATAACAAAACTGAGTAAAAGGGGGTCAGGGCAACAACTATTCTGGATGGCCACCTCATACATATCCCAACCTCCTTGGCTGAAGCAAGAGAAGACATGGCAGGTAGGAAAGAAACATGGAGTCTTGCAGCCAAGGGCTACCCTCTGACACCAGGAGACAGTTTGGTGCCCCCTACAGTTTTCTGTCCTAAAGCCCTGACTAATTAATTTGAAATTTTAAGCCATTCCTGGATTTTGAGTTATTCTTTCTGCTCTCTTAGTTCTTAGGAGTAGGAATCACCTTTGTTTCAAACCAATGTTAAACCCTCAACTTGCAAATGCTGACACACACATCACTTCCACAGGAAGGAAACTGGGAAGACACTGAAACCCCAACAATCTCTAATTGTAAATATTGCCTCTAACCCTCCTACATAGAATACATTTAATTTTCAGAAAACATTTCACATGTACACAACTTATAGATAAATACACAGTATTTTGAACTGCTAGGCTACAAACTACGTCTGAAATTCAAACATGAGCTTGAGTTCTCACCTTTTCCCAGAACTTTACAAGACAGACCAGTATTTCAGGCCACATCCTGTAACCAGTGTCACTGGTTCAAATACATTGCCTTCAAAGGATTTGCCAAGTGCAAATGAGTGCAACTCTATAATTATTTAGTACTTATGTTGATTATATATACAAGGAAGAGCAAAATCCAGTTCTCCCACACTATGCTTTGCTAATGCTACACAAACATAAGTTTAAAAAATGGTTTTAGCTTATGAAGTCAAAAGAAACACAGTAAAGACATACATTGATTAAAAGGGTGCCACTGTTAGAGATTCTTTTTCAGATAATCTGCTTTCTGACACTTCTACTAGACTATAACAAACAGTTTCACATTGCAGGCCTGTTCAGGAGTTGTATTTAGTAATTTTCCAGTATTATACTGAAAAACTTCCTCTTCCATAGTTCCTCTTGCTTTGGAGAAAATGTATTAAGATGGCTTTCTTTAAATGCCTTCAGATATGATATGATCAGCATTCCTGTCCAAGAAGGCTTCAGGATGTAGCTATTGAATACATTCAATTTCATCCACTACCTGGAAGGCTGGATGAACCTACAGCTCTGAGTATCACAGCATCTTCTTTTGGACCTAACCCTTTGCTTCCCCCTCCTAAGCAAATGAGCAGCTGCATTTCCCCACACACCCCCCAGCACTGACTGCCTGAGACATAGGTGGGTAGAAGAAGGCTTTACCTTTTTCTTCCACCCAAAAATGAAAGAGGGCTCACCTGGAAAATAAATCATTGCTTTTATATATTCAGGCAATGTAGTGCCTCAATTGTTTGCAAACCATGGCTACTGATGCCTGGCTTTACCACTGTCAGAAGAAAAATAGCCTGAAAAATGTGTCCTTATAGCACCTAACAGAGTAGCAAAACTTATAATAAATTATTCATTACTATACTGACCTTCCTTAATTCATCAGAGATAAGAATATCATCATAATAATCATCATAACATTTCACAATAGTTCCAGTTTCTCTAACGATTCCTTCAGAGTACAGCCGATCAAAAAATGACATGGAAATCTGTGTACAGGGTACCACTGTGGCTTCAATTTTTGTCACTTTGGAACCTGAAAGATACAGGAAGCTGGTTGCATGTTTCATGTTTTAAAGAAAACCACACATCATGTAAGTATGACTCAGTCACAGAGTCCCTCAAAAAAAAAAAAAAAAAAAAAAAAGGCAAAAAAAGAAGCCGAACAAAGCTAAGAAGGAAATAAGCGTAAAGAAAACATTAAATTCATCTGAATACTACTTTCCATTAAGGCTCATGTGTCTGCTCCCCCTGTTGGTAAATACCATCAACCGAAACTGGGATAGATGGAGCACCGTGTGAACCCAGCATTGCAGTAGATCACACCCTTAGAAAATCATATTGCCCAGCTTAAGCCTTAAAGCATAGGAGGATATCTGCCAAATTTGGCACGATGAAGTACAGAAGTCAATAGCTGCTAACAGCACCCCACAAAGTGAAAACCAAAATGAACATGGCCTCAAAGAATTTTTGATTTAAGTATTATATTGAACTTTTAAAAAAGTTATTTTGTAGCCACTGTAGGCTTTATTAGGCAGCTATTTCAGAAGATGAAAGAGGTACTATCAGCACTTCCTACATGAATCTGGAGTATTACCTCTGTAATCATTAAATGCAGAATATATTTTTCCATAATTTCTTTCCCACTGCTTGCACATCATCCAAGGCTGGATCCTGTTGCTCACAGACATCTAGTGCCATTTGTGATGCCTGCCCTACAGTATTTTCCTTAAAGAGTTATCAGTCCATAAGGGCACATATCTTCTCTATATACAGTGGTACATCTACAAATCTGTCTGCATGGTGTTGGATAACTTATGGCATCTCAAACAGCATTAGGCCCCATGTGTAAGAAGCTTTGGACTCAGCCCAGTTCTGTCTGCTCTCTGCAGTCCAAGTGTTCAGCCCAAATGTTAGAACATGTTCTCCACCCATCTCCAGGTCTGCCTGAACAACCTTCAAAGCACTTCTGAACAGGAGAGGGGAGGAGAGCACGAGTGAGCATTCACACAAGGGCTCTGTGTCTCAGCAGAGAGAATATTCACAACACTCCAGCTGTCCATGAGTTTATTCTTATCTCTTCTCCTCTGTAGGTTCCCTTGATGGGAGACTGGCCAGCAACATCACAGTATCTAAAGGCTTTTTACCATACAATTAAAGATAAAATTCAGTGCTGTCCTGACAAACTGACCTAAAAGATCACTAAGCAATACTCTTCAGGAAATGTACAAACTTGCCTCTACGTGACAGTATTTCAGGACCAGAAACATGCCAGAAAGGATGCATGAACCATGATGCTTCCAAGAGCACCTATCATTTCATTCCAATCCCAGTATTTGTAAGCTCAGCACAAAGTAAATTTTCTCTTGCTCACACCTGCAGAAAACCTTGGGATTTCTGCCATATACTATTACATAGAGACTACTTATTCATAGGTTATGTAGGGCTGGCATTTTAATACCTAAGCCTGGGCAAACTGTACCACCCAACCAATCAATATCAGGGAAAAAATAAAGAGAAATTATAAATTGATAGCTTGAAAATATGCCTACTTAAGCTAACATAGTAACAGGAAATTTTAATATTATTTTATTGGACCATTGTGATCTCAAGAAAATCTGTTAAAGACAAAAGCACAGCATTTAATTGCTTGGCTTCCTGTCTACCGACAATGGTTATGAAAAAAGGGCACCTCTTGTTAAAGAATAAAAGGTTTAGTGCCTTCACCTACCTATACAGATAGTGACTATACAAAATAATCATATTACATAACCAAGAACAAGTCAGAAAATCATGAATTACAGCTTTACAACCTATGCAAAAAAACCAAACTGATTTCTATTTATTTATTTGTACTTCCTCCCACCTCCTCACTTCCAGTTTCCTCTAGTTCTCCAGCTCCCTTTCACAGGTATTGAATTTTTATTTTATAAGGGATTTATTATGAGACAAATCAGCTTTTATCACATTAACTATTTTAAAATCAACATTAAAACCTGAGTTGACTAACAAACATCAGATGCTAAGTGACTTGAGAAAAATGAAAGATCCAATTACTGAGCTAAAAGTATAGGAAATTTAGATATTTATAGGCTTTCAGTTATAAGGGTTTTTTTGGTGAAAGGGAAGGAGACTTCTGCTCTGAAAAAAGGTTTTATGAAAACTTTAATAATGAAAAAAAAATCAAGAGCTTTGTAATTTATTCAGTAGTTCAGAAAACCAAACTACACATGGAAAAGTTTAAATACACTGGAAGGTCCTACTCTCTATTTGAGAGGTGAGATTTGAAATTCAAAATTTCCTGGACAAGAATGATAGGTTTTAATAACACTATAAAAGTAAGCAGTGAAAAAGGAAGAAGAAATGCCTTGACAACTCTACAAGTGGAAAACAAAGAGCTGAGAAATCCTAAAACAGCTTAAGCTTATTATAACAGCCAGCTCTGGTATATCTATAAAGTGCTCTGGAATATCTATATAGTGCTCCCAGAATACTTTTAAATTAACACATCACATATCTAGTACGGGGCAGATAAACCCTGGATTTGGTATATTTAGAATTCCTTCAAAATCTAAGAAAAATTTTTATGTCAGAAAAATATCTTGTAACTTACTATTTACAAAACAGTTTATATGTAATGCAAGTTCAGTGCTCAGTATCAAAAAATATGGTATTTCAAAAGTAAAAAGTGTAGGTTGATGATTTATGGCTTCATACGACATCTAAAATTCTTTGCAAATTATAACCTATAATAGTACCTTAAAAATTGCTGATTTAATATTCCAGATTTTAAAACCCCATTCTAAAGACAGAAGTTGTTGAAGCTTTAAGCACATATGGCAACTCAAGAATCCTTTTTTAGGCAAATCCTAATATTTTATTTGCACAAATAGATGGTAACTGTACCCCTTTGAAGATAAATTTTCAAGTCTTAATTGAGCTTAAGCAGAGACAGTCCTGCCTCCCTAAGACTGCTGACAGGTGCAAGGACAGCAATGTATCCATGGAAAAATGACTATTTAGTTCTCATTGCAGCTATTTAAAAAACACAAGACTCAATACATAAGTGGGTATGCATCAAATTTGTTCCTTTTGCTGCTTTTATTTTTGAATTATCAGAGTAACAGATGGAATGATGGCTTAAAGCACATCAGAAATATCCAATACTCTGCCATGCAGCCAGAACAAGGTGAAAAAATGTCCCTATTAGGAAAATTGCCCTACAGGCAAAAAAGTTTGGTGTGAGACTAGGTCATTAAGTATCTTTCTGATCAGAGGAAGCAGACTAGAGAATATCCTTGTGTATCATTTACCTAAAATGTTTTATTTCAAGCAATGTTGAAGCTGAAGTCCTTGAAACAATGTATTATTGTGGAATTCTACCAGGACAAAAAACGTAAGTAAAAAGGTGAGAGCAGACTACAGCCTTAAAAAGAAAAAAATTATTATGAAAAAAACCATTACTGTAATGTTTTATTAATTTCCTTTATAATGCTGACATCTTTCTGCAGGTCCATAAATACTTTCTGCCCAGTCTCATGGAGGGCAGGGGTAGGGAATTTTCTGTGGATCTATCTAAACCTACCCTATATTATGCATTCAAATTATCTCCCCCATTAAAAACAAACAAACAAACAAACAAAAAAAACCCCAACATTTTTGTTTGTAACAGAATAAATGTAGTATTTGAATCAATGTAGACTATGTATTTTCTTCAGATTTTCCAAAGGGCAAAATAAGCAAGTTTCCAGTATTTTTTACCAACAGATATGTTGCTTTAAAGTTACTCCACAGTGATAAGCAAACTGGATTAACGTATCAGTGAGCCCGAAGAAGAAAATACTAGAAGATCATTTTTACCTCCTCCCACTCACAGCTAATTCTTACTATATTTTCAAAAAATGCACATGAAGACTAAGTATAGAAAAATGTGCCAACATTCCTCACCAAAAATAGGCAAAGAATGGGAAGATGAAATTTTAAGAGCAAACAGGGTATACCAGCTGTTCAGGATTTAGAAAGGGAACCCTTCCAGTCCTTGGGACAAAATGCTTCACTTCTGTGCGGAGGAAGATTGAGCAGAACCAAGAGTTAAGCTGGGTTACTTGGCAAGAGACCCTCCACTCTTAACACAAGGTATGTAACCTGCTGACCTCCACTACAGGGACTGTCAAGTTGCAGACTAGACAGATAGCCTAAAACAAATCCTGTCTAAAGCAAGAAAAGGTTTACTACTGGTTTAAAATACATCTATTTTCTTTCTGCTTGCCAGAGAAAGAGGTACCTGAAGGGGTATTTGACAGATTTTTTGCATTTTATATATATTTCAAGTGTTTTAACAGTTGGGTGAAGTGTTTGGAAAATCTATTTTTGCTGACAAAAAAGTGGCAATGCCTAGTGTCATTGTATATAGTGGGGAAAACCTATGCCAATTCCAGAGAGCTGAAATGGAAAAGTAAGAAAATTCCCAAAGCTCTGTTAAATATTTACACACAGTAATATTTGTAGACAAACCAAAAGAAATGAGGGATTCCCACTACCCTCTTCTAAGATACTCCTATTAGGGAAAATCACTTTGGCAATATCAGAGATCACATTATGCATAAAACACCATTACATTATCACATGAAATTGCCATGAATTTTTGTGTGCAATTTCAAAGTGGAGCCACAAATTTGCTGTTTGCTTTTGGCCTTCCTGCTTTAGTGTTTCATCTGCATCTCCAGGCCTAATGGAGTGTGTCCAGAAGTTTCTGATTTGGCAACAAAGTTGAAGTGACCCTCACAGCACGGCTGCCAGCAGAGCAACCTGTCCCATGGGGCTCTTCTGTGCCTCCATCAATCACCACAGCTGTACAGAGAGCAGATTTACACGAGCTCAGGGTGTGCTCTACCAATCCTATGCTCTCAACTTTTATTTGTAACAGAGCAATCATCTCAGACCTGTCCCAAGTCAGGCTGCAAGTCTGCCCTTATGTTATCTGCATAAGGTACTATTGTAATTCCACAAATAATGCAGTTGTTTATGTCTGGATACATGATCAGGTCAACTGGATGCTACAAACCCATTTATAAACAGCTTCAGGTGCTTGATTTATGGAACGATGCAGGGGTCAAAAGAAAAAAAGGCATAAAAGGTGACAATTCAGTTATTTTATTCTAGAAGTAGAATCTCTCCCTATTACTTAGTAAAAGAAATAATTCTTTAAGATATTTCAACTAGCTGAAAGCACACATGTATGAACTGTCATTGTGGTAAATTAGAGCAAAATCATTAAAATACAGACTTTTTTATTTAAGATGCATTTATTCTAAATTTACCCAATGTAGTCCATTGTCCTGAAGCTGACAGCAACTTCAAACTGGAGTTCACACTTTGATCATTAAAAAATGCCTGTAATATTCAAATAAGAGAATACAAGTTAATGAAATGAAACAGAAAATCATCATTCATAATGCCTTGGATACTTTCAATACAAATTATAAGGCTCCAATTAGTAAGTAGATCCCATATGATCTACCAGTTTGTGTACTAAGCATCACACCACCAAATCTATCAGTTTGTAACTCAGTGTAGCCAGTGTCTTTTATACATAGAAGATCTCTTCAGGCGCATATTTTTATATGTAGCATTACATTTTTATAATAAAACAGTTTTAGTCCAAGAACACACAAAAATGTATGAAATTCATGGAGGTACAGAAAACTGAGGATGAAAGTTTTATCTCTGCATACAATGTCATTGAAGTTAAAAATGAAATGCCGAGTATGATTTTAAAATTTACTCTTTTTAAATAAATTTGAAGCTTGGAGAAATGTAGAGATACACAAAAATTATTAAACTGATACAGAGTAAGATCTGAAGATTTCAACTTATTGATTTATCAATTAAAAGAAGGAGACATCCATAGTAATGTTGATAGCTGACAAGTTTCCATGAATAGGTAAACCAACTAAGAAAATCC
This sequence comes from Melospiza georgiana, assembly GCF_028018845.1. NCBI lineage: Eukaryota > Metazoa > Chordata > Aves > Passeriformes > Passerellidae > Melospiza > Melospiza georgiana. The sequence goes on from NC_080431.1 coordinate 67,602,221, forward strand.
CCACTTACAGAGTGAATAATCACTGAAGAAACTGTGAAGAAAATGAAATCATGGATCTTTCAGTTTCTGGATCACTAAATTTCTTTATCACGCCTCTGGGATACAGAGAGATCAGATATTACATGTAATGGTCCTTTTCTCCCCCATTACTTTACAGCTCTTCAGATTTCATAACTTCACAGCAATATCTTTACATTTTTTAATTCAAAAGAGACAAACATCGAGAGGGTAAATGGGTATTCTGTAAACTTCAATAATTTGAAATGTTTATCAGTGGAAGATTAAATAAATATTGGTGTATCTCTGTGTGAATTTCTTTAAGATATAAAGAGGCTGAATTCTTTATCCAGGATAACAATATAAAACAGACATATAAAATACCAAAGAGTTGTTTTTAAAACAACAGATGTAAAAATCACATAGTTCTTAAAACCACAGGTTCTGTCTGCAAACAGATGAAGAGATTTGACTTAGCAGATGACAGAAATGGAGGACACAAAATCAGCAAGTGATTTGAGTCTCAAAAAGCTGGGAGTTCAAAATTCTAGTATAAAGTAATGGCATTCAATAAATTTCAAAAGTTATATGTCCAGATATGTGGTGCACATGCACATCTAATTGCACTGTGAATTTACTGTGAGAAATTTACTGATAGGTGTGACCATGTACACTGTTTGAAGTCTCACACTAGGTGGACTTCCCAGCAAGAAACCCTGCAGCCAACATCAGCATCCAGTTCAGATTTCCATTCTTGGGAATCCTGAAAGGCTAAATTGTTCCCTCTTAAAGCAGAGTAACATTAGTACAGACTAAAATATTTTTACTGGACAGTACAGTTAACCCACAAATCAGAGACTTGAGCACCACACCTAAATCACCTCCTTTCAAGGAGACAGTGAGCAGGCCAATAGCATTCAACACTGCTAATGTTGAATATAATTTCATGGTGGGGGGGCGGGGGGGAGATCAACTTAAAACACAAAGGATTTAGAACTACCATAAGAAACTCATCCTTTTGATAGGGCTTGAACTGCTGGTCAAAACTGAACGCTTGTGCTGTGATCCTGCCTTGCATGGACCTGAAATGGAAAAATGAGATTAAATATTCTGAAGACATACATAATGCTCTATTCTGACGGATTATACTTTTTTTTTTTTATCCCAATTCTCAGTTACAAGCGCCTCCAACCCTTCGTTGGAGGGCTGGGGCTGCGCTGGAGCCCCGCTGCGAAGCTGAAATAGATCTCGGCTCGCTGTGGGAGGCCAGGACACACGCCTCACACCTCAGAAAGCGCAATTTGCCTGCCTGGAAAATACCAAGGCGACTTCAAATTCAGGGGTTGGGGGAACAAATGAAAAAAAAAAAATTAAAATTGAGAGAAAGCAAGGCGGACCCGCCGCCACTGGAGCGGGCGTCCTGTGGGCGCGGCAATGGCCCCAGCCCTCAGCACGGCCCGCGTGTTCCCCGCCGCCCCCAGACAGAGGCATCCCGCAGCGGGCGCTCCCCCACCATTTGAGGAGCCGGTCCGCGATGTCCCTGTCCTGCAGGCAGGCGAAGGTTTTCTGCGGCAGCGCTCGGAACACGACCTGCCCAGCTCCGCGCCCGCCCTCCGCGGACATCTTGCCGCAGCCCGGCCGTTGCCGCGGAGACGGCGCCGCTCCGGCGCGGAGCCCGGCCCCGCTCGCCAGCGTTCCGCCGCCCGTGAGAGCCGGGGGACTCGGCTGTGCCCCTTCTCTTCGTAGGAAGAGGGACTCGGCTGTCCCCCTTCTCTTCGTAGGAAGAGGGACTCGGCTGTCCCCCTTCTCTTCGTTGTTTGCTTACAAAAGCCCTTAATTCAAAACCAGCCTTCTCCCCTCTCTCCCCGTCTCTGCCCCAGGAAAACTCAGGCTTGCCCAGCAGGCCGAGGCACGGGCTGCCATTGCTGCCTTCGCCGAGGCCAGCCCAGCGCAGAAGCACCGAAACAAACTTGGGAAAGGCCAAAGTTCTGAAGCTTCTGGGGAATCAGGGCTGCTGCTTGCTTCCCAGGATGCAAAGCCATTTGGGAACAGCAAAGCCGTGCTTTCAAACTCTTCCCAGTCGAAATTAAAGGAAAGACCATTGTTATTTCAGGAAATTATTTCCTCAAGTCTAGTAAAGCAAGGGACACCTTGCACAGGTTGGGGAATCTCCTGCCCTTTGCAGGGAAAGCAGTGACAATTTAAGGCTGCTGCACATCTCATGCTATTTCCTTCAGCAGCCTACCCCCTCCAAAGCTTGTGCTTGCTCAGCCACAAATTTCCAAAACTGTAATTTTCCCATTAATCTATTGCTCAGGCTTAGCAGCATTCCCACGTCTGAGAAGTTTGGCAGTGATTTTGTTGGTCTCTAATTATTAAAAAAAATTAATTTAAAAAATTAAAAGTTATGCTGTCCCACATCTTTGATTAGAAGTCAAAACTGCCAGCACACATCACCTGGTCTCATCAGCCTCTAAAAGGCTCTCAAAGATTTAACTTGGGAAACATTCATCAAACAGGCTTGTACCAAAGGAATTCAGAAGAAATTGGCATCATAAACCTGTTAAGAAGCCCTGTGTTAACACAGTTTCAGTAGAATTAATTGCTCACCACAAACTCACTAGATTTTCTAACAGTGCAGTGGGCTGCAGTTCAGCAGACCAAGTTGCTCTATAGCAGCTATGCATGTGAGATTTAAGGAGCTATTCCCCTATATTTTCTCCATTCTGTTTTCTCCAAGCATTTTGCAACACAGTTCTGTGGTTTTGTTCCCCGATAAATTTTGCTCACACCTAAGCAATGAGGGAAAATAAAACTATGGTAATACTTCAAGAACGTCAAATGGTTAAAGATGTTTTTAGTGGTAACTCAGGAGGGGATAAAGAAAAAGTGTGCCTTTCTTCTCAGTGTTTCAATATAATGTAAAGTGGTAGCATGTGATACAAATTATTATAACCTTCTTCTCAACTAGTCTCCACCTACTCCAGCACTACCCTGTCTGTTAAATTCCTCTTGCCACTAATATTATTAGCCGGTGATTAAATAGCCAAAGTGAAAGAACTGGTTTGGGCAGGGAGTGATGTGTAGCAACAACTACCAAACACATAAATTCTTAATTTCAAGTTGTGTGGACTCAAATGCAGGATTTAAAAGCAAAACAAACAAAAGACTGAAAATTTAGGTCTTTATGGAAAAAATCCTACTGATTTTAGTGAGGATTTTATCTGATTAAAGTGTTGAATCAACTAGCATATGCTCAAAACCCCACAGAAATCTAGAGTGTTTAAACACTCTGATGAATCAGGAGTAAGGAAATGAGCAAGGACTTCAGGACTGGCCCAGAGGGATCAGGACAGGAAACTCTAAACTATGGAATTAATTTCTTTAATGTTGTGCCATTTACCTATCATAGATTATGATTCAGTAGTTCCAGTTTAAGCAGTACACAATAATAAAAGCTAAATTGGGACTTTCAGTTTAAACACTGACCTCAGTATCCTCTGATGTCATGAACTACAGCCATGTTCATGGCTGTTGAAGAAAGTCAGGCACAGTCCTCTTTTAAACACAGACATTGAAACTGGTTTTTAAAAACATTGAGGATTTTATCCTCTCACAGAAGACATTTGGAGGGTGGAAAATGTATCTTTCTGCTGTAGAATGAAGTCTGGTTAGTATATACTGTTAAGCAATAGTAGTCACTCCCTTTTAAGCAGACAAATTTTTAGCACTGTTTGTTTTTCACTTATTTTCTTATGGGTGATTGTGAAGAGTTTTACACTGCTGAATAAACTGCAGGCCTTAAGTGCAAAGCAAACAAACCAGCCTTTCCATGGCAAACAAAAATCAAATTACAGAGGACCAGCCCTGTTGTACCTCTGCATAGTGCATCAGTCTTTAAGGCAAAGGTCAGCTGGTGGCAGAGGAGCAGCCTGTTCCAGTTGGGGTGGTAGTGAGGAACCTGAATGGCAGCACCTCCCTCTCTCCCTCCTGCAGAAGTCTTCAGCATTGCTGAGGGATAGTTAAGCCACCTGAATTAGCCAAATGTAGGAGGAAAGGGGTAATTATCAGTCTCTATATTAATCTGTGAAATAAATTAGTCTTTCCAGTGTTAAAATACTGTGGGAGAAGTCTGATGGAGAGTGAATTAAAGTTCATATCCTGCATCCAGTCTGTAATGAGAACTAGAAACACCCATCATAGAAGGCACTGTACATTAAAGTGAAGTTCAGCTCCTGCAGAAGTTTTGTGGGGCATCAATGTCCAGTTCTGGCCATTTACACTGATAAAAGAGGATCAGGTCTATGAGAGACAGAGTCCAATTTGAAGCCAAATAAAAATGTCTGATTAGAATTCTGTGGTATACCTGAATTTCTCTCTTTCTCCACCACCACTCCAAAGATTACTCTTCAATAATTCAAGATTGCAAGGCAGGAGTCATTGTCTGCTCCAGAGTCAGACTCTGGATCCTCAGGTGAGGGCAGGAATTAGCACCTCTGCTTGCTCTGCTTTTTTCTTTTAAAAGACAAGCAACTGGAGGCATCACCCAGGAGGAGGAAGCTCAGGATTTTATCATCTTTCAGCCTGAGGAAAGATGGTAAAGCTTAAAGCTTTTATATCTCAAGTGCCTCAACCACTAGGGCTATTGTCACATCCTGAGTTAACTTGCTGTTGTCCTAGCAAGTGCATTTCAGGATGAGTGTCAGGACCCTACAGAGACTCAGCAGCCACTTTTTGCTAGTGGTAGGCCTGCTGCACTCAAGGCTAACTCTACTGTGACCTTGGATCAGACAGCTGGGTGGGACAGAAGTGTAAGGCACCTCAATGGGACCGTAATCCTCTTGGCTTGGGAGCTGCATTTCAGTCCCAGCTGTTGCCCCAGCTTCTTGTTGGAGCTGCATGGACAGCATGTTTGTGCCTGGCCATAAACCCACCAGTCCTGGGCCTGACCTCAGATTCAACCTGTCTCATCCCTTTAGACTGGTCTGATGATCTGGACTCATGGCTGAACATGGTCACTGTTGCCAGGCCTGCTTTGCTGGTTAGGGTGCTGTGGGATGGAGCTGTGTCAGGGAGGGCACTGCCCTACCAACTTCACTGTCACCCTTGGCTGCCAGCTCAGCTGATTTCACAGAGCAATCCCCTCTTGCAGCTGCCTGACACTCAGTGTGTGGTTAAAAGGTTGCTATATTTATGGCAGATTTGTCCATATTGTCTGTCTTAGTTTAATCATCTTCATATCTCTGAGTGACTGCTCCATTAATCACCTCTGCTTCCAAAGGGTGTGGGGTACATTGGGGTGCATTTATACATGCACTACAGCCTATTATGAGGCTTAATTCAAAACTAATGTGTATATGTAACAGGTAATGTATAGATCTAAAATATGGATAGCTTACAATTTGCATCTTAAAAAGTATTTAGAAATAAGTAGCAAAGAAAATACCTACAGTATTTTAATACCTACAGTAATAGGTATAATAATAGAATATAATAATGTGAGTTTAGGTGTCAAAGCAGCAAGCATTGCAACATCTAGATTTTCATTGGTCCTCAAGAAAGAGACATGAGATGCTGGAGATGCACAGTTAGAGTTAGAATGAGGCCTGAGAAACTCAACACAGGGTGTGTGGAAACCATCCAGGCCTATTTCCCCTTCTCCAAGAGGGAAAGGAAGAGGATTCACACATTTAAGTATCATCTTTCAATTACAATTTATATACTCTCCTGGAGATTCACTGCCTTCTTCAAAGGTTGCTGTCTAAACACTTTCTTTGAATCAGATGTGGGCTGCTGCTACTTTTAAAACAAGCACAAGAAAAAAAGGGATTTTGAGCTGCTAATCCTCTTTTGAAGCAATACATGAGTTTAGCATATACACAACAACTGAGATGCACAGTTTCAAATTCACCTTATGCTTTGAGAGTTCAGCAGTATACCCCATTTCTTCTAGGCCTACAAGCCAAACATATACTTGTGTACACAGTTTACCTGCACAGTTTATGTACAAAAGCTTACAAGGTGTCTGGGTTGTTGGGTCTCAGAAACTACTTCGCTGTGTAGAAAATAATTTTTTACTGTAGTAGTTGGAAAACATAAACATGAATTTGTATCTATAATTTCTTGGTTAAGGACTTTATGAAGGAGGGAATGACTCTGGGGCCTGTTTGAGTTCCAAAAGATTCTTTATTACTTGGATTTAGGCCTGCAAATTCTTCAGAAATCCTATTTTAAAATGTTTTTTACTTATTCTGGCTATTTTTTCCCTTATTATTTGTGTAGCCATACTTCAAGGAGTTCTGTTAAAAATTCCTTTAAAGCATAACAGTTCATCTCCCTGTATGTGCCTAAGCATAGCAGAACCAGGCTACCAGATGTGCTGTTTTTCTCTGGGTGTTTGTAGGAGTGACTGAAGGTCTGGGGGTTGGAAGTTTGATTCAGTTGCTTGAACTTTTTGTCTGCCACTCAAGGAGGCTGGAACACCTTCATGGGGCTGTCAGACGTGACACAACACCTAGAGGAGGCCTATACTTCTCCAGACTGGTGCCTGGAGGTCAGCTGGGAATTCTAAATGGCAGTAGACTTAGAGGTGAGCGCTGACACCTGGGGGTATGTTTCAGGTCCAGAGGCATAATTTTAGGTGTCTACCTGTAGGTCTTTATCGATCAGATAAGCTTCCATTATTATCAAGGGAGATCAAGATCTCAATTTAATTGCAGAGAGAGGCATTTCAGATGCCCAAGGTAGTTTTCAGATTGCCCCAGATACCTCTTTTCTGGTTTTCTGGAATGGCAGCTAGAGGCTCAGTCGACTCTAAACTAGTGGTGTATCTGCCAGCTCCAGAAAGGCCATACCCTTCTTTGTCTCAGATGGGACTAGGTGACTGTGTGCCTGAACTGGGTTCCAACTGTGCTTAGAGCGAACAGATTTATTCAGTTGGTGAGATGAATAAATCTCCATAAGGTGAGCTCAAAACATTCTAAACTCCATAACTGAACAACAAAATTGAAAGCACAACTGTCTCTTCTATTGTAAAATTACTTATTATCCTTCTGGGCTCTGTACACCTTCCTCTCCACCTATACTCTCAAAAAAGCATCTAAGACTATTGTCTTCCCACCAGTATTTTGTACATCCCAGTTTAGCCCCTCTCCTCCAAGAGTCAATTACAACAATCTACAGGATCCTGTCTTTCTCCCTCCCTCCCTTGCTCCCAGCTCTCTCACATTGCGCCCAGCCTTGGGTTACTTTTTTCCTTTTACCCACACTGACCCTCAGAGTTCTTTGTGTCCTCTGCTGCTCTCTATGCCATGGCTTTCAGGTCTCACTCATATGACCTTCACTTTGTGTACCAAAGCCAGGGAGTTGTTGATTTTCCTTATAAAGAGAGGGCAGAAATACATCACCACTATCTTTTCCCCACTTTTTCTTCTCTGAAAAGAGGACACAATATTAGTCCTATATTTAAACATCTTCTTTTTGCATATTTTGTATCAGACTGCTGAAGTACAGATGGTTCTAAGCAGTTCACTAATGTATATTCCTTGAGTGCTTATTCTGTTAATTATTCATCTTGATATTTCTTGGCTCTTCTTACTGAATGGGACTTCACAGGGTTTCCATTTTTGGGGTATCAAATACAAAATTCAGTCAGTAACTGAGGGTTTTACAGGGTGTAATACTGCATTTGAGGAGTTTATTAAAGGTTTCAAGGAGGGAAAAGGAAAACTTCATTCAGAAGCAAACTGTGTTTGCTTATCCAGCAGGATTTATTTACTAATAATATTGTTGAGCTGACTTTGGAGGTGAATGTGTTAAAATGAGCAATGAGCAAGCAAAGGTTTGCCTGCAATATTGATTTAACATTGAGAGGGATGATCATGACAAATCTAAATGAAATTTGACATAAATAGGTTGAAGTTAAGATATTTAGGACCCACAGAGGCCTTGATTTCTCTCCTACATGTATATGAACATGTGTCATGTATGTGAGCTACCCATCAACACATTTCACTTTGAACATTTTGCCTAGTAAAAATTCAGCTACACAGCTGCTGTAAAAGTCAGGAGCTATGAAGGGTTACTGCTTAACTGCTTGGGGTTTTTTCTCATCCAGAGACTGAGGCTAAGGCAAGGAGGGAAGCTATAAATATGTGAGATTTAGAATTTAGCACTGTTGCCTATCAAGACCTCTGTTTTTGGCATCAAATTCAGTCTTTTTCTGGGCTGACAGGCAAAGCAAGTTCTGTTGCTCTCTTAAAAGCTGGATAAGAGATCATGTGACTTTTGCTTTTGTAAAAATAGCTGCTATTGCAAAATCAATTTTTTCCTTTGTCTGTTGTTTATACTGTTTAAACAAAGCTTATGAAGCATTGTAAAATAAGGTACCCAAATGTCATCTTCCTTTCTGTCTGACAAGCATCCTTCATTGCATAATCATGGATCTTAACCTAGGCTGTCTGAGAGACTGGCAATCTAAACCCTGATCCAATCTGGAAGGGTGGAGGAAATGCTCTGGTTTTGGATTTGTCTACTAAATTTATGAGGTTTTTGTTGAACTGCAGTATTTGTTCTTTGACCTTTACAAAATGCTGTATTTGCTTGTGAACTTATTTTAAACCATTAAACTGATCTAAAAATCCTATGCAGATTTTTTTCTTGCTATTGTTTTCAATTATATAGGGAAATCTATACTATCCTATTCTTCCTAGACAGGGGAGGAAAAGGTGGACTCCACTGTGAATTTGCTTCTTCTGGACTTTGCAGAACTGAAGTCAGTTCCCGATGTGACCACAAGCTTCTACTGCAATCTGAGTGATTTGACACTAGACCATAAAGGGCAGAGAAGGTAATGCTGTTGGGCTGTGGTGACCAAGATCCAGATTTTTAGTTGTATGTCTGAGCTGCCACTTTGGAAAGTAACACTCTAAGCAGAAAGATACCTAAACTATCCAACAGGAAACAATATCTGACAAAAGGACAACTTCCATGTGAATGATGAGAACTGAGTCATGCCCTCAAATTGAAGTGTCCCTGGTTTCAGTTAAAAACTCTGGCTGTTAATTGTGTGGCAGAGCATTTTTATGCTCTTCAGCTCAACAAGTATGGCACTTCTACCCAAACAGACACTTTCAGCAGTGAGGCTGATGGACACCTGTCCTATACTGTCCTCTCATCTGGAGGTTATAAAAGGCAATACATGAATGCACATTTCCCCTATGGGTAAAATCCACACAGATGAAAGGAGAAGGGTGACACAGCCACTGTCATTCTTGTTTTATGCAGGATTCTCTCTACCAGGACACCTCAGGGAATGCTTACTGAATTGAGCTTGGGAAGTCACATCAAAGAGGAAAGTCTACACTTTGAATCCTGATAGGTCTAGGACAGATATTCTCTGAAGTCAAGTTTAAGATTGTTTTAGACTTGTCCATAAAAATAAAAAAAATACCAAGAAAAGGTTTTTGGGGCAAAATTTTTCTCCCTTTTAAATTTTCCAGCCAATTATCTTGCTGTTTCCCTTCACAATTATGATTTCTACAGCAGCCAATAGACTACCAGCCAAGACATTTTTTGCTCAAGGTGATGCCAGAACCTCCTGCAATGGAAAAGGCAGATGTTTCATGCAATTTGACTCAATTTTGTTCAATATGAGATAAAGATTCTTCCAGAAACCTGGAAATAATGGGTTCCTTGCTAAGTATCAGGTGCTATGACTGTCCTAGTTCACCTCTACAAATTCAACTCTAGGACAGACAAACATGTCTAGGGACCCAAGCATAATAAGTACAGAGGAACAGAATGCACTCATGTAAATGTCTGAAGCAAAAGGTTCTTGTTATTCTACTTAACCTAAGAGACAGGCTGTAGCAATCAGGAGTAATTGAAGAGTGAGGGTAGCCTTTCAAGGATATCTATTTTGAGAGTACTAAGGCAGCACAGCCTGAAGTCAAATATAGGGTCAATTTAGGAAAATGGTCATTGTCCAAACAAAAATGTCACTTAGTTTAAATGAAAGCTTGACATTTCTACATTTTCTATGGAAGAAACAGGAAACAGGTAAACTTTTTGGTGAAGTTCCAGGAATTCTGCAGTTAGTTCAAACTGTTGGTGGCTCTGGGACTTTTCTTCAGTGTTGCAAAAGACTACAGGGTTCCAGGAGACAGGAAAACCCAACAGCCTCCCAGGGCAGAGCTGAAAATCTAAACCTTGGGTTCCACAGCTTATGATAGAGGTCACCAAGTGTCCAGACCTCTCCCTCAATGCAAGACTGAAGTTCTCATTAGTGTTAGAAATTTTAGGCTCTGAGGACAACAATACAGAGTTTAGGAATCCAGATCTATTTGCACAATAGAGCTATCTTGAGTTCACAGAACAGGGAAGACCCAGGTCCTTATTATTCTACCAGGCAGGAGACTAGGAGGGTTTTTAGTGAGAAGTTTTGGTTTTGATTCATATAAATTGAGATTATGTAATGAAAGTCTGCTTCTCCAGAACTTACAGTTACACAACAGAATAACATGTCAGTGAATGTGATTGCTACATTATCTTTGCAAACTCCTCCTCCTGGATCAGCTGGTGTTTTTCTTGCCTACTTTCTATTCTGAGCTTCTGTATGGTTGCTTTATAGTGTTAAATAGTAGTCTTCTGACAGCATTGAGCTTCAGAATCCACATTGAAGGAGGCAGTTCCTCTCCCCAGATGCAGGTTCAAGACTGAAGGAGAGGTGGAGCTCTTGTTTATGGGCATGAAATGTGTGGCCTAAATCTTGTGTATGTCCTCCGGTAGGAAACCAAATCAGAGAGCTCATCACTTTGTCTGCAGATGCCAGAAGATAAAAGGATATGTCACTAGTTTACTTCTGTAATTTATCTGGTGAGAATAAATATGCACCTGCAAATTGAACAAAAAGGCTGCCACTGATCTACAACTAGAGCAGGATAGTATTCTTGCAAGTGCAGAACATTCTTCTAGAATTTGTCCTTATATTGTCTTCCCCACAAGGTGTTTGCATCTCCTTTCAGTCCTTGATCTTCCAAATTATGCTGTGTAGTTATCAATCCTGGTTTCCTTTTGACTCCTTTCTGAAAGGAGTTAGTTCTGTGAATGAGAAGAGCACCCTCTTAGCTCTCCAAATGAGTGTGCACATCTCAGTTACTAAAACGATACTGTCCCAATGAGGAAATGACAAACTCATTCTAAGATATGACCCAGTGAAGAGTCTCTCTTGTGTTTTGTGCTGCACTGTTTCATTTGAATAAAATAATATGTAAATGCTTTCTTAAAATGTTTCCAAGAAGATATACGTTTTACTTGGAATAGTAAGAAGTCAAACTGAGTCACAAACTATGAAATTGAGGAAAGAAATCCATTCCATCCCCTGCAAAAGACACTGAATTGTCCTTTCGGTTCAGATGATGGGATGAAGAATGAATAGTCTGCTTTTATTCCTTAGCAATGAGTTTGAAAGAGAAATGGCAACATTTTGCTTTTGATTTTAATACTTTCTCTATTTCAATGTCTAAATTAAAATTCCCCTTGCTAGAGCTCAAGCTAAGAAGCGATTCTAAAGTTTTCAACTTACAAACTTAATAATCAGAAGTCCTGGCAGAAGGATGTGAGGTTTTTCTTCTGAGGGATGCATGATTTATAGTGCACAATCTGGCTCACAGCGGGAACAATGGGATCATTGCCATTTTCTCTAAAGCTGCAATTCTCTTCCTATTCATGTTGTAGTTCAGCTGAGGAATATTTAGACTAGAGTGGTAAATGTTTGGGTATTAAGACCCTCTTAGGAAAAAAATGCATAAAGGACATTTAGAGAACTAACATTTAAAGAAATTATTTATATAACAATAGACCAAGAGGTCTTTGCCAAAATATAGACTAATTGTGCCAGACATGTGCATACAATAAAAAAGTTTGTAATCTGGAGGAGAGGTGTAAAGGGTTTTCAAGCTGTATCCAAGACACAGCAAGTAGGGAAAGGTTAACATGCTCTTAATAAACCCATAACTTCCTTCAGAGCTTAATCTATTAAATGCTCTCGGAATAGTACACAATCTGACACTTCACAATTCTATTTAGAGATCTCCATACATTTCAGAAAGCGCTACTTAATTTTCTAGAGAGCTTGTAAGCATTTCCTTATTTCATGAACACAAAGAAATAAAATTATTTTTCTGAAAGGCTTGTGAGAGAATTTCATACATGAACATCTTGAAATGCAAAATGATCACTTTTTGTGGATACTTAGGTTTACAATCTTAATACAAAATTTTACATAACATACTTTTAAAAGTTAGATGTAGAACACATGGAGAGTTTATAAGAGAATATTTAACTGTTCAAGGAATAAACAAGGGATCTCAGGAAGCAATTTTTCATACTGATATATCTTTTTGTTTGTCATCGACAATTAGATCTCTGATGTCAAATATCCTGACAACTGTAATTTTAGCAAATCATCAGGCTCTAAGATGCCATTGCTGTTGCCATTACTGAAACTTGGTGGGTTAAATTCCATGACTGGAGTGTGGCTGTTGATGGCTGCAGGCTGTCTAGGACAGACGGGCAAGGAAGGAGGATCAAAGAGGTTGCCCTCTACACCAAGAGGGGTGTGTGTGATAGAGCAGGAAGAGATCTCTCTGAAGAATTGCCATGAACAGATTGAAAGCTTATGGGTAAGGACCAAGATACTGAGACAAGAGAGGGAACCTCATGGCTGGTAGCCTGATCCAGGGAAGCCCATTAGTGAAGCCTCCTTGCTCCAGCTACAGGAGGTATCACACACAGGCTCTTGTCCTGCTGGGGGACAGTAACATAGACAGAGGGATCAAGTACAACCCCAGCAAGTTTGCAGATGATACCAAGCTGAGTGGCATTGTTGACATGCCTAAGGAATGGGACTCTGTCCAGAGGCACTCTAACAAGCTCAAGAAATGGGCCCATATGAACCTCACAAAGATCAATGAGGCCACATGCAATGACCCAGCAATGTGCATTTGCGGCCAAAAAAGCCAGTCATATCCTGGGCTGCATCCAAAGCAGTGTGGCCAGCAGGGTGAGGGAGGTGATTCTGCCCCTCTGCTCTGCTCTTGTGGAACTCCACTTGCAGTGCTGCAGCCAGCTTTGTAGTCCTCAGCACAGGAAAGGTGTGGACCTGTTGGAGTGGGTCCAGAAAATGGTGACAAAACCAATCCGAGAGCACACAACTGCTCACTCATCCTGTCCTAGTGGGATGGGGAGAGAATCAGAAGAATGCAAATGAGAAAACTCATGGGTTGAGACAAAGGCAGTTTAATATGAAAAGCAAAAGCCACACATAAAAGCAAAACAAGGAATTAATTCACCATTTGCCATGGACAGGCAGGTGTTCAGTCATCTCCAGAAAAGCAGTAACAGTTGTGTGCAACGGTTACTTGGGAAGGTAAACAGCCTCACTCTGACATTCCACCCCTTCCTTCTTCTTCTCCCCACTTTACATACTGAGCATGATGCCATTTGGTCTGGAATATCCATTGGGGCAGTTGGAGTCATCTGTTCTGATTGTGTCCTCTCAACCTCTTGTTCACCCCTTGAGCATCCTCATTGGTGGAATGGGATGAGGAGCAGAAGAGGCCTTGATTCCATAAACCCTTCTCAGCTATGATGAAAACATCTCTATATTATCAACGGATTTTTCAGCATAAATCCAAAGCACAGCCCCATTCAAGCCACTATGAAAAAAAATAACTATCTCAGCCAAAACCAGCGCAACAACCTTTAAAGGTCATGTGCAATGCAAACTGTTCTATGAACCTGTAAAAGAAATTTGATTACATTGGAGCACTGAAGGTCATCATATATATGTAAGGTGGCCCTTGCATAGAAGTATTCAGATGTTAACAGAAAAACTTCAAACTCATTGGCATCAAGTTCCCTAAGGTAATTGAAAACATAGTCACAGTTGGCTTATTCCTGTTCATTATTTGGTTAGCAACCAACTAAAAAGGCTGGCAAGCTACACCTCTTCCTCTCTGGGCAAAAATAAAATGAATGCCCTTCCTAGGATCATGTTTATTTTTAGTGTCTTCCTTTATTTCAGACATTTATTTAGCAAAATCAACATGTTGACTATGTCCTCGTGAAGCCTTGATAGTAAAAGTGAACACTCTCTGCAGCATTATCAGAACAGACAGATTTCTCAGACTCTCATCCTGTCATTGGACAAAAGCCCTCAGCTAGACAATACAACTGCTTGATTTGTGGGAAAGGCAATGTTGAGAGCCATAAACTGGCATTAAATGGAATCAGAATTGTTTGCTCCTTTTCATCTCATTGAACATACAGACTGTTTGGCTGTGTTTATACTGCTGAGTTGATTCAAGCCTTGAAGCTGAATAGCACTGACTGGCTTGTGTCCACACTCCACAGGGTCAGCTCCCTGTAAACTGGCTTCTCTCAGTGACAGCTGAAGGGCTCCAAAACAGAGCCAAGGAGAGCAGTAAGAATTAGCCATGTAACAGTAAGTGTGAATGCCTGAGCTCATTACCTGGTCCCCTTTGGTTTGGAGGTATAGATATTCCCTACAGAAAAAATATCCAGTTGCTGTAAAAACTTGTGACTGGAGTACCAGTGATAATGCATCCATCTGACCAACTCCTTATCCTGCACAGGACCATTCCCAAGAATCACACCATGTGCCTGAGAGCATTGTCCAAATGCTTCTTGAACTCTGTCAGGCTTGGTGCTGTGACCACTTTCCTGGGAGGCTTCTCAGTGGGTCTATAGGAGTAGATGTCAGAGCCTAGAAAGAAGGCTCCTCCTGGAGACTTTCAGGGATATTCATTCTGGAGAAGCAAAGCAGAGAGCTGCTTCTCAAGACCATGGTCACAGCAATCAGGAATCACAAAGAATTCTGTGGAAAGCTGGGCTTACAAGAATCACATGTCCGTTGGTATAGCCTAGGCAGCTGTTCCTGCTTGCACAGAGGAGTTGGTAACCTCTCCTGCATGTATGTACACACACACACAGTATCTGTGTGTCATATACATGGACATACAGATAGAGCTGTGAAATAAAACTAGCACTAGTCCTGTTTGTACAAAACCAGATTGTGCTATGACACCCAGTATAATATTAAAATGCTGCTAAGAAGTCTTCACAACAATGGAGACATTGATTTGCTGTGGTCCTTTTAAGATGTTGCCCTGGGCTGCTATTGGGAAGCTGCTTTGCAGGCTGCCAGATATGTCTTTTTGTTGTGTAACACCAAGGGTGGCTTAGGACATGAGGCCATCTGAAATACTGGTTAGTCTGGGAGAAGCCAAACCCGACATGAGTCACACTCACCCTGCATCTTGGTGCAGTGTGGGGGTGGGACGCAGGCACACACTATCTCCTCCTTTCTGCCCAGCTCTTCGCAGCCCATAAACAACCAACCTTTCTCCAGATTTAACCTTGGGGGTGAACTAACACTCAGGCAGCATGAACAATCAGGAGATAACAGGCACAAAAATCCAGCAGATACCAACAAGATAGTATAGATGTACTTTGTGTTTTCTAAATATGAAATAATATTTTTCCTTTGTGTTTAATCTTCCATCTGGAGTAACTCAAACTTTTATAGCGGAGTTGGTTAGGTTGGATTGGAATAATTATTTAGGTAGTGTTGAAAACTCTGCCTTGAAAGCTTGAGTCTAGAGACTAGTAAGGTGTAATATTAAAACTCCACCAATAGTAAATATTGAACATGCTACTGCTATATATGGATTTCCCTTGATATGCTCACAAGGTGAAATGATATTGAAAATACAGCCAATTGTCCCTTACTGATGGCCAGATTATCTTTGTGGAGGTAAAATCATATCCTAGGCACACAGACATGTGATCTGGCTGACTGATGGAAACTGTAATCCAAATTCACTGGGCAGAATGTCTGAGCCTATGTATTTTATTAGACTCTTAAACTACCTCTATAACTTTCCTCTATAGGAAACAAGTGGGCTTAGAGGGAAAGTGTTTAGGCAGTGACCTGCTGATGGTCTGTGCACTTTAACTGGCAGTGCAGTCCTGGGACTCTTCCCCAATGCCACATTAATAAAGCTACCTGCTGTAGGTGAAAGGAGAGTTTAGCTGTGTGGTTGCAAGCTGTAGCGTTTACTTGTAGTTACTTGTTTCTGGGGCCAGAGAATTGTCTCAGATCCATTTTATTTACTGACAAATATAGCCAAACTGATCCATGCAGAGCCAGCTTAGCTTCTGAACACCCAGTGTCCCATTTGCACTGGACAAATCAGGAATTAGGATGCAGATATCTCAATTTTTCTCATTTTATGTTTGCCATTTACTTTTGGAATTCCAGCACTTAAGTTGCTTGGATGAAGGAGAATTGGCTACAAGTGAACAAAGTTTTGTCTACAGGAAGGTGTTCAGTTTGGCTCAAGATATGCCGCAGGTGCATATACATCGGTGATCATCATGCTTGCATGTTATATGCCCTTTTATATCCAAATTTGGCCATCTCATCTTGAGATCTAGTTTTTTCTAAAACAAAGCACAATATGCCAAGAGGGAAAGTGAAGAAGTCAGTAGACCACTTCCAAGTCTGTCTCCAATGCATGCGTGTCACCTAACTTCTACACAGTGTTTATGGCTGAGCTCATCTGTAACCTTTCTTTCAAGTCTTTTAGAAACAAATAAATATTTTTAGGGACCGATTCATCTTACCTATTTCAGATATGTAGGAACAGGTGGATCTTACCTTAAAATTGCCTGTTTCTCTCCAGTTGTTATAAAGGAAGCACTTGGCAATATTCTCATACGTAATTTCTTCCCATTTACAGGAGATGTACATAGCTTCTAGTTCCTCAGTCTACAATGGTGCCATACAATTATTTGTTGTATTTCTGAATAAATCCATACACAGCAGAAGCAGTCTATCAAGGCATAGCTCTTGCTCGTGTGCAGTTGTCCCCACAGTGGTCAGGCACTGAAGGGTAGGAGCACAGACCTCAGTGGGGTGTAGGTGACACGTGGTGGCCTGGGGAAGGGGGGCAGCTTGGGGGCCCTCCTCAGCACACAGCAAACACAGTGGCCATGGACCTGGTGGGACCTGGGCTCTGCTACAGCTGCAGATTTACAGCGTGGTAAATCTCCGGCTTCTCAGCTGCCAAAGGAAACATGAGTGGCCACAGGAGTCGCGTTCTTTATAGGAAATGAATAAGCACAAAAGGGCCATCTGATACCCCACAGGCTAATGCGTGAGCACTGTCTTATTAAGGACAAAACAGATCTGAGGAATTGGCAGAGATGCCAAATTTAGTACTCCGACTTTTAAAAATATGTTATAACTCCATCTTCTCTAACCCTTTAGATTTTTCTTCTCCAGAAGAAACAAAAAAACCCCTCCAGTAACTTTTAGATTCATTTGGTTTAATATATCTTGCATTTTATAGTACCAGAAGGATTTTAAAATGCTGAATTAATTATGGGCCAGATGTTGTATGCAGGGCCAAGCTAAATTGATAGGACCGTTCAGGGCTGCCACAAAGCTGTGTGTTTGTTGTCAGCTCTCAGGAGAAGGGTAACATAGCTGACAGCTATGGATCATTGAACAAGAATTTTGACTGAGAATATCTGTATGATTCTGAGAGTTATATTGTCTTTAAGTGTTTTCTGCAAAATTTCTATAAAAGATTTATACTTTGGTATTTAGAAACTGAACTAAGCATTGTCATTGGATTATTGGATTCACCTCAATTTGCTGCAATGTGCTCTGTGCATTTATTTCTCTTTTTGGGTGCCATTTAAATGCTTTTGTGCTTGGTTAATAAATCATACCTGAGATTTAAAAATCTTTCCAAAAAATGTTCCATTAAAATGAGTGGGAACTTTGGACCCTGTCCCTAACTTGGACTATTATAATGTTGTACAAATAATTATTCATCTCAGTATACTGAATACTTTCTTTCACCTTCTTTCCTTTCAAAATTAAGAAGAAAAAATACTAGAATTAGAAGAAAAAAAATTAGAATAAGTGCTTCTGATAAGGATTTAATTGCAACATATTTGTTTTGAATTTGGATTTTTATCAATAGCCCAAAATCCAAATTAAAGTATTTTGCAGAGAATAGTCCCCCTTTTCAGAACCATCTTGCTTCTACATTCAAAAGAAAAGTGTCTTCCCATGTTTTCTATATTCCTGGCTCCCTGAAGCAAGCCACAAAACTCAAGCTTTTCCTTGGCTTCCCATTTTGCAGAAGACCCCATGTAAGTGTGCAATCATACTTTTAGCAACATATAATAATAGATATATAATTTAATATATATACACTATAATACTTATTACATATATTGATATAATAATAAAATAATATTGAAAAGTAGCTTTCATAATGCTCCCCTCCATGTGGTACACATCCCCAATGTTTAAAAAACCCATGAGTAACAAATTCTGAGCTATCAGCATGCTGAGTTAGCAGGGACATCTGACTCCCCAAATGGGGTCTGATCTATTTTATCTGACTGTTTTAGAATATAATCGTACTTACACAAATTGGATGTAGCATCTCATGATGATCTCCTTCATTGAAACTTTAAATCAAGATATTTTGTCTTGTTTACAGTTTAATTTACCAATCTTTGGTATGACCAATAGGAAACTTGAAATATGTTTTGGTGGAGCTGCCTGTTTGTGCAAATCCTACTAGCCAAAGAAGGCCACTTGAAAAGATAGATGAAAGGATTTTAGTATTTACTTCTCTTGGAAAAACTGAGCTCAGATGACAGGACCTCAGAAAATAGAGCCGTTAGGTGTTCTGCAGGAAGATGGTACTGACTTTCTTCATGCTGTGCTGGTATTGGGTTGAAAGGATGCTTTTCTTTGGTGTGGGGCCTCTGTTCCTCCATTAATGACAGATTCAGAACAACTTAGAACTGGTCTCAACATTTTTTTATATCAGATGAGGAATAGAAATGAGCCACTCTCAAAACAATTTCAGTACAATTTTCTGTATGATATTCAGGCAAAGCTTATCCTGATGATGTTCTCATCATTTGGGTTGCTATAATGCGAACTACGGAGACTTACAAGCTGTCTGGAGAGGAACTTTTCACAAGGCTATGCAGCCAGAGGCAGCCACAAGAAAAAAAGAAATGGCCTGAAGCTGAAGGAGTGCAATGTTTAGATTAAACATTAAGAAAAATATTCTCTTCTGTGATGGTGGTGAGGCACTTGCGCAGGTTGTCCAGAGTGGTTGTGGACTCCCCATCCCTGGAAGTGTCAAATGCCGCTTGGGATGGGGCTCTGAGTAACCTGGTCTAGTGGAAGGTTTCCTGCCCATGGCAGGAGGTTTGGTGTTAGGTGGTCTTTAAGGCTCCTTCCAATCCAAACTATTCCATGTTTTTTTGATTCTCTGATATTTGTACAGAATCTCTCAAATGACACGTACCCCACAGCATTCTTAGGTGAAAGAAGAGATGAGACTGACTCTGCTACAAGTGCTGATAAAAAGTAAAACAAAACTATGCTCTCTCCGACTCATATGCACAAAGGACAGTTGCATTGGACCTATATGGTCAATAAAGTAATACACTCAGACCACAGCTGTGCTGGAGACAGTTCAGGAGATCTTGCTGTTTAAATTACCATGTGTACCCAAATGGCTTTTGGCAAGCTTTGCACCTTGCTGCAGGGTCTCCTGGGAGTGGTAATGCCATAGTTAGCTGAGTTTGAAACTCTCATCCCTTTCCTCCTCTCCTCTGCAGCCTGCCAAAACTTGGATTCAGAAGCTTCTGGCCCTGCAACCATTTTCCTTAGGTATTGATATGACAGTGGATTTAGTGACACAAACAGAAAAAAAAATAGCCCTAAACTGAGAAGAACACAGGAATATTTTAGTATTTTAGCTGCAATCATAAATCCTAGAGGTATTAATCTGTGTAGCCAGCATATATGTATCTGTGCAGCCACTGTGCAGTGCCAGGAGCAGTTTCCTTGTTGGAAATGGTCCCTGTGTAGTGTTCATTGTTATAGTGCCATTTCCTCACCTTTCCTATCATGTGCTCATGGTCAGAAGAGCATAAAACATCTACCAAATCCCTGAAAACAGGAAAGGTGGGTGAGTACTGAGAGCATACAGGGGCTCTCCCTTTTGTAAGTATGTATTTTCTAACCAATTATTGCTTCTTTGAATGTCCCCTATGTAACAGCCCTTGAGGATAGCCTGGAAAACACTTGTTTTACTTCCAGTGCTGTCCATGACAAGGCTCATGAGTCAGAGCCCTGAGGTGTCTCAGGTCCCAGCCCTGGGTGTTCATTAACTTGTTTTGGGGTTGTGAAGTTCAGCTGAGCCATGGGGATGCAAAGCTCCAGAGCAGGGGAGGATGGACAGATCAGGTCTGTGACACCTTAAGTGACTCAGTTGTTTGACTCAAGAATCTTAAGGGGTTTTTTTCTAACCTAAATGATCCTGTGATTTTAACATGAGCTATCAGAGCTTGTGAACAAGGGACCTAATAGGGGTTCAATGGCACCGAGACTGGACCATGTGGTTGGACCATTGCAAAAGCAGGAGACAGACTCAGGACACAGATATTCATTTATAGAACAATGTAACCTCAGCAGGGTTGGAGAAATATTTTATATTCCTCTTCTCTGTCCTAATTCATTGACATAATGAGGCAGCAAAACTGCTATGACTATTGGTCTGTCTATCTATCTATCTATCTATCTATCTATCTATCTATCTATCTATCTATCTCAGAGTGACTAGAAACCTGGGCTAATGATTTAGTTCTCCAAAGGGTATTAGCCTCTGGAAGATTCAGAATGACATTCATGTATGTTAAGAGGATACATAAGGTAAGGATACACGTCCAGTACCTATCCATATCCAAAGTTTGGTTCTCACCCATGAACAGAAATGCTACTATCTTGAGCTAACAGACTACCTGGGCATCAGTCATTGGTTCAAGGCATTTGAGACTCCAAATCTACTTGTCCCTGAGTGCTCTGAAAATGAGGTACCCAGAGAGTACACGTAACAAATGCAGCTAATGGGGAATACACATTTCAGAGCAAGGTAAGGGGTGGAGGAGCTGGCCCTGGTAGCCTATTCTGGAGGGCTCTAAGACAGTGAGTTTGCCATAATGGTTTGCTCTTACCAGTAGAACCCCTTCTTGTCAAGTTTACCTTTTTTCAAAATCAAAGTATGGGGATCTAATAATGTGTGTCTTCTCATATTGACTGAGTGTGTGAATACAAAATATGATTTAAGAAGACTCACTGTGGAGCTTGTCTCCAAAGCTAAGGACAGAAGCTTTCTCCTAGAGTTCTCCTGTTTGACCTCAGCCCTGCTTTTCTTACTCTGGTGCTATGTCCCCAGAAACTTGGAAAGGGCAGTTTTCAGAGGGCAGGCTGGGTGATGGTGATCCTGCTGCAAGCACTGCACTGGGTGCAAATGGTGATGAGACTAAGAAGGTAAACACAGAAGGCAATTGAAAACTTTTTGTTGTGAAGATTTAACATAGGATTCATTGCTTTAAGCACTGCCTTGTCAGATCATTGCCCTTTGACAGGGCTTTAATAACTGGAATAAAGCAAACTGTCAAGATTGTCTCTCCAGCTCTTTGTAATAGAGTAAGCATAAATGCTAGAAATTAATTGCGAAACTTGTAAAGGAGAACTTTCTTTCTAGAAAGTAAGATTTATGGGAAGTGTGGCTTTTGTGGGAGATAAAGAATAGTTAAAACATTTGGAGGAAAAAAAAAAAAGAAGGAAAATTCACCTTTTTCTATCACTTAACACCAAGCATTCAGCCAAAGGAAAAAAAGTATGGATTAAGCAGAAGACTGCCAAAGTTAGTTAAAGCTTATCATTCACCTATTGCCTAGAAAATGTAATTCATTCCTATCCTAATTATTTCAAATTTGGCCTGTCTGGCGTTCAGTGACAAGTCATTAGCAAGATAGACAAGCTGCTATTGCAGTGCAGTCTGAACTCTTCTGAAAAAACATGCAAAACATTGAAAGGCACAGAAAAAACTGAGCAACATGTTCCTATTTCCCCAGGCTTACCAGAGAGCAAAAGTACAGGACAGGAAGCAAAGATCACCTGAATCCATTTCAAAATGTGTTGGAAAAATTAGGGTGAAAAATTCTGTGCAATTCTCCTGTCACACTGAGGCCAGGAGTTGATGAGAGGATGTTGTATAATTTCATTTAAACTCTACTGGGAGTTCAGGCAGAGGAGACCAAACGGAAGGTCTAGCTACAGATCCACCACAGCATTTAAGGATGACTGTTGCTGTTCATTCATCATGCAAAGACTCAGCTGTTGTGCCTTTACTGGGTCCTGTTGTCACAAACTGAACCCACCAAAGGTGTGCTGTCAATCTGTACAACATCCACTGTCCTCCGTGCCCCTGTACTGCAGAGTGTTTCTCTCCGTGCAGTCTGGCCAATCCATGTTCTTTGCAACAGGAGATGCTATTTAGCAGCAGTTTTCTGTGATGTGCAGCTGGCTACAGTCTGAAGGTTTGCCTGACAAGTTTTTGCTGCCCTGTCTTCTCACCTGCTCTCAGGTGCTTAATGTGTGGAAACTGCCATCAGATTTGGGGTTGAGGGGCCTCTCATCTGACATGTGCATCAGCTGTCTGGGAGAACACAGCTCACGAGAGTATTACTACAGCACTTGATATTTGACAGGACCTTGAATAACAGGTTAATAGAGCTGTGTGCTTATTTATACCAGCAACAGCACAGTAGTCAGTGCAGGTGAAATTGGGAAGTCACATGCCGTGATAATGATAAGCTGTCCATGTTTCACATGAGTATGAGAAAGTGGTGATGACAGCTGTATGGCACTTTGAAGCCAGATGCCTCCTGTATTCCAGATACAGTGCCCTTTAATCTCCTAAGAGCCGTGCTGGATTTTGCTGTGCTCTGCATGACTTCATGTCTTGTGTGACACTCCAAGACAGCCTCCTGCTGAGTTCTCTGAGCAGGATTGGTCTGCATGCTGCAGAGCTGCATTGTGAGCACATACAGACAGGTCAGTCTGTTTTCTAGCATGGTGAGTGTGGAAAAGAACCTTAATTTTCTTTCTACTGGTGATCAGGCCAAATTGCCTGGCAGCATTACTGAAGTATTAATTAATGTGCTGTACATCTTCTTCTGGATGCACAATGACTGCTTGGCTGTCAACAAAGAGCAGGTTCTCAGCACAAAGGCTCTAGGGCAGCAGGAGGGAAAGTAGCTCTCAAGATGTTATTTCACCTTCTGTTGGTTCTTCTGCACTGGAAGAACGTTCTTTTGGTAATTATGGATGATTTGCAAATATTAATTATTTTAGAGTGACTCAACCATGAACAAACATAAATATGTGAAAAGGCATTTTAAGCCATGTCTCCAGAAATCTTTACATGTAATAAGCTTGAGTATGATGTTTCAAATAATCATTCTGAGACTTATTAAGGCCAGAAACATAAGCCTTAGCTAAGTGCAGATTTAGACCACTCTGTATGTGACTAGCTATTTTCCTGAGAACTTTCTGACCTAACTGTGTGACAGAAGCTTTCTTTTTTAAATAACCTTATGAATGTTTGCTGGCATGGCAAAGCAAAAGAACAAGATACAATAGCCTCTTGGTATAAATCTCTGTTAATGAGATCAGGACTAGAAACCTCATTGTTCAACTCACATTCTGTCTGAACACAATCTGCTTCTCAAATTATAAATCAGGGGCAAGACACTGTACCATTGTGTAACCCTACACTCTGGCTCTGGAATGTTTCCTAGTCATAAGAGGATTGTCATCATTTCATTTATGAGAGAACTATCAAACAGGCCTGAGCCATATTTGGTCCACAACCCCCCCTCGAAAGAAGACAAATACCCCTGCTTGCAGCAGGGTATTTTTGCAGCAACAGCACAGAAGCATGCATTATAGTGTGCCACATCCTGGAGTCTGAAAACAAAAGAAAAAAACACTGTCAGAAGCAGTGCTCATTACTAAGAAAACGAATTTGTTTATGCATACCCTATATATCTGTGTGCCTCTATAAAACAAACACACATATGTGTAATAAGATCATTGAGTTGGAAGGTTTAGTTCTGTCTGCAAAGGCGCATTGTGTGCATGAAGCCTCTGCCATCCCAGGAGACCCTACTGCACATTCTGCTTCAGAAAGAAAGAACCATCCCCTCTGACAATCTCAGGCAGACAGAGAGAAGGACTTAGTCACAGGGTGTGGATGGTACAGTCATTTGAAGAGCTCTGAAGGACATAATTGCTTTCACATTTTCATCCAGCTTTCTAACAATCCAAGAAACTGGGGAAGGACTTACTAATTTTTTACTGACTTAGAAGCTGTCTAGGAAATCCCAAGCTCACTCATTGGCTCCATCAAATGTAGGTTGTTAAACAATTAACCTAAACGCACGACCTGCCAGCCAAGTCACCTCTTGTCTTTGGTAGGACTTACTCTACAGGAAGGGAAAGACGTTCACCCGTAGCACCCTGTGTTCTGTCTCCCTAGTTCTGCCTGCTGTTAAGAACAATTTCATGCAAGGTCTGTGTAAATACCATCCTGCAATATCCCCACATTGCTCTGTTCTCCAAAGGGAGACCGTGGGCATGTGCTGACTGGACAGCACAGAAATCAGTGCTGCCCTGTGAATAACCACGAGAGAATAACACCAGCACTCTGACCGAACCACCTCTGAAGGCCGTGTTCCCTAGTGCCAAACCCTTTGCCTACAGCTGAGAACAGAGTTCAGACCTCTTGAACAGATTGTGTAATTTTTGCTTTTTATTAGACAGCCAAACTGAGAAATCAGAAAAGGAAATAACTTCCATGGGCAAGAAATTACCACATTTTTAAGTCTACCTGAAACAAAACACTTCACATAGCTTTTGACTAATCTTATTAATCTAGTCTTAAAATCTTATTTTGAAGTGAAAAGTCAATCTTCTAAATATAAACAGAAATATTTGAACTTTAGTTTTTTTCTTTGATGAAAACTCTGAATATGAATGATTTCAGCAGCATTTCCTTTTTTAGAAAGATATGTTTTCACTTTTTCAGTTTGCTTAATGGCACAACACTTGAATGATCATTGAATAACAGATAGTGGTTCATTCTACTGACATTTTTGCCTAACTGCAGGATGGCACAACCTTCAAGAGATTCAGCATCTTTTAGAGTCTTTTCATGGCAGAAGTAAGAAGATCAAATAAAAACATTACTGAAAATTGTATAAAAAGCATAGAAATTGACCTTTCCTTTCCTTTCCTTTCCTTTCCTTTCCTTTCCTTTCCTTTCCTTTCCTTTCCTTTCCTTTCCTTTCCTTTCCTTTCCTTTCCTTTCCTTTCCTTTCCTTTCCTTTCCTTTCCTTTCCTCTCCTCTCCTCTCCTCTCCTCTCCTCTCCTCTCCTCTCCTCTCCTCTCCTCTCCTCTCCTCTCCTCTCCTCTCCTCTCCTCTCCTCTCCTCTCCTCTCCTCTCCTCTCCTCTCCTCTCCTCTCCTCTCCTCTCCTCTCCTCTCCTCTCCTCTCCTCTCCTCTCCTCTCCTCTCCTCTCCTCTCCTCTCCTCTCCTCTCCTCTCCTCTCCTCTCCTCTCCTCTCCTCTCCTCTCCTCTCCTCTCCTCTCCTCTCCTCTCCTCTCCTCTCCTCTCCTCTCCTCTCCTCTCCTCTCCTCTCCTCTCCTCTCCTCTCCTCTCCTCTCCTCTCCTCTCCTCTCCTCTCCTCTCCTCTCCTCTCCTCTCCTCTCCTCTCCTCTCCTCTCCTCTCCTCTCCTCTCCTCTCCTCTCCTCTCCTCTCCTCTCCTCTCCTCTCCTCTCCTCTCCTCTCCTCTCCTCTCCTCTCCTCTCCTCTCCTCTCCTCTCCTCTCCTCTCCTCTCCTCTCCTCTCCTCTCCTCTCCTCTCCTCTCCTCTCCTCTCCTCTCCTCTCCTCTCCTCTCCTCTCCTCTCCTCTCCTCTCCTCTCCTCTCCTCTCCTCTCCTCTCCTCTCCTCTCCTCTCCTCTCCTCTCCTCTCCTCTCCTCTCCTCTCCTCTCCTCTCCTCTCCTCTCCTCTCCTTTCCTTTCCTTTCCTCCTCTTTTTAAAATTTTTCTTCCTCCTTTCCATTTTTCTTTCCTTCTTTTTTTCTTTTTTTTTGTTTCTCTGATAGAGCACAAACTACTGGATACAGACTAAATAACAATGCTAAACAATTGCTTCCTTCTCAAAAAAAGAACAAAATTAATAAATACAATAATTGAAATGTTATATGTAGATTCTTGTCACCCACAGACATTTTGGTCATCCTGGATCACTGCTACCATTGTTCCTGGTTTGGGATTTATAGTCACTATTGAAGGAATCGTGTAGCTATGATTTGAAATACAATTCCAGAAATATTGTGGAGTCATCTCTAGATATAGGGGGTCAAATTCAGTTTGGGTGAATTCTCTCTTATAAAAGCAATGGTATTAGAGAAAAAATCATTATGAGCCAGATGATTATGAATATTATGATAAAGATGAAAAAAAGGATATGAAACCTCCTGTTCACTTGATGGAGCAGATGTGTGTTTGGTGAGAAGTCTGGTCATTCCCACACACCACTGCCCATGTTTTAGATGGCATTCTGCCCACCCATTTCTGGTTCCTTTTTTATTGTGCATTGTCATTCCTGTTGTGTCTGCAGAATTTGACAGTATCAGTCAGGTTCTCCTCCCAGCAGGGGCTTTGCCAAAGATGCTGCCACACAACTCAAGACTTGTGTACTCTATACTGGCCTAACACAGGCAAATGCATATTTTGAGGTAGCCCTTTTGTCTCAAATGATTTGATGCACCCTCCTAGCAGCCTGTGGTATAGCACAGTCATGTTCACTGCTGCAATTTTACACACACATTGGCTGCCCCAAAACACTGTCATAAGGGTTTACTTGTGCCTGTTTTGCCTGAAAAACACTGTTCAAAATGCTTGAAACATCATTTACAGGTGTCAGTAGTAGTTCTGCAAAGGCGTTCCCACTTCACAGGGCTGCAGTTCTTTTAGCCTGTGAATCTGGTAGCTAAAAAAATTACTTTTTTCCCCATGAAAGCAAATTGACCATGAGCAATAGATGGAGGAGGAGGATCTCTGACTTCTCCCAGTCCCTTCTTCCCACCCATTACCACTGCAGCTCTTGCCACTGCCAAGAGCTTATCAATGAGCATAGGCAAGGACCCTGCAGTCTAATGACCATGGCTGGAGGGAAGTTCCAGAAGAGAAAGGAGAACCAGAGCCTTGTTCAGAATTCCCATGCCACTGTGGCAGCTCCAGCTGCAGCCCAGCCAGTCCCTGTCTCGCTGTCCCTGTCAGTGCTGAGGACTTGTCATAGTCCCCATGTGTCTGTAGCTGCACCTATCCCTCACATCCACAGCACTGTCACGCCTGTCACTTGTGCCTCCAATGCCAATGGCAGGCTGCAGGTACATTGGCTCCTGCCATCCTAGAGCCTGGATGCAGGTGCTGGAGTGGGTGGTGGCTATTTGCTGTGGTGCCCTCCCAGATATAGAGGTAGATCATTTTCTTCCTGGCAGCATTGGAGGCTCCACAGGTGATGGAGGAAAAGGTGAACCTTGTTAGGGTAGGGGTGCTTTCACACCCTGTTAAGCCCTGATGGGGCATAAATTAGCCCATTTCTTCTAAGCCTGGCATTCTCCTGGACACGTCTGCACTCAGGAGGCTGTTTGTCAATGACACCCTCATGAGGCTCTGCTCTGGATTTTCACAAGTGCTCAGAATCCAGCTGCTGCCCCTGGGCCCACTCTCATACTGCACATTCCTGATTCCCAAGGGTCACCCTGTTTAGACACCTAAACAAAAATTATACTTCATTGTTGTCATAAGAGCCAAAGTGACCTCAGAAACAAGGTTATGACCTTATTGAAGGTAATATTACCTTAGTTGAAGCCTGTAATGCTAAATCAAAAAACTAATTTGAAATTACTTTCCTGGAAATGTAAATGCAGGCATTTGCTTTTGAAAGAATGTCTTCAAGTAATTGAGAAAGCTGACTCATGGGCTTTACTTTTGCCACCTAAACTGCCACCCAGGAGTAGAAACCTGGTTAAGCTGCTGCTCTGGTTTGCTGACTAGCACTACCATGGTCTCTGGTATTTGGATTATTTGCTTTCCTCTCTCTTAATCTCTGTTGGGAAACCTTGCCCCGCTATTTAAATATGAAATCCTCACCATACTGGAATGTCACAGGGGACTGCTGACAAACAGAGATGTAAGGGCTCACTATTTCAGGGCAAACAAAATTTGAGTCCAACTCAAAATGCTCCTTGTTAGTTTGTTTCATGCCTTTTGCTGGGAATTCTACATTTATTTGAGACCAAAGACCAAGTAAGTACTGACACACATCAAAATCCTTTAGGCGTGTGGACTTCAGCTATAGTTTCCCTTTTCTGGCAGAACTATCAGAGCAGATGGCAGCAGTGGTCATAAGAAACCAAGTTTCTGCAATTTTGATGTTTAAATACAGTTTATCCTAACAGTCTCCAGACTGACGTCAGCCCCTTTAGGCCAGATTTTTCCTCCAAAGATGTAGTAATGCCTAGCTAGAGGAGAAAGGTTATTTATTATTTATTATTTCAGTCTTCAAAATATTTTCCTGAAAGACTCAATTTTTCCCTAGACCTTCTTTGTAAAATTTAAGCTGCTATTTGCTATATGTAGTTCACCTTAGTCTTGGCTGACACAATGCACCAGCAGGTAGCTCTAAACCCTGAGAAACTGTCCATTGTTAAGATGGGCACATGTTTTCCTCCTCTCTTTTTCTTGAAGGTTGGTTCCTTCCTAAGCAATGGCAATGATGATATGATGACCTTGGTATGATGGGGAACAACCAAGTTTTTAAAATACTTTTGCCAAATGATCATTTAAGATCTTCTTTTGGGAAGATGCATTCCATTTATAGAATACCAGTCTCTAAATGGGGGCAGATGTTCCTGTGGTTGCACTCTTATGGCACTGAGTCCACTCCTGAAATAAGGCTCTCCCAGGCTTCCAAACACTTTGTTTCAAAGACTAGCAGAAACACTGTGTGGGGATCAGGCACAGCTCTGGTGGAAGTACAGGAGAGCTGAACCCCCAAGACAAACCCTACAATTGTTACTGTTTAGGTATGAACAGAAAATCAGGCATCTGATACAGAGTTATAAATCAAGAGATTTTGTAAATTCTTTTTATTGCTTCTTGTAGCTAATTGCAGCCTAGATTTGTTGACTGATTCTGCTTGTTTAACAAAACAAAAAAAGAGATGAGGATGTGGTGCCTGGGTACTTGGTTTAGTGGCAAACACTGCAGTGTCAGGTTGATGAACTCAATGATCTTCCAACTGAAATGGTTTTGTGATTTCATGATTTTATGAATGTTTATCTTTTCATTACTTTTCATTGAAACAGCAGAGGAAGTGAAGAAGAAGAAGTTAAAAACTCACCATTTCTTAGCAATTAACTAACTTCACAAACTGAAGTATCATGCTGGTTAACAAAAGGTCTTTAATCCAGAACTGGCATAACAATTCACATGGTTTTTTTAAAATTGATTTTATAATAAAGTGCAGAATAAAATAGACTTAGTTATCCTAAAAATGCTTACCAGTCAATTGACATTCATTATTTGAGTTTCTGCTTTCTTCTTAATTTTATTGCTAATTTTGTATTGTCAAACATTATACACACTGCATATAAAGTACATAAAGCCACAAGATTCTGTAGCATATAATGTCAGTGTCTCCTGTACAATTGCAGTGGGTTGCCAGCTGGAAGTACTGGTACTGCTGTGAGGCTATTGCAGGGCTCACCCAAGGGAAGGACATGCATTCCTGAATACTCTATAATAAAACAGAATATAGTGAGATATGCATGTGTATAAACAGAAATGTGTATAACATTCAAGAAGCATCATTCGGTGGTATCATGTGATCTGTTTTCCATTCTATAAACAACTACATACCTTCATCTGGATTTAGAGATTGGCATTACATAGGACAAGGCCCTTCACAGAAATTACTGAGTAAATATCCATATTTTATCTAGGTGCTCTGAAACAAGGAGAGCTGAAACAGGTTGTTCTCTTGGTGAAGTAAAAATTTAAAACCCCATTGTTTCTCCCAGTAGTTTTGATCTCATTAATCTGTATTTTTTCTGCAGCTGGATGCTTGTATGACAGTTCATTCTTATCATCAAGAAGAATTCCAAACCAGTGGCTGAGATTTGAATGTATATCTATAGCTGGACACCTGTTTCAATGCATAAGTATATACTTGTAGTGAAAGAAGGGTCTTAAATCAGAGAACTTGAAGTTCCAGAGACTGGACAGCCTGAGCAATATCTAGTGTTTGTATCTTATTCATGAAATAAAAATATTGTAGATGAATTAGTGGGAGAAAGCTTTGTTGCAGACCAGTCAGCCAAGAAAGAATTCTGTCTACTGAAAGCCATGGAAATGCATCAGTGAGGAAAACAGCTTTGTTTCTTTTTTTTTTTTTATTTTTAATGTTGGGCAGACCATGAAGGACCAGAGGAAAAGTTCAAAAATGCATTATTAAAAAACACTTAGATCCAATAAAGGTAGCTGTGCAGAAAAAAAAATTTAAAAAAATTTAAAAACAAAAGTTGTTTACCTGTAAACAACTAAATTTATAAGATAGGAGGCAGAAGAAAGGAAGCTGAGGTTCCAAGTCACACCTATTACTGAGATTCACAAGAAGAAAGGCACTGATGCACAGTTGTCTTTTCAGAGTCTCACTTCAAAACTGGGCAATCATTTTGAATTTAGGAGCTGGGATACTTCCTGGGGTGTTTCAGTCTCAAATTCACAAAGTTGTAAAAGCCTTATGAATAAAGAATATTTTCTTTGACATTTTTGGTAACAGCTTATCCAGTAAAGTATATGCAGTATGCGAAGCAGATCATCTTGAGTGTGATCACACAGCATGTACAGGACCATGAGGGTATCAGGCCCAGCCAGCATGGGTACAGGAAAGGCAGATCCTCTTTGACCGACCTGATCTCCTTCTATGACCAGGTGACCCACTTAGTGGATGCAGGAAAGGTTGTGCATATTCTTTATCTGGACTTCAGTGAAGACTTTGACACAGTTTCCCACAGCAGTCTCCTGGAAAACTGGCTGCTTATGGTATGAATGGATGCACTCCTCTGTGACGGTGGTCACAGCGGTCTTAGGATGAGGGAAGAGACGTAGATTTGACTCTATGTTACAGAAGGCTTGATTTATTATTTTATGATATATATTACATTGAAACTGTACTAAAGATTAGAAGGAAAAATTTCATCTCAGAAGGCTAGTTAAGCTAAGAATAGAAAAGAAAAGAATGATAACAAAAGGCAGCTGTCTCAGACTCTGTCTGAGACAGCGGGGCCTAGATTGGCCATTAATTATAAACATCTAAGATGGGCTAATCAAAAATCCACCTGATGCATTCCACAGCAGCAGATAACCATTGTTTACATTTTGTTTCTGAGGCCTCTCAGCTTCTCAGAAGGAAAAATCCCAAGAAAAGGATTTTCACAAAAAGATGTCTGCGACACTCCTCAGAGATTAAAAAACTGTCTATCTGGCTGAGCCCAGAAAGGGGTGGTGCCTGGAGGTACATCCAGCTGGCACCCAGTCACAAGTGGGTTTCCCAAGGGCTCAGTGCTGGGGCCAGTTCTTTATCACTGATCTGGATTAGGGGATGAATACTCTCTCAGTCACTTTGCAGCTGACACAGAGTTGGGTTGGAGTGTTGATCTGCTGGTTGCTTTGCAGGGCAATCTGGAAAGGCTCGATCAATGATGAAAGTTGGTCAATACCAACTGTTGAGGTTCAACAAGGCCAAGGGCTGGGTCCTGCACCTGGGTCTTGCAACCCCAGGCAGTGCTACAGGCTGGGGGCAGTGGGGGGGAAGCTACCTGATGGAAAAAGAACCTGGCTGTGCTGGTCAGCAGGAGCTGAACATGATCCAGGGTGTGCCCAGGTGGCCCAGAAGGCCGATGGCATCCTGGCCTGGCTCAGCCAGGTGTGGCCAGCAGGAGCAGGGCAGTGACCGTCCCCCTGTACCCAGCACTGCTGAGGCCACAGCTCCAATCCTGTGCTCAGTTCTGGGCCCCTCAGTGCCAGAGAGACATTGAGGGGCTGGAGCGTGTCCAGGGAAGGGCAGCGGAGCTGGGGAAGGGTCTGGAGCACAAGCGCTGTGAGGGGCAGCTGAGGGAGCTGGGGGTGTTCAGCCTGGAGAAAAGGAGGCTCAGGGGGGACCTTACCGCAATGAACTACAAATTATTTATGAGTTACATATACTTCAAATGGACCCTGCTAAATGACTGTTCCTTGGAAGTTCTTGGGACTTCCTGGACTTAGCAAATGTCTTCAAATACCAAAATGGAAATGAAGCCAGAGGATGAGGCAGTCTGACATAAACTGTTAAAGCCTGTTTACAGTAATATAAAGTTCACATTTTTTGGGGTTTTATTTACATAAACAAAAAATAGGGCAAGCCAGCTGAATAGATTGATATCAGTATTTTCAATTATATTTTTACAATAAAATAAGCCATAAGGTTAGTTTGTAGAAATTAAAGCTGAACACGTTTAAATTAAATACTTACTAAGGGTTGCTTATCTGTAAAACATGTGAAGCAAATGGGTTTCTGGTAATGGCTTTTTGAACATCTGAAAAAAGCATTAAAGTATATAATGAATATTAAATAAACAAAATACTTGAATAAAAATAAGATTCACAGTCAAATATCCAGCTAAAAACTTTCTGAAGACTGTGAAAATGTAATTTAATAGCACTGGTTTTATTTTCCCTACCAACAGCTGCTGAAGTATAGGCCATACCTCTATTTTTAAAATTTGCATCTAAATAGTATATGAACAAAAAATTTAGGACCAATAAAGACATCTAAAGCTAGAGAAAAGAATGCGATCCACTCATCAGCAACAAATATTCCAAAGGTAGACTGGCTAGTGATTCACTGCTATTCATTAAAAAGACCAATATAAAGCTACACAATTTTTCAATTTGGTAACATGTGAAAACAAAGCCAAAAGAAGGAATGGAAAAAGGTAACAGCCTAGAACAGCAATGTACTTGTATGACATGTAAATACCTACAACACTTAGTTACTTACAAGTACTTACATGTAAGTCTACTTGTAAAATTTCCCAGCTTCCTATAACCAGTATTAATCCCCAAATAATTAGGCATGCTAATTAAATTTCTGAGATACATATGTACGTGTATGTATTACACTAACTTTCACAATTACTGCATTTGCAATCTGTTAATTCCTATGATTCTTTCGCTGTTTCTTCCATACTGCTATGTACTTTTCTTAGTTTTCCTTTTCACATTTCAAAAATTTCAGAGTTGTTGCTCCCAGTTATTTTGCTGAATTCACCTTTCCCTTCTTTGTAGCTTCTCTGTTACTTACACAGAAATTTAATTTTTTATGCTCATATTTCTCTTTTCATATCTACTTTCTTAACCTGAGCACATCATACTAAAACAGTTTTCTGGTAAAAAATGTATTTTTAAATTTCCATTTGCCTGGAAGCAATAACCACAGGTTATGATACAATGAAATTCTGAACCACTGTTTGACAGAGCAAGAACTGTAAGCTACAGCTGCACAAAGTTTCTAAAAAATTGTAAAGATCTTTTATTCTGCTGTTGCAGTCTATAGCAAACTGAAGCCTTTTTCCTCAAAGTCAGACTATTCACCACGTAATGTAGAAATACACGGATAGTGTGCAGAAGTTTAATAAACCCTGGTTTAGTGTGATTCCAGTCAATAAGGGGGTAAACTTAGGTAACATGATCATAAATAGTGCAGTCCAGAAGGAACAGTAGTGGAATAGTAAAGGGAAATCAGTGGACTTTAAGAAAGCACATTCTAATAAAGTGAAATAATTAGCATGTAAAATTTTACAGGAAAAAAGTGCAAGGAAAATTAAGGAGAGCTGGCAATTCCATGTAGAGCACAAATGTCAAGCAGTTATTCCAATCATATAAAAATGCAATCAGCCAAGCAGAAGAGACTAAGTCATAAGGTTCCCATTGATTTCAAGTACAGGAGCACACAAAATACCAAAACTATGCCAAACCGAGGTGAATTTTTAATGGAAGGCCTGTATGATCACATCAGTCAAAGCAAATCCTAAAGTAGCAAGAGACTCAAGAAGTAAGTCTGATCTTCAAGTGCAATATCATAGGATGACTAAAGAAAGCGTTAGCTGACTAATCACAGGGGAAAAACTTATTAAGAACAAGTACAGACTTTCCCCCAACATTCTTCAGCACAATGGAAGCTGTGGCTGGGGAGTTCAATAAAGAGCACCAGTATAAAGCAGGTAAGAAACCCACCTGGCATAAAGGAAGAACAAGTTAGAGAGCACTTAGGTAAGACTGCCATTTTTAAATGGTTGCACAAGTAATAGTCATTTATACATTTATATTTATCTGCAGCAATGTCAGAACTCCTTATTTATTATTTCTAGCCTTTCAGAATTCATGGAGAAGAGAAACATTCTAAAATATTAGAAGAAAGAAAATGAAAAGCCCATTCATTTTAAAGGGCTACATTTGCAAAACTGTATGACATAGAGGGCAATAATTTGCAAAAAGAATTGCAAAAAAATGAAGATGGATAAGCTTTGGAAAAGATTTCCACGTGAGGCTGATGCACCTGATGTACCTTGATGGAACAATTTTGACAAGCATTTCTTACAAACAACAGGTATCTGAAGATATCCTCTAATCACATTTAGAGTTATTCTTTACAAAGAAAAAGTCATCATTATTTTAAATTAATTTCATTGCCTTAAAGAAGGATTTCCTGATTTTGATACAGTTTGATACATTTAGATAACAACAATAACAACAACAACAGAAAATATTTCTATTACAGGATTCTTGGTTTCATCCAAAAAAATTGAAGGTAAAAAAATATAAAGTTATTTAATCAACTGATGTAGCAGTATATTTATTATCCAACGTACTTTGTAGCTTTTCATCCAGACAATCCAGAGACTGGAAAATCTTCTGTTCTTCTATGGAAAGGGTACTCCTGCCTGGACACAGAGCCCTTCTAAGCAGGGAGAGCTGTCTGTCTGGCTTCACACGGTCCATGACTGCCAGGATTTCACCCTCTGCAATTGGTGTACTTGCTAGTTTTTCTGCCACTAGAAACTGAGCAGTGCTTTCTGAAACTGAAGAGATTGCAGGGGGATCTTCAAATGAGAAGGGCTCATTTGAATAAACATTTAAATAAACTGCTCTTTTTCATAACCATAGGTCTGTGAAACACACAAAATTGACTTTAAAAGAAGAAAAAGGTGGGAAAATCAAGAAACATGATATGTTAGAAAACAAAACAATTAAGGACACTAATTAATCTTACAAATGGCACCAGAATAGGTACTATCGAGTTTGGAAATATGTAATGATAGCAATCAATACCTGTCCATATCATACAGTTATATGTGACACATACAGTTAAAAAACCCCAATAATTGAATAAAAATGGAATATATGTTGCAATGCATTTATAAAACCATTAATATCATGCTTTATGATGCTATATCTTATCTTTACAGGAAAAAATGCTGTATAAAATTATCCTTTCTTAGTTAGCATCACTGATGCTAAAAGACACAAGCCATGTTACACAGTGGGTATATTCTGTCATTGCACTTTATGTATAACAAAGAACTGAAGTGAGTTGTGTTACTATACCTTCCTCAGATTTAGAGATGTTTTTCATCTTTTGTACTGGATCAAATGCAGATTGAATGGGACTCAGCTGGACAGCACATAATGAATTCTATGAAAAAGATTGTAAGAGTATTTTAAGTATAATATAAAGTAACTATACTACCTTCTGAACATGTTTTAATATTTTGCATTACCAAATGTTTTCAAGTGAAAAAATATTATGTTACACAAATAAAGAGATGTATTCTAGTTGGTTTTATTCTTTTCATTAGCAAGCTGACAGCAAGCTCTGAGCATTGATTTAAAATCACTTGACAATGAACAAATCTTTGATATTCCTGAAACTCTTTCCATTTTGAAGATAAATAACATTTTTATTTTTTGTGGTGTTTTATACTAACCTGTGCATGATGAGCAGGCTTCCATATTTTAGAGATGACACACTGTCTTTTGCATTCTGAAAAACCTCGGTGTTTATTTTCATAGTTGCCAAAAACCTGATTTTGTCTTGTAACAGGAACACTTCCTTAAATGACATGCAGACAAAAGTAAACCAAAATGTGTAAACAACATGATAAATATAGTAGTAAATGTCTCTGTCCACATTTAGATATTTACATCTGATCTCCCTAAATTGTCTTGGATGTGGACATAAGGAGCTTAAGTGAAGCCCCATGTTGAGTCCCAGAAAATAAAGATGGTCTGTAAAGGGGTGCAAGGTGTTACCAAGTAAAAAGGAGAATGAAAGTTGAGCTGTGATATAGAAAAATATCCAATAAGTAATGTTTTAGAAAATAAACTGCATTTAGACAATAATCTTAAAGTCTAACTGCCCAATACAATAAATCACTGTTGATAAATTGTTGTATCTATATGTTAATTGATTCAACTTCCATTAAGATTCCATAGTAGTGTGCAGAAAACACGTAGTAGTTCACAAAGTTTGCATGTTTCACAAAATCACAGGGTGGTAGAGGTGGGAAGGGACCTTCTGAGGCCATCTGGTCCAGTGCCCCCACTCTAGCAGGGTCACATGGAGCTCATTGCCCAGGACCATGCCCAGATGGCTTTTGAGTGACTCCAAGGATGGAGACTTAAGAAAGTCTCTGGGCAATTTATGCCAATGCTCAGTCACTCTTACAATAAAAAAAAAGTTTCCTGGTGTTCAGAGGGAACTTCCTGTGATTCAGTTTGTACCCACTGCTCAGGTACTTTCAGCAGGCACCATAAGTCTAGTAAGTCTAAAAGTCCACTTTGCAGCTTCCTCCCAGGTATTTACAGACATTGGTAAGACTCCCCAAGGCCTTCTCTTCTCCAGGCTAAATATTCCAAGCTCTCTCAGCCTTTGCTCATAGGAGAGAACAGTGCTCCTGTCCCTTTACCATCTTTGTGGCTCTTCACCAGACTCTCCCCAGCATGTCCACATCTCTCTTATACTGAGGAGCCCAGAACTGAACACAGCATTCCAGGTGTGGCCTCACAGACGTGAGGTTTAAAAGTCATGGATCTAAGCCTCTTTTCTATAGCTTGGCATTTTGTAGTTAATCTTATTAATTCATACATCTTTGTGCTAATTTTTAAAAGGCAGTACTGCTGTGCAGCATTTTCTTTCAGCCAGAGAGGTCTAATGTAGACACTGTACCTCAAATTTATCTCAGTTTTGCCTGGTGTAGCAATACATTTTCAAAATGGAAGCCTCAAGTCTCAAAATTAAAATTATGTTCTCAATTAAACTTTCATGCATACAAACTGGAGATGCAAATTAGAATTTTCATGTGCAATTCAGGAATCTACATACCAAGGAGATACTATTTTCTTATTTGTAAACACAGTTACTAGATTTGTAAATGGAGTTACTTGAATTAAACTTGGGAAGACAAATTACCTATTTATTTACACAATCAATATTTACATGTGCAGTTTAATGAGCAGTTCATAATTTGACCAAGAGTTGCATTAGTGATTCTAACACAATTTTATTTCTTTTCTGGTTATTTCAGTGACATTAGAGCAGAATTTTTATCACTCATAGAAAAAGAAAAGAACTGATCCTAGAAACATATTTGAAACTAGTCATCTGGCTGCTGTCATTAATAGTAACATGGGACACATTAGCTTTGAAACGTTGCTATTTAGTTATATGCAAATTATTGTAACACAATACATGGAGCTGAATAACATCTGAAAAGGAAAGGAAATGTGATCATGTTATATTAAATATGAGAGAAAATTAAAAAAAAAAGAAAAAATAAGAACCCCCTTGTTATATTAGTAATCACATCATGTTTTTCTGAAAAAACAGAATTCAAAGTTGCTCTATGTCTATGCATCAATACTTCATTTAATTAATTTGCAAGACTAGATCAATGCCAAGGAGAAAATTCTTTTGAGATATATAAGACAAAGTAATAATAATAATACTAATAATACTAATACTACTACTACTAATAATAATAATAATAAATAGTATCTTCAGGGAATGAGATTTTGAGCAGTCTACTGCTATTTAACTTTAAGCACGTTAATTTGTCCCATATTTGTCAGAGGCTAAAGGTTAAAGACATTTTTAAAGCCTTTACTGACTGAACAAGAAAGGTGTTAAAAATTCAAATATCCAGCTAGAACGATATGGCATAATATTTTTCAGGCAGAAGACATACAACTGGAAGCCTGGAAGTCAAACTAAATTAAGATCCTCATGGACAACAATTATATTCATCTGGTTCTCACTTTCTGTACATTTGGCAAAGCATTGCAACCGATCATATTTTCAACAGTGTCTTCACAGACCTCACGGAACTCTGCAGATATTTTACTAGAGAGCAGTGCAGTATTCAGTCTCACTACAAGCACTTTAGGACAAGACTATGGTGTCTATGTGCATTTTCAGCCAATTGAACATATAACAGCAAGTCAGTAAGAGCTATCTAGAGTATTTAAAATAAAGAAGACTTTCAGAATACAAAATATAGGCAGATACTGAGAGAGGGCAACCCATATACATTTTAAAAGACAGTTACTCAGCCCTTCCCTAAAAGAGCCAGAGGGATGTGGCGCTGGGGATGTAGCATTTAAAGCTGCAGTGAAGACACTGTTAGTAGTGCACAAGCTGGAACCAGGACATTTCCTGATTCACTGATCTGATGTGCAGGTAAGGACATCAAGAGACAAAAATCTCTGCTGGAGGCAAGGTGTGGTAAAGCAAGTCTTCGTTCATTTCCAATGTAAAATCAAATAGGTTAAGTCACACAGATCTTAAACTCATCTGTTTGACTTTGAACTGGAACAGACAAGCAGATAATATTTTCTGTTCCCACCCCTGCTTTAGGCCAAGAATATTCACCTGCTTGCATCTGCCCTTACACAACAGAGATGTTCTGAATCACTCCATTAAAACTGTAATAACTGTTAAAACGGTATTACTGTATAAAAAACTAAAAATGTGTGGGGTTAAAGTTAAGGATATTCATCATTTTGTTAGAAAGTATCATTGAGTTCCATAGCCAGACCTTTGGGTGATCCCAGTATGAGAAGCAGTTTGGAATACTGCTTATACCTGAAGCAGAGACTACAGCTCTCAGGAGCTCCAGTTGCAGCCCTCAGAAAGAAGCAAACCAGCACACTACATAGAAATTACAAGCACATGGATGTCATCAGTGCTCAAGGCACCGAATATAGCAAGGCTGCATGGGACAAACCAGGCAAATCAAAAAGCATGAAATGTCAATTGAAATGTAAACTCCAGGAGATTAAAGTTTATTCTCCCAAATATTTCTTATTCATCTTTCCTGTATCTTACCAATTTGTGCCTCATATTGTTCCTAAGGTTAATTTTTAATAAAATGCAGGATTGTTCCTCAAATTTCTTAAAATTCTTTATAAATCAGATATACCTTGCAGCAGAGCAATGTTTGCCTGGCAGAAGCTTTTTAATTTTAACTAATCTTTAATTTTTGCTCAGCTTTTAACAGTATTATTGCAACTAAGTCTCAGTAATTGTAGGCATTTAGAGTGTCAGCATTTTAAAAACCGAGCAGAACTAAACTTCTTTCACTCTCACGACTGTTGGACAACAAGCTATCACTCTTAGTTACCTTGTAAAACTCACTTGTATAAACTTAGTCACTTCCTCCTATATCATTATTCAGACCACCTGTCACATCTGCTCATTGCTCATGAATATAATCTCAGGGAAAATACTTCCTTTTCATTTAATATTGCAGAGAGCTATTAGAAATGAGGATTGACGTTTGAGAGGCCTCTGGGCACCACTAGAATAGAAATGAGAATGACAAATGGTGAAAGCTTGTTAAAACTGGCTGTGTTGTGTGAATGGATGAAAAGGTTGGAGGTTTTAACTGAAAACAAATCTGTGATGTATTTGAAGAAGACTTTTGTCTGAACATTCCCCCACCCCAGACCCAGAAACATGACTCTTACCAGTAGCAGATTCTTTTGGAGCTTGGGTAGAATGTGCTCCATGCCAGAAGGTGCTTGTTTTTCCAGCTGCTGGGATATGATGGAGATGTAATCTATTTTCTGTGTTAACAGGTCTTCTCTCAGAGCAAGTTACTGAATGATGTTGACAGGCGCTTGCCTTAACATTATTTACAGAACAAGTATTTTTCGCCCAAGGTTTGTCTTTGGCTGTGCTGCAGTCAGCTGTAGAGATGGCAGTGTCCAAGCCAGCACAGCCACCAATATTCTCACTGTTTTCTGCACTGTTGCTATTTAAAACCTGACTGGCTGGCACAGCACGCCTGTCATTGAAATCGCTGCTGCTAGCACCGGTAGCTCGCAGGCTGGCAGGCAGTGAGTGACACCCAGGGCTGCCTGTGCTCTCAACGCTTCTGTTTCCTGGCAGAGGTGTGGAAGGTGGCTGAGGTGCGAGGTATTTCCCTGGAGCTTTTTCAGTCTTGTTGGCTTCAGTGGCTGACTGCAGTTGGATCAGAGTCCCTCTTCTGTTCATGGGCACACAATGTGACTGGACTCTTATAGATGTTGCTCTTCTGGTTACTTTTGCCTTATTTTTGAGTTGATCACCTTCTTTAACTTTAGCATTATTGCCACATACTGGGGGTTTACTTGCTTGATCTTTTGATACCATCCAAGCTTTCTTAGCACAAAAGGATCCTGTAGATGTAAATATATTCCGAGCTAGGTATTCTTTATTTGATTTTTCAGTATTAATGTTTGGTTTTGACATATAAGAATTTTCCTGATGATTTTTTATGAACATGGGGTTTGAGGGCTGAGCAACAATACTTAAATTATTCTTAGGAGCGTTATTTGCAGTTTGAACACATTGCAGTTTTGAAGAACATATTTCACTGATACTTTTTTCACAGCATTTTTCATCATTTTCTATTATTATCTGGTCAATTTCATCACACCATTTTAGCTTCCTATTGCATTTTTCAATTTCTGCATTTTTCTTTTTTTTTTTTGCCAGTTCTAAACTGTCTCTGATAGATGACATGAGTTGAGTTCCAGAACTGATCGCATGGTCTGTAACCACAGCTTTGAAATGACTAGGTTCATATTTAGAACCCTTCTTTAAGATACTTCTGAATAACTTCACTCTTTTTCTTTCAAGAATATTATTTTTCAGGATTTTGTCCTGTGCAGGAGTGCCAGAATTGAACTCTGTATCAGGTAGCAGTGACATATTTTCAACTATATTTCCCTTTCCTTCTTTATTATTCTGTTGTTTAACTTCCAACAGAACTGAGGCATTTGGTATGTCCTGAAATAAAGATGTTTCTGAAATAATATCATTCATACATTTAATATTTTCTTCTTTTGTTTCAGTCATTTTTCCTAAGGTATTTTTTAAAAAGCCTGTACTGATCTTTTTGTCCCTTGGTAATACATCAGCTGTGCTGGGAATGCCAGTGGAACATCCCTGATTAGGAAATAAGATTACAGATGTTGCAATAGGTTGACTGGATGATTGCATAGATTTAGTTCTCTCCTGTGGGGTCATTTTAGAAGTCTGATCTTGCATCAGATCCTGAATTCTTACTCCTGGAATAGAATCAGGGCTGTTCCAGGCGCTGCTAGGATTGAAAACAGGATGACCAGTGGCAAATGTGCTAGCTGTTCCAGAAGATGGCTTGCTTCTGTCTTTTATGTTTTGCAGAAAACTAAATGCATTACTTACAGAGCTCTTTTGCTTACCAGAGGCAGAGAATTCTGCAGGTTGTTTTCCAGATCTGTGAGAAGCAGATGATTCCTCTTCTGAAGTGTTTACATGTTCAGCAGGAGTTAGTACATTATGTTTAGCTAAAAGATCATGAATAGGTATGTTGTGGTAGTGTAGCAAATCTACATTTCTCAGACAATTATTTAGATGCACATTTTTAGAAGTACTTTGATCTGTGTGAAGTAAACCATTATTCCTAGTCTGGCATTTTTCTGGATCATACAGGGCACAGTCACACTGTGTGGTAAAAGATGATTCACTCTGTGTTGTGCAATTTCCATTTTGCTCTCCAGCCTCAAGACTGTCAAGGCTCATCAGGCTTTCTGAATCATCTGTTTCTTTGACTTCTTGATGAAAATTCTGAAATACAGGCATAAAACCAAACTCTCAGATTTATCAGAAATGTGGTTTTGCTGATAATAATTTTTCATTAATGAGAGATTAGACCAAATAAATATTGAGCCTAGTGTTTCTGTGACTTGGGGTCATATCTCCATGTGTGTTTCCATCAAGTCAAAATTTACTTGGGTTAAATTGCAAAATAAAATTACATAGTTTGGGAAGAAATCCAGAAGAGAGAGCAGCATAGTTCAATGAATTTAATCTTAAATTATATATAAATCTGCAATATTAAAAAAGTAACTAAATTTATCTGAACAACAGTACTGTTTCTGAATTTCCCTATGAAACTGGGTGTTTTTCATCCTCTGTAAGGGTACTCGAGTTATAAATTGAAAGAAAATCCATGAAAATGAAGGTTTGATAGGGGATCTACCCCAAACTGCAACTTTTCCATATTACTAGACTGAGGATATTTCTTTTCATAGAAAATGCCACAAGTGATGAGGAGTCATGATAAACACAGAAAAGTCTCTTAGTGATCATAACCACAGTGATTAACAACTCCCCCCAGTGAAACTCCTTCTTCAAGTCTTTCAGAAATAAGAAAATATCTCCTATTCTATGAGGACAGATCAAGTCCCAGGGAATAACGGACTCATCCACTTCCCCAACCTTTTCATTAAATTTTAATGGAGTCATGAAGAACAGCAACTGGCACCATCTGAAACACAGTTGGACAGCTGTGTGCATGTACTGTACAAACGTTTTCTTCACTATTACTCCTCTATCCAAGCACTGAGATGCTGGCATGGTTGAAAATACATACTTTGTAAAGTACAAGACTTCAAAATACACAAGAACATAAAGGAAGACAAGCATGTCAACAATTTTCAGTCTCATACACTCTTGCCTGGAAGTTCACTTTCACACAGCTCAGCAGCAAAGTAATTTTAAACCTTATGTCGGACAAAATTGGTGTGAAAAATTAAGAGAAGCTGCATTAGATATGCACTCTTACTCAATAAATGGAAAATGTTTCAACTAGCAAAATCTGTTAACCTAGGGTGAGTGACTATATATCCCCTTGCAATGATATTGAGTTAACATTTTGAAAACTCATCAAACACTGAATTCT
The DNA here is from genome assembly GCF_028018845.1 of Melospiza georgiana. Classification (NCBI taxonomy): domain Eukaryota; kingdom Metazoa; phylum Chordata; class Aves; order Passeriformes; family Passerellidae; genus Melospiza; species Melospiza georgiana. Next base: position 67,645,642 of record NC_080431.1, read on the forward strand.
TTAGCAAATAATAACACATTTTTATAGTAAACATTTTTCATTACAATAAAATTGTTATATGTAAATATTGTGTATTTTATAACTGTACAGATATATTAAACTACAGAAGAAAAAGCTTAGTAAGTCCTGAATGACTTTTCATTATTGAATTAAATATTGCACTAGATGTTTAGAGGTTGATGCAGTCTTCTGTTATAGTTGTGATCTCAGATAACAATACTAAATAGAAGATCAAAGAAGGAAGTGTAGGAAAAGATCCCTTTAGGGAGTATTTTCAAACTAAACTTACACAAACCGGTGTCCTTCTAATAAAAAAGAATAAATAGCACTTTGTTAGTTATTTATTAACCTTTATTTTTCTGAAATTAGGTTGTTAACCTCTGCTTGAACTTTCCCAAACATGGAAAAAAGCATATACTCAGAGTTTTTTATATCAGGCCAAATTTAAGAACTAATTTTGAAATTTTCAGAAGGGGAAAAAACAGTGAAAAGAAATTACAGCTGTCAGGCTTACTTCTTGCCTAATTTGGAAACTGCACCTGTATCGCAAAATGTGTTTCTCAAATGACAGAAGAAAAATTTTTAAAGGTAGATTTTAAAAAAACTGCTCTTGATAGCAGGTTAACTTAAGCAGATAAATTTGAAGAGTGCAAGAAAATTTCCAACTTTCAAAAATTAAAATAAAAAAATCTACATAGCTGTGCTCCAGCAGTTGAAAATAGACTTGTTCCTACTTTATATAAATAAGTAATGTTCTTATAAAGCAGAGCCTATGGAAAACAAAATCTCAGTTGAGGTAACATCCAGAAATGTTAGGAACTAAAGAACAAAGGAGTTCTCATTTAAACACACACTCACTCTTACTTAGTTCATGCAAATTTAGTTCATTTACATTTATTTTGTTGCATCATACAATTTCATCCTTTCACACATTAAAGACGCTTAACATTCTCATTAAAATATTTACATATTTCCCCATTTACAGTACTATGTAATGTAAATGAATGTCCCATTTTCCTTGTAAAAATGTGTAATTAGAAATCCTGCAGAAATAAAATGCATTCAACAATTATGCTTTTTTAGTGATCAATAAGTGCAGGAAATAAACCTAGAAATCCCAATGACTTAATTTTGTTTAATCTGTGAGAATTTTATAGGATGATAAGAAAACAAAGTGTTCATAGAGTACTATATTGTTATTTACTGGATTCACATTTTTCCTATTATATAAGTGCCATTTACTGTATTGCCTATAGCCTGCATTATCTTATGTTATAATGCATGAAATCTAACCCCCACACATATCCACATTCCTAGGAAAGGAATACTTCCGAGGAGTTAAAGAGGTCACTTGTATGTCTTAGGACTTAGAACAGCTGTGTCAAGCAACTTCATTTTAGTAAAGCAAAGAGAAAACATGAGCCTAAGAGATCTTTCATAAGGCCAGTGAAAGAACAATATAGCAACAAGTAAGATTTTAAGTGAACCTGACAAGTGAATTTTCTGGCAAAGGACTCTGTCAGAATGCTATTACACTAAAGAGCTGCTACATGCGTATTTGACATTTTCTGCAAAAGAAGTGCTGACTACTCATAATTCCAAGACGTGAATAGGAACACTCTTCTGAAGATAAAATCCTGAAAAATGCTACCTATTCTAAAAACTGAGGCCCCTCACACCTTCACACTACTTGCTATTATTGATAATTTCAACTGGTTTCTTCACAGAATTTATTCTCTTTTCATATATGTATATGTATCATGTTACACCTGACATTGACTGTGAAGTAAAATACACCACTGAACTCATTTAGATGCAAAACTAACTTTCAAAGCCAGTGAGATACCTAAACAACTCATTGCAAATTTACCAGCTATGGAATAGAAAAGCCCATTCAAAATCAATAATCTCATTTCTGTATGAGTTTGAAAAACATCACGTACATAGCACTACACAACAGTTATTTCTCAGAAGATCTGGGTAGACTCAAGAGAGCAAGTGACACTGTGAAAGGATTTTGGGGCTTACCTTACACCAGAGCTCCATTCTATTGTGCCAAACCCACCAAAGAAGCTCTGAAGGTACAGGATGACCAGAGAAAAGGTTACTATCAACACCGCTGTCTTTCCCAGTCTGATGCCTAGGTGCCTGAACTCCTCCCAGGCTAAGAATACAGAAACTACCTATCTATGAATCTATGAGTTTTTGAAAGGACCTATTTGAAATATCATCACAGGATGCTAGAAATACAGGTTCAAACTTCTCAGTATAAAAAGAACTTGTTTCTAATTTCATAGGCATACAGGCAATATCAGTAAGCCATATCATCAGAAGATTTTAAAAGAAAAGTGTTCTGTACACCGAATACCAATGTTTCATTCTGATTTTCAGTCTTAATAAGCCCTGACGTAAATGTACATAATTGTGTAGGAAACAGATTTTCAGCTGAACTTGTCTCTCTGTTGCTTTAACATCTCAGTAGAGTTAAACTCTACTGAGTAAACTCTGAGTAGAGTGCTGTTTCTCGGGTACTCTATCCCAGGTGTCTAACTCTCACACACTAATCTAGTCATTTATAATGCTAGGTAAAAATACCATTAAAATTGTTAAATGATTAAATGGTGAGGCAGTGTGCACCATAATGCATTGTTCCCTTTTTTAGTTTCTATCCCATTAATAAATTCAGTTTGAGCAGATGTTGTCTACCCCGCAAATTTGTCATACAACAATAACATGGGATTGCATAAATAAAAACCATGATAAGGCAGATAGTCATATAGAAATACTGGGCATGGATATGAACTATGAATTCTAGAAGTTCTTTTGTGTTTAACTAATAATCACTTTAATGATTTCAGTTAACAGATTTGAATGATCTGGAGCCATAACATCAGTAAAAAAGAATAGATTAACACTATTTGACCAGAACACAGTTCCTGAATGAATCAGTGTGTGAATATAATTTTTAAAATAATCTCTCGTTCAGCTGAGGAACCCTACCAGAGCTCTACATTTTCTAAAAAAATAGTATACATTTTTTTAGTCCATGAAAAAGGATTGCTTTTTCTTTTAGGAATATACTTTGTAAAGATGGAAGAGTTTTTAACATGGTCTCACTGTTGTGCACTGCACAGCAGCAGCCAGGACAGGAGTGGATTTATGTAAGGAAATCCTAAAGGTCAGATAGAGAAATACTTTTAGAATTGTGGAAAATCCCAAGTTGAAAGGGATCCACAAGGATCACTGAGTTCAAAGTTGACTCCATACAGGGCAACTTGAAGGCTAAACAATATATCTAAGAGCATTTTCTAATACTTATATCTTTCTAGAAATAAATTTACCTAATAAGGCAGTTTCATGCAAGTTCCAACATTCACTACATGCTTCATTAGTATAATCACTTATCTTGAAAAAAAATTCTGTGACTTACATGTTACCTCTTTTACAAATTCAGCTTTTTTTCAATCAGATATGTTTCAAGACATACATTCTTCCTAAGAACTTCACAGATTTGATTTTTAAGAACTTGTACAAGCTTTCAGCATCTACCTTCCCTTAAATAACCTACCAAATTTAAAGGTTAAGTTTTTTTAAATCTTGCCATTGTTTGAAACAGTGAAATTCTTTGTTTATTACAAGAACTTCCAGTCTTCCAAAAGAGGTCCCAGTTACTCTCTCCTTATCCTTGTCTTCTGAATTTTGGGTTTTTAGTTTGATGCTTTATTTTGTAGTTTAGTTATGGTGGCCCACATTTCCTTATGGAGATATGCAAGTATTGGGCATAAACTGTTCAGCAAAGCTCAAGCTACTAAATGCCACAGTAGTGCTGCTTCAGGTTTATAACAATTAGTATTAGAAATAATAAATTAATTGATTTGGCTCCTGGTTACTCAGGCCACCATTAGAATACTAAGATATAAACAGAACACTAGGATACAAAAAAGTAGCTGAATTCTGTGTTGCTTTAAAATTCACAAAAGTCTTATCGTCTCAAAAAAAAACCTAAAGCACATCTCTGCCATCTTCAAAGGGGCAAAATTACTTTGGAGATTGTTACTTTAATCTTCATGAGAAATCAATAGATTTTCCAATATCCCCTTGAGACACCAGTATATACTACCACTGATAATACCATGTTAGTGTAATGCAGCATCCAGGTAGACCCATATGCACAAAGTTGATATCTTCCAGTCCCTTCCTGCAAGCAAACATCTTACTGTAACTGCAGTACACTAAAGATTTCATACTGGTATTTTTTACTCTGTTCCTTTCTTTTAGCTACATTTATGAACATCTTAGTCTGTTGCAGTAAAACAAATCTCTCCAAAACCAGTCCTGAAGTGTGGTAAAAATACTTTAGTGCGTATCTATACATACATATTTTATATATATGTGTATGTATAGGTATAGGTATAGGTATAGGTATAGGTATATGTATATGTATATGTATATGTATATGTATATGTATATGTATATGTATATGTATATGTATATGTATGTAAACCCAAAAACAAAGTCATGTTAATATGTATGGCAATTTTTATGAAAAAGCTATATGCTTGTACAAAAGGAGCAGGTATATATTAAAGGACAGTACCAATTTCCTTGTTCCTGTAGTTTGAGAGCTACGCTGTATGTGTAACAATCAATTACAAACAATTATGTATCCACAAGCATAACCTTATCCATGTATAAGAGCAACTCGGAAATAACCTCTTTTGTAGTGAAAATCTGTTTTAACTTCAATCCTACCTTATTACCCACTCAAGAAGGGCATTGAACTGAGGAAAGACACTGTTGAATGAACTCCAGATGGTCAGGTATGAAGATTGTCATGTGATTTTATACAGCACAAGCTTAGAATAAGTTATTTTATGAAAAACCACCCCCAAAACCTCAAAACCTACTCTTGAGGAATACACAATCAAAACAAGTTGGAGTATTTGGGTATAATTTAGTCTGGAGATACATTTCAATTTGTCTTTATAGCACATGTGAATTTTGGATTACTGAAATAATGTGGAAGACATAGCTGTTAGTCATAATATTGGTTAAAAGCCAATGAAAACTGAACACCTCTCCTCCTGCCAAGACGAAAATAAGTAAGGAAATCACTCAGGCCTGTCATATAATTTAAATGATCAACATAAAAATGTTAACACTCACATTTACAAGTAAAAAAATGGCCAACATTTCTAGATTTAAGGTGACCGTAGAAACCTATTTCAATTTGTTGAATGGTCTCTACAAAATCGAGTTGGACTTCTGCTTCAATGCCATTTTATCCTAAGCACCCTTGTCTGAGTCTGTTTTCCCACAACTAGCCTTGAGCACTCTCATGGTTTTTGATGCTTGGGAGAGACTGTACACAGCACTCCTTTTTTCCATGCTGGTCTAGCCTATGGCTCTGAAGAATTAGACTGGCAACACCCCCTGCAGAAGGAACTTTTGATTAACTCATTCCAGTCATACAACAGTTTTCCATCAGTTACCTGAAACATCTCCATTTCAATGTCACTGTGAAACTCAGAAGCACAATAACACCAACAGCTAACAGCCTTACAAGTAAACTCCTGCAAGGCAGGTGGTGTCCAAACCATTCAGTGAAACATCACTTAGAAAATATTCTTCATTGTTTCTCAGACACTTATGTGATTTTATATGCAACATGTATAAACACACATAGTACAGTAAGATACAAATTTTTCCTGTATTAGACATAAGATATTTTGTGTTGCAATTTCTGAGAAATTATACCGGTGTTCCAATACTATTTCAATAAATATTGAAGTATTTCCTTCCAAGGGGAATGGGATCCATAGAAAGAGGGATACTGAGTACTTCAATGGCTGCACAATATTCTCAGCATAAACAGCGAACCAAGGTAAAAATACTGCTTGAAATCAGCCTGAAAGGGATCTAAATTCAGATTTCACAGATACCACTTAAGTAACCTAATTATGGTCATATAAAGGAGGGAATAGGAAAATACAATCTCCATGTGATAATCTACACCTATTTTGTCTTGAATTAGTTCTTACTTCCGAGTATTTTGTTCAAAAAATGAAACTATAGACATAAAATGTAATGGTACCAGTTTAATTCAGGCATAATGCAATTTTTTTCCTGGTAGAGCCTACAAATATTGTACTGATCAAAATATTGTTGCATGGCCATGAAATTGAAGAGGTGACAAAAAGAAAAAGACAAAAAATACCTGAAAAATACTTTTCCTTGTCACATTTGAGCCATTTAGTGGAAATTTTCTATATTCTTCAGTCCAAGACAGGTACCAGAAATGGAAAATTTCAACATAAGGAATTAACAGTTTGAAACAATGTTGAGTACCTTGGGACTAATGTCATTTGGTTAAAAGCTGCATGCACTTTTAGGTAAAGACCATGATACTAGCTCCATCTTAAAGGATTTATTTATGCATGCAATAAAACCAGGAGAGGATGGAGAGACAAAACCTTTATTTGTGAATGAAGTTAGCAATATTAAATTCCTCAAAATGGAACATATTCATGAACATAAAACAGTAACTTGATGTAGTGGCTTGGATGAAACTATTGCACAAAATAAAATCTACTGCTCTCAATACTTAACACAAAATAATTTTGGAAAACGGTAGAAGCCACTAAAACCCTTGGCTTACCAATGAATCTGTACAAATATTTAGAGATGGAAAGCAGGCAACACAACAAATCTACTGGTAAAGGTTCACATAGAACTTTATTGCCCTGTAGGAAAGTAAAGAATTTTAGGAATCTTTATAATCCTGTTGGGCCTGTAAAAACAGAAACAAAGAGAGGTCAAAGGATCTCAATGGATGGCTAGGTTGCAAAGCATGTGCACAGTGAAATACTTTAATTTCAGAAATTACTTTGGACAACAGGTAGCATCAAGACCACTGATGTCTATTGATTTCAGTAAGAGTATTCTAAATCATTATAAATTTTATTAGTAAGAGCACTATAAATACTATTTCACAGTACAGGATGTCGCAATGCACATGCACACCAGCCATCAGCACAATCCAAGTATTAAACTTCCAAAATTCAGGCCTTAGAACATGGTCAATAGTTTTCTTGACTAATTTTCTAGTCAAGAGTCCAAAGCATGCAATTTCAAGAAAGCAAGTCCAAATGTCTGAAGTATAAATATTTACATTTTGAAACTATTCATCCGAGGAAAGAAGCTGAGCAACCCCTAGTGGTAGCAGAAAAATACCTTCTGGAAAAATGCAAAAATTTTTGCAGGTATTTTCAAAAACACATTGATTTGTAAACACAAATTCCTATACTATATGCACTGTCAAAAGTTGATGATAACATTTAGAAAAAACTAAAAGTAAAAAATCATGCATGACTCATAGCTGCTTTCCCCTAGAATTCAATTAAGAAGTGATAATTCTGTTTGATAAAACACTCCAATATAGAAGTCTTAAAATACATTTAGAATAACATTTTAATATATTTTTATCAAAGAGAATGTGTTTTGTTTTCTAATTCTAAGATGTTCTAATGCAGCTACTGCCAAATTCACCATCATCATTTAGGGAGGGATTTACAAACTCTCTACCAGTGAAATGCAAATGTGATATTATTTTAAAAAAGCTAATGCTTTTTTGTATTTTTTTAAAGTGGTTATCTAGAATTCAGTTTTATCAGCTCTCTTCTATAAATTGTCACTTTCTCTTCCTTCTTTGCTACTCAGAAATAAGAAAGAACACTGCCAGTACAAGCTATACTTTCTCTCCATTCAACTTTTTTGAACCTCACTCCAGTTGAGCGAGATTTTCTGTGTTAGCCATCAGCTGCTCAAGATTTTCATGCATAACCATCAGAACAAAGTAGATACAAAGGTAGAGATTAATGCTCCTAGAAACATCAATATCAAATCATATCTGAACTCTCTAAAGTCTTTCCCTAGTTATCTATACACTTGTATTAAAAGGAAAAGCCCTTGCTCTATGGCCACCAATGATTCCATGCCTCCAGCCATGACCAAAATAGAGGGAGGGCTTCGTGGAGTCCAGGTCATTTCAGACACCACGGCTCTGGACACCAATAGATATTCTAGAAATAAAAGAGTGAGCCCCAAACTATGCCCTCTTTTTTTTCCAGAAAATGTAATTTTGAAGACACTATTTCCAAAATCAAAGACAATACTGAGTCATAAAATCACACTTAAAGGTGCACAACTAAAAGTCACCTTAGAGCTCAGTTCTTGATTTTCACTGTTTCTAAGGTGACTTTTTACACTTATTTTCAGTCCAAAAATTAGTTTAGGCAGAAAAAGCTCATTACTGGAACACCTGCAGCTATTCCAAAGATGATAAAAAAGGACCTCAAGAGACTTGAAGTCAATCTTTAACATATCACTACATACTGGGAAAAAAACCAACCGAAATAAATCCCCCAACATTTCTCATGCCATCATAATACTGCTATAGCATTTTGTGCTGTCAGTCAGCACAGCAGAAACTTGGGTGTGCACTGAAAATAATCAATTTAAAGAGACTTAAATCACAAGATCACAAGACTCCTGCTACCAATGTTAGATACAAGAAGTCTGACATACAAATCTGACATTAACAGGAAGAAAAGGACAACATAACAGGTACCTTGGATGAATTTGTGAAAACATTCTTATAAGTATTTTTAAAGATCTCTGACTTCTTACTGGAAAATATGTATAATTTTACTAAAAACAATCTATTGATAAGGCATAAAACAATCTGCCCACCTGTATTGTCTAATTGATAAAGACAGCTGAACAGAACTTTTTTTTTCACATTTAAGAAACTTTCTGTCACACTTAAAACTGTCTTGCAATGAATCACATGAAAATGAAAATATCATACCTGCAAGTTGTTGAGATGCTGTTTTTCAAGGAGCTGCTGCATTTCTTTCAGATTTTTCTGGAAGAGAAGTTGGCGACTGTCCATGTCTGTTCTACTGCTCTCCTGTATGGTTTCATCACAGCCAAACGTTGCTGAATTGTGCTTCTTACGGAAAGAATCACTTCTACATGCTGATGAGCATGACGTGTCATCTGTGGTTCTTGGTACAAACCAGCAAATTATTACTCTGTCTTATTCCTATGCATCAACTGTACATTTTTAAATATGCTCCTTACCAAAAGTATACAACATCAATAAAGGATGAAAAGCCTGACAAATGCTGTTAGTACTATCTGAATGCGTCCAACACTTTCCATTTTAAAACTTCTCTCCTGTTTATTAATAAATAGAATTTTCTGATTGGGTTGCTGGGTGACTGCTTCAAGATACATTCATATGGAAAATGTCAGCCAACAGTTTGGTAATTTACAGAAACCAAACAAAAAAAAAAGGAGGGTTTTTTTTAACAAAAGAAAAAAATGAACAGGAAAATGGGCTTTATATTTCCATAAAGTAGGCTTATGCAGAGCATAATTATATTGATGTCAGGTATTCCCTTACTTCAAAGAGCCAGAAGGCTTTCTAGTATCCATAGGGCCCAAATCTACCAATGATGTGTAATCTTAGTTTCATGGTGTGCTACAGAATTGGTATTTGCTGCCTGACAAAAAAAATCATTAGGGTAGCTAGTGTAGTTCGGCCCTATGACCAGCACTTAGTTGAAGATATATGTTTCACATATGTACAGAAATTCAATCACCTCTTTCCTTCACTTCTATCTATTTCTTCAGCTTAAGATTTTTCTTCTGAGCCTTCTCTTCCTGCATCTAAAACTGTCCCTTTTCTTTTTACTGGATCTGTTTCAAGTGGGTAAATAATCGAAAAAGACCTTTTTATTTCGTATTTATCACAACACTTATAGTTTTAGGGCAATGGAAAATGGAAACTTTCAAACCCTTAAGTTTATTTTTATTTTTCAGGAGATTTTATACAAGACTGCAAAAAACATTGGCTCAATTGCAGTGATCTAAGGAGAGCTAAAAGGGAATTTATATTTCTGATGAGATAGCTACAGCAAAAAGGGAGAACAAATTCATATATTTATTTACTGAACTTAGAAAACTTCATGCTAGTTTCTTTTGAATGGCAGATATTCTCCCTATCCCAAATCTTTTTTGTTATTGTGGACCAGACTGACTGACACCTGGCCCCCAAAAATGTGGTTTGTTGATTTTTTGGACGCAGACAACTTTCTTTATACTTATTTGAGTGCTTAGACCATTCAAATTTATAAAAATTTCTACATGCTTGGACCATTTATATTTACAAATGTTTCAACATTCCAACATTTCTACAGACCATTTTTGATTTGTCATATTAAAGTTTATATCCCAAGACTCAACTTTATCAAACATAGCAATTTTAAACACCAATAGGGAAATATATCCTGTAAAAAGAGCTGCATGCCACTTGCACATCTAATGTACAAACATCCTTGTGTCTGTTGGCTAATGAGTTCTCCAAAATCTTTGCTTTAGCATTCAATAACTAAACCCTACTAGAAGAAAAATGGCTCTACTGCAGCATGGAATACACTTATTAGGTGTTTCAGGACTTTTGCTTTGTTCAAGAGGAGTCAATATGTCTCCATTGCTTAATTTATTTTTTTACACCTTTTAAAAGAAAGACATTATGAATCCTAGAATCTTGTAAAATTCAGATATTCACTTGGGTCTGAAGCTATATTTATCTTGCATACTTAATACAGTATTCATTTCTTCCTCTAAGAGGGCACTGTCGATTAATTCTAGGCATTCTCTTTCTGAGGAAGGGTAAATTCTAAAGATGACACAAGATTTTTGTCTTCAGCATTTATAAAATTGTAAGAAGCAACAGAAATACAGAAAGGTATCTACTACTTCCTATGAGTTAGTTATCACCCGTCCCAAACTATCCAATTAAAGGGATTCTAAGAAATTTTTAAAGGTTTTCAGCTCAGAACTGGTGACTTTTAAAGAACCTTCACTGTTCAGAACCTTCTCAAAATGCTCTTCTGTTTTACCTGTACTAGCTGTCTGGCGACCTCCCCATAGGTCATAGTGGACTCAACTTGTAAACCTTTCAGATGCTGGGGTCACTTACTTTAATTTTTTTTCCTTGAGAAATTTCTAATTTCAAACTTACAGAAATATAATTAACCTCAAGATTCTTAGCTTTCTCTCAAATTGGTTACTAGGGGAAAACAAACCGTAAAATAATATGAACATATAAATATAATTTCCTTAGGAAAATAGGTCAAGAAAATGAAAGCCAGAAAAAGAACACACTACCATTATTAAAGAATAATGAGTCTTTTATAAAAATTATACAAATAAAAATGGAATGACAGCACTCTAAGAAATGGTAAGTGGTTTGTGCAATATGTTGAACAAGAACCAGCTTGAAAAAAGTTGGAAAATAAGGAAAGAAATTATTAAGGCAGTGAGATGCTCTCCTTAATCAAGTTTATACTGAAATGAGACAAATGATCAGCACACCTGAGATACGATTCAAACACATCTACGTTTTTGCATAAATGAAACTTAGATTTAACAGGTAGATTTCTTGTTTGTTTCTTTGGTTTTGTTGCTGCAATCTTCCTATGAATGTTGACTAGAAAATAGCATGAGTGTTAAGCTCTATGAGTTATAAATGTGTTAATCAGAGCAGAGATATGTAAACAAGTTGAGTATCAATGTCACACTGAAGAGCACATTGAAGCCCAAAAGTAGGGAGACCTCTTTCAGGCAGAATTTATCTCTGTTCTGAACATCTGTACAATTTATATCATGCAGAAAATAACTGAAATACAGAAAGGAATAACAAAAGCAGCAACAACAAAAACAACCCCCTGAGCTGAAATGTTAAAGAAATGAGAGGTTAGGAAAGAGATAATCAGGAACTAGTAGGAAATACAGCAGATAAATAAAGCATATATGCAGGAACATTCTTTTATAACTCAGGGTATCTTAGAAACAGTGCTTGGGTAGAATGAAAAGTATGCAAATAAAATTTTATGTGATATAAAATGAAATTTCAGGTCAAATTTTTACCAGGACACTCTTGAGTCACATAGAGAATGAGAAATATAAAGGAATGATAGTGTAAAGAAGATCCTTGGGTGAACATATAAACTTTCATATCCTTGAATGTCAAAAGGAGAAAAATCTAGATAAAAAGTCACCTAGACAGAATAATTCTGAGAACAGCAAATAATTTGATAACCATGGCAATCTGACTTGGGCTATAACTGACTGCAGATTGGGTTAGTCTTGACTATTCCCAGAATTTGACTGAGGGGAAAAGGTTTGTGTCATCTCCTCTGCTGTCTTACCAACTGGACACAAACAACTCAATGAAATTGCACAATGTTTCACTGGAAAAGTTCACAGAAGTGCTCTCTTTGCCACTAGAGAAATGCCCTACAATTTCTTTAAGGTAATTGTCTGCTCTTTATTGAACACAGTAAGAAATTTACTTCCTTTGATCATCAGAATAAACAGGACTGCCTACCTGAAGTTGATTTTGTTTATGTTTTGCAAGCACTGTCCTGGTGTAAAAACTGTTCCTTTAATTTGTTCAAGAGCTTCTTCTAACTGAAAAGCTGCTTTAGTCTGGACTGGAGGGATCAGAGCTAAAAACACACAATGGGGAAAGAGTTTTTTAAAATTGGAATATTTTACCATAAATGGTTTGGTTAAGTTGCTGAAGTTTGGAAGCCTAAATCCAGACAGTTACAATAAACACAGTAGTTTAGCATTATTAGACATGCAAGAGCACTTTGAGTTCCTCTGAAACAAAATCCCAGTCTATTTAAGTGTTTACAGTCACACATGTATTCAACAGTTTCGCTATTTGCTTTTAAACTGCACTATTGAAAAAATACAAGGTTAAAAAAATCTAACTTTGTTTTTACATCATGATTATTCCACTCATGCACTAAGCTGAATTTATGGCTTGCAGATATTTTGCAGAGGCCAAATTGTAACTTAATAATTGAACCAGTGGGGAAAGAAAAAGTCCAGACAGGCACAATGTGTTGCCACTTTCAAGTGAGTAGAAGTAGGATAGAGAGTAGCAGAGGCAGAATTTCTGTAAAGGAAAACCAAGAGAAAAAACTGTGATTCCTTCTATTGCTACACAGTCTGGGCTGTCAGTAGAGCTATGAAGAAGCCTTAAACCAGTACTGTTCTATTTTGTTATTTTAATCTGACATTTGATCTTGAAGTCAGAGACATTACCTCACAGCTGGCACAACTGCAGTTGGGAGAGTAAATCTGTTAAAGAATACCTAAGTAATAGACCATATCTTAAGCATTTGAACACTGGAAAGTTGACGGGAAATCAGACTTGGCCAATGCCGCTACAAACTCCTGCCAATCTGCACCGATTCCAAGAAAGCAGGAACTGAGCTGAAGTGATCATTGCTTCCCAGTAAGAGAACAGCTTAGAAAGTGGACTAATTCAGGAAAAAGAAAGTTATGTATATTAATATATGCTAGGACTGCAATTACTTAATGACAAACAAAATGCACATTTTGGAATATTTTATATCCAAAGGTTCAAAGAGGGGATCATTACACTATCCTAGTAACTGGCTTTGTAATACCTCTCACCCAGCTGTGGAAACACAGTACTGCAACCAATAAGCACACTGCAGTCAAAAAAGTGGGGAAAACCCAGGAAGCCACAATACCTCAAGGAGGTCATGTACTTACTGTGACTGGAATACAGTGAAATGTCTCAAAATACAGTTTTTAGGAAAAAAAATAATCTGTTTTTATTTCCCCTACCCATTTGTCCTATCTATCAGATATGAGCTTCTTGTCAGTTGTTTTGCTTTTGTGAATTCAATTACTTTGAGTGAAGTTAACTGTTCTGTTTACTAACAGAAAAGACTAATGGCCTCCAGAGGTCCCTTCCAACCTTAACTATTCACTGATTCAGTGTAAACACTTGTATTGTAAATAACAGTTAATTGACAAACCTGTTTGTTTCTGCTGAGAAAAGGACTGATGAGCATGTTGGAACTTAGCAGTTGCCTCCTGAAATTTAATTTTCCTCTGCCGCAGAACTTGTTCTCTAAATCTTTGTTCTTTTGCTTCTTCTTCCTTCTGTCTTTCTTCAAAGGCTCTGTATATAAGAAGCAAAAGTAGACTATGTTTATGAATTACATTTACTGAAATACTAGTAACTTGCTTACCAACTTGCTGTTTTAATACAAAAGCTTGTTTGTTCATAAATCAAATGCTATTAACTTCAGCACAGCTGGATTTGTAGAGTTGGAAGGTAAACAGGACAGTGGGTGATGAAGAGTTGACAACATATTTTAACTTCTTAGCCTCAACCAGGGATTTGATTATTTTTTATGTGTGAATTAACATGTAGACTTGACCAGTTCTTGTCACCAAGGTGACTTTTACAACAGCCTTTACAGTACCACATAAGGGTATCATAGTGAGCAGATCAGTAGAAAGGTTAACTGCAAATGCTTTGTGTGTGCTTTTCATAAAGCTGTTGGGGAAATAAAAACTGTTTAGAAGTTGTTATTTCAAAATAACACAAAGGAGCTACAGCTTTTATCTATAAATATGCAAGAGTAAGTTGTAGTTGTTAAAAAGCTTCCTGAAAGACAATCAGTTTAGCAGCACAAAATGGGATAAAACAGTAACACTATACTTGACAGAATCTGTTATTATTAAAAACACATTAAATGGGTCCTCTCACTGACTGGAAAGCAAAGCAGACTCTAGTCAAAAACAACCATCATCACAAGTCTCCTTCACCAGGCATGAGCTTCATGAAGCTATCTTTTCTCCTGCTGACAGAATAATCAATTTTTACTGACAAATTAGCTGCCTGAGTGAAATATACCCAGAATATTTATTGGCACATATGTAGGCAAGTAATATTTAATGGTTTTAAACTAAAAGAGGGTAGATTCAGACAAATATAAGGAAGAAATTTTTTTACAGTGAGGGTGGCGAACCACTGGAGCAGGTAACCCAGAGAGGTTGTAGATGCCCCATCCCTGGAAACATTCTATTTTAAAACAGTAATACTGTAAAAGTAATGAAACTTCCAAAGCCTGCCATGCAAAGATCACTACAGCTGGGAGCTTCCCATCTATGTATTAGAAATGTGATTTAACAGGTCACTAATACACTAAGTAGGGTTCCCCTCCAGCCAGCATTAGTGCAAAGTTTAGCCAAGTTCTTTGTTTCTCTCAGCACAATAAGATACCATCCCATAACTCCAATCACTAGCAGTTACTTCATAGCTCTTCTTGCTTAATGGAGCAATGCTGCTACTTCACAGAGTTCCTCCTTAACCCAAGCTATTTTAATTATTATTCCCTTTGCTTTTCAGGGAAAAAGTTCAAACTGAAATAATCAACTTGACTCTCTCTAGTATCCCTTCAATATGATGACTGATCTCCTGTGAAGACAAACACAAAAATGATTTGAAATAGGTACTTTTTATTTTAGAAAACTTAAAGGCTGTAATTGCACAATAGTAAAAAAATAGAAAATCTGCCAGCTAATTCCCAAGTACACACTTATACAGAATATTCACTTTAATCCACTTGGCAGCCAAAGTGTAGCAGAGAGAGAGACAAAGAACTTTCACTATTTTGAAAACTCATATATACATAGCTGTTAAAAAAGAACTGAAAAGTAGAACTAGAGTTCATTGTCCACTTTCAGTATTCCTGAATTTTAATCACCATAAAATCTAATACAGAAATACGCAATTTTATCTTGACTAAATGAAATTCACAGGAGAGGAAACAGACTTGCTTATCCTCATAAGTACTTTAGACACATTCTTCTTGAGGCCCTTTAGTATCTCTAGAAGCTGATCAAGGCCTTTAGTTGAACTGTAGTTGTTAAATTCAGACATGCGGGAAATTCTACAATTTTACACCTGGAGTAATTCCAGCATATAACTCCAAAAAAGAAAAAAGTCAATTCTGACAGAGTATTTTTTTAGACTATTTTGAATATGGCTTAGCTACACTCTTCCACATTCCTAATAATGAGTATTAAAAAAGGACTGTTGTTCCATATACTTGGCAATGACAGAGTCCAAATGCTGATGCAAGAGTTCTTTTTCAGCACAGTTCATCATGATCAATATTTGGTTTGGATTAAGACAAGAAGGAGAAAAAAGGATCTTACTTCAAAATAATAAAATACCTTAAAGTTATTCAGGGAAGCCTTATTAATTTCTTGACTTTGCAGAATGTAAATTGTAACACCCAGGATCATTATGTAAAATAAATAATTTTTAAAATGCACATTTACATCTTACAGAAAAACATTTAAAGCAAATGATTGTTCATGCATTCTCCTTAAGTCACCAGCTTAGGTTCATATCACAGATGTAACATTGGCAAAAGTGTATGGCTTTAAGATGGATAGCTAACAGAAGAATTTCCTGACTGGTGTTTTTTTAACCCAATTTTTCTGTCTACTATAAACAACCCAGTGGTGCAGCAATTTTTGAAATGGCTGCCAAAATATTTATGGAGAATTTGGAATACAAAACTTAAAATACTTAGCTGTCTCACATATACAGACATTATGTGGAAGGCATTTTTATGTTAAAAACAGTATGACTAGATGGTAGTACTATTTCCTGGATAATTCTGTTAAATTCTCTTTACAGTGAAGTGATAGATGCTACATTCCCAGGTGGGTGGACTAAATGCTTACTACTGCATTGGATGAAAATGATAATTAAAAAGGAATATATATGGTGTGTATGGAGGGCTATGAAATGAACGTTTTGATACTGAGTTTATATTACTTTTCCATTGCCACATCATGTTGCTAACCAGTACACAGTAATTTTAAAATTGAGTTAGGGAGATATTTGTATGGTCAATGACAACAGTAGGATGAAGAAAAGGCTAGAATGCAGTGTCACATTCAAAATTCCCTTCATGGATAAACAATCTTATAACCTTAGAAAGCAATCTTATAACCTTAAAAAGATCTGTGGACATTACCCAAAAATCAACATTTTTAATCTAAGACACTTCCCAAGACCAGGAACACATATTAAATCTATTCCTTCATCTTCTTTGATTATCATATGCTGAATACAAAAAGACAGCCTGAAATTGCTGCAAGAGCTTCAGAAGGACTAACCCCTATTATACTGTATGGGCTCACAGAGAGCTGTCCTGCAATATGCCCCAAAGATCCACAGGTGGGCTGCCTGCACTACGTACCAGTTGTCATATTCCAAGTCTTGTTCATAGGCAAGACCCAAGCACACCTTATATAGTCAAGCATGTTTTTTTCTTAGCATAATTCAAATCTTAAAGAGTCCAATTCTCATTAATCCAGAATTGTTACTGAAAAATAATTATACTGTTAGAATACTTCTATACAGAAAAAGGCTCAGTAAACTGTTATTCACACATTGAGCTTCGATCTCCTTTCCTGATGCTCATTCTTGCATTGCTGTTTTGCATCCCAAGGTTTGTAGTTTCATTCTGGTTGTGCTGGAGTGTTAAGATGAACTGGCAGCATCTGGAGTTCCTTCACCAGGAACAACAGGATTTTCATGTGAAGGCTTTCTTCTCTCTCACCCTAGGATCCACTTGGAGTAATTTTTATATTTGCTAATACACTTTTACACCTCTGCTCTATCACCATCAATCTGTAGCTCCACAGTACCTCCAAATATTCCATACATGGTGCTTTTTATGTATGTTACATACTGTTATTTTCTTCTCTTTATTACCTCTAAAGCCAGGTTTTTCAGATCTAGTTCTGTACTTCTTTAGCTGACTATTGGTGAGTATAGCCATGGGGCCTCCGGTGCCAAGCCTGTGTACCATCTCTTACCATTCCCTGCCTGTACTTCTCCATGCCACATCCTGCACCTCCAGTTTTCAAAGCCTCTGCTAACATACCAGGCCTGCATTTCTCTATGCTACTTCATGATTTTAGAGTCATAAATGTCTCATCCTCTCCACAGAACAACTACTTCTTACTGTTATCTATATAAAACTACAATAAAAAGATAAACAAAGGCAAAATTAGCCACAGACACCTGGTCTTTTAGAGAAATTGCTGTTACAGCTAAACCAAGCAAAACAAAGCTGCTGCCAGGTCAAGAAAAGTTCAGAGAGCAAGTTTGGCAAGCATCTGTTTCAAGGCCTTGCAAATTCAACGCAATCCAGTGGTCCATTATCAGAAATGGCAATACTGCATTTCAAGTCCGCATCACAGTGGTTACAGGGAACACCTACTTTTCACAGTTCCGTTCTGATGCAGAAAGAAATACAAAGTTCTTAAAACTCTGCCCTCTCTGTTTTACAAGTGCTGACATTGTTCTCATATTTCAGGCCATGTTCTGCTTTTCATTTTCTATCAACAAAACTAGTGAATGATTTAAAGAGCTTTTATGAAATAATCAATGTTAATCAGCCAGCAGGTGGAGCACAAAGCTTGTGCATATGTTGAAAACAAAGTATTATGGAAAGAACAATAGATTGGGAATAGATTGGAAACTGATAAAGATTTCCTTCCCCAGTTTCAGCAGACGGATTAGCTTTTTCAAGGTATTTCAAAACAAACCAAGATAACTGACTGTAAGGTTTATTTCAAAATGCACAGAGACAACTGCATTTCCAGAATGAACCAGCAACCTGCAGACAGTAACATCACAGTAAAATGGGAAACATATTTTGCACTGAGCACTAACAGCACGAAGTCTATAGTCCCCAGCAAAACTGACAGATGGTATTTAGAAAGCAGTGTGTTAGAGATACATAAAATATGATATCCTATTCATTTGCATTAAGTATGTGCTTAGTCAGTAGCTCTTATTTCCAGAATACTGGTATTTAAACAAAATATCTGCCAGCTACTGCCCCAGAGAATACTTGATTCTTAATCTGATTTTGAGATTGCAACTTCATGTATCAGCGAGACAATAAACAAATTGCTTTCTTGATACTCAGGCAACTTGTAAAAACTGTAGGCTATGGTTTTTTGCTGTGTTGAAGTACTATTGTTAACACAAAGCTAAGGAGCTTGGTCAGTAAAAGAGATGCAAAAAAACAGATGACATCAGGGGGATTGAAAAAGATCTGAGATTTAAGTTACTGAGACTTTTATTTCCAAAGCTATCCTTGCTCTTTCTGAGCAAGTGATGCTTTTGTCTTTTACTACTAAGCCAATTAACTGTGTACAGCTTGTAGAAGGTATTTTTAATGCTGAAGGTGCTGCGTTTTAGAAGTATTGACAACAAATCAACAGTAGACTGTCAGGGAAAATTTTATTACAAGTAGATATAGAAAAGGTTGAAAACAGAAGACCTCAATCTGCAACAACCTTGCATATGCAGATCTCATTAGCTTAAAAAGTACTTTAGTACAACCTTGTTTAAAGGAGGCCTGCTGTTGGTCCCTGAAAAGACCCACAAATTAAAACCCACAGAAAAGTTTTCCTCCAAAAAACAACATGAAGAGAAGGAATCTAAATGACACAAGATTAAAGACAGAACAGAAACTCTTCTGTACCTTCACTAGTGCTTCATCATAAAGAGATTTCACTGCTTTTATATTTTTTAGTAGAAAATTTATAAACTTAAGGTTGCCACAAAATTTGGTTAGGCTTGATCAACTTCATAAAATTCTGCAAAGAAATGACAGTCCTGTAGATGAGAGGAGAGCTGTAGATATTGTCTGTTTGGCCTTTACTAAGGCTGCTGGTACTGTCTCCCCTGTGATCATCACAAATGAGATGCTGCTGTACAGGCTGAATGAGCAGAGAGTGAGGTGGAATGTAAATATTCTGAATGGTCAGGCCCCAAGGGTGTCAGTGACACCAAGTCCTCATGGAGGCCAGGACATAGTGGTGAACCTTAGCAGTCAGTACTGGGCCAAATCCTCTTTAACATCCTCATTAAACATAGAAACACTGAATCATTTGGGTTAGAAAAGACCTCTAGGATCATCAACTCAAACAACAAGCCCAGCACAGCCAACTCCACCACTAAACCACGTCTTGAAGTACACCACATGCAACCATTCCAATGGGCAGCCTTTTCCAATGCTTGACAATCATCTTCACAAAGACAATTTTCCTAGCATCCAATCTAAACCTGCCCTCATACAATTTGAGGTCATTTCCTCTCATGCTGTAGCAGTTGTTACTTGAGAGAAAGGACCAGCTTTGCTGTCAAGAAGGTCAGTGGCATCCTGAACTGCAAGAGGCAAAGCCTAGCCAGCATGCAGAAGAAAGTGATCCTTCCCCTCTGCTCAGCACTAGGCAGGCCACAGCTGAAGGGCTGTGCTCAGCTCTGGGCTCCTCAGTACAAGACAGACATGGACAGACTGGACACAGTTCAGTGAAGGGCCACAGAAATGATGAAGGGACTGGAGAATCTCTCTAAGAATGCTGAAAGATTTGGGACTGTTCAGACTGGAGAAGGCTCAAAGGAATCTTCTTAATGTCCATAAATATCTGGAAGGAAGGCGCAAAGAGGAGAGAGCCAGGCTGTCTTCAGTGATGCCTACTGACAGGGCCAAACTGAAACACAGAACTTTCCTTTGGAATATCAGGAAACACTTTATTTTTGGGGTAAGGATGATAGCCCTGACACAGATTGCTGTGGAGTCTCCATTCTTGGAGAAGCTCAAAAGTGATTCCTGTGCAACCAGTTCTAGGTGGCCCTTCCTGAGTGGAGGTGTTCAACCAGATCAAGAGGTCCCTTCCAACCTTGACCATTCTATGTGAAGGTTAGAGGTAGAAAATGGACTGTCACCCCCCCCTCAGCGTACTCATTCCTACTCTCCATATAAAAAATGAAGAAGATACAAATTTTCTTTTGAAATGATACATTAGCAGTGCCAAGAATAACTCCTGATACATGCCCGTAAGCCTTGGCAGAGAGAATTTTGGGTGCTGCTGGATGAGAATGTGGAGCTTAAGAACTTCATGCTACCCTTGAGAAACCATCATCATATCTAACAGCTTAACATGTGTTAGAAAGCTAATGGAACTTGGGTCATATAGACCTGACACATGACCTGAGGTCTGATCAATCAATTCCTACCTGCATAACTGTCAGGAAAAAATACTTAGATTCAAGGAACTTTATTTTCAAATTACTTTCCTGAACATATGCAGTGACCCTTAATTTTTACTTATATATGTTATAGCTCTTAACATTGTATGCACTTACTACCTTTCTAACATTAAACAAGTCACTTCTTCTCAGTTATTAGGAGAAAACTTGTTACCACAGACTTCTATTTGAACTGCTTATTGTGCTAATAATTATGCCATTCTCAATTATCACAAATTGAAATGTCTTCATTTTATGAATACCATACCTAAATTTTTAAGTGGCTCACCTGAGTAACTTGGATTTACACTGTGTTTCTTAAGGCTACAATGAAATGCATATGGAAATGTATTTATGTATCCACGAGTATTACTTTAACTACACCAGTCTGTCAAAAATATGCAGGCTGTCTGGTACTTGCTTTTATAACATTTCAAGACCAGTAATATAATAAACAGTGTTCATCTGAGATGTGTAGCATTACAGTGGTTCTGTTCCAGAAAAAGAAATTAGGTATTTAATTTTTCAACTGAGACTCAGTCTATATCTGTAAAGGTTGTGGGTTGCAGTCTGTCTTTAATTTTTCACAGGTGATTATATCTCTCCTCCAGTTTTCTTTTTATTTCAAAATGTAAGTTGATAGCACATACTGTCAGGCTAAAATGGCAATATAAACAATATATACCATCTCTCTTATGAGTTACGAACATATGCAATAAGTAAACATTGTACAACAGAAGTCATCAGATAAGGGAACTGTGGGGCACAAACATTAATGAGTTAACAAGAGGCAGAGGAAGCTGGTCTGAGGCTGGGGGCTTGCAAGGAGGAACCCATCTGCCTCTGCAGTAAACACAGCGGAGCTCTCTGTATGTGTGAGCACCACCTCAGTGTGAGGGAAAAAACCTCTATGCCCATTACACTACTCACAGCTCTTCACTGAGACATTTCAGTGCATAATTTACTTAATCCATTTGCCACAGAATACTTCATGGCTTTGCACTCTCATGTATGCAGAAGACAGACTATGTAAAGCTCTGTTTAAAATGTCAGTACAAAATAAGTTTATTATAAGTGTAATCCTGTACAAGAAAAATGTTGCTTTGTGTTTACTGGGAAGTGGGAGCACAAAGCCTCAGCATGAAGGGGAGGCTGTGCAGCTGTTATGCCATGCAGACAGAAAAACACACACTTCAGAAGGCAACAACTGCCTTCTGCTGGCCCACACTGTACAGCTGAGTGCATTTTTCATACCTTCATGGAAGCTAATAAAAGCCAGAACACCAGAAATGCACATCAGAGCCACAGGATGAAAGTGCTACTTACCTTTAGTTTATATGAGATGTGACTACAGTGAGTTTCCAAAAATTAGCGAGTAAATCAGAATATTGCTATTTTTATTTTATTTGTCCTATGGCAAGAAACTGGATTGGTGAAACTTTTCAGCTTAGATTCCTCTAGGCCAAAGCAGTGAGCTATTTATCAAAGTGAACATGAAAATAGTAGAGATATATTGATCTGTCTCAAGGTTTTGACTCTTTTTGCTTTGGCTTTCTCTTTTTTTTTACAATCCTCCATTAAAGGAACCCTAGTTACTTGCCTTCTTCTTCTGTTTGTCTCCATCAAATATTTCATTGCCTTGCTCCGATGCATTTTTTGATCCTTTTTCAGTGCCCGACGTTCTTCTTGTAAATCCTGTTCAAAATGAAACATTAAATCTCTACCCCTAAGATTGTGTTAAGGACAATAGAAATTGGATGGAACTGCTCATTAAATGATACAATAGCCTGTATGATTGGCCTTCTATAGAGTAGGTTCCATAGCTGTATGTTACAGTCATAACTAACTTTATGCTCATCTAGAAAGAAATGTAATTGCATTTTAATTTTAAAAAGGATTTTAGGAGAGGCTTTGCACTTATCTTTCATGATGCCACCAGCTGAAAAATCCCACCTTTATTATGTTCATTTTGTGTAGTTATCTAAACCTGTAACATAAGGATGCAGGTATGACAGGGAAAATACTAAAGCTCCCCCCCCACACACCCTAAAGGATTAGTTGTTTACACTGAAATTGATAAACATAATTAAATAAAAGCTCTCCACAGAGCCAGATCAGCCCTGCATCACGCCAGTAATTATTTAAGTAGCACTGTGCAGGCGGATCTCAAGAGTTTGTGTCAGTAGTTCTTACTACTAAAATTGAAAAAAACAAGAACCCGCAAGTTAGGATGGAAAACACTATTCCTAGTGGCATAATCTCCTATTAAAGGGAAAACAAGAAAACTCCGAAGTTGCTTGAGAAGTCAACTTTCCCACGGCAGTTTAAAACCCGCAAAGTACAAGTTCGAGTTTGAAGACACCCCTGAGGCGGTCTCTGACCGCGGGGCAGGGCGGAGGCTGGGACATCGCCGCCCCGGCCCCGCCGCTTCCCCACACGGGCCCCACGCAACGCCGCGGCCCCGGCCCCCCTTCGCAGGGCTCGGCCGGCCCGGCGGTCCGGGACCGCCTCACGAAGGATACACAGGGACGCTCCGCCGCCCTCCCGCGCGGTCCTGCCGCCCCCCGGCGAGGAGCTGCCCCCGCTCCGCCCCGCCGGCCTTCCCGCCGAGCTCCATGCAGCGCCCGAGTCAGCGCCGGGCCCCGCCGCGCCGCTCTGCGCCCACTGCCCGGCCTCGTAGCAACCGGCCACGCCGCTGCCCTCGCAACGGGGCGGGGCCGCGGCGCGGGGAGCGGCGCTGGGCCAGAGGCTTCGGCTGCCGCGGCATTTGCTGCCTGCGAGGCTGGCGCAGGGGACCGGGCGGGCCGGGACCCGAGGGCGGGCCGGATCCCGCCTGGCCCGGCCGGGCCTCGCCGGTGCCCGTGCCACGGTGGGAGCCACGCGTGGGAATCGCTCTGCACTCTCCCCGCGGGCCCGGCCCGGAGAGCAGTGCTGGACGCCCTGTCAGGGACGGTGCTTGGCTCTCGCTGGGCTTTCCCTCCTCTGCAGCGCTGAACACTGCGGGATAACTTTTAAAAGCCCCAAACACCCACGGGGTCCGAGGGAACGCGTTCTCCTGGGCAAACACCACGTGCGGGTTTGCAGAGCTCTGCGGTGCTTCTCAGGCCTGCTGAAGACTTGGAGTTAACCCCATCAACTTTTGTGCAGAAATAACAACAACATCAACCACCAAAAGATGTTTTGTGCAGCTGATGCACAAAATGATGAGTATTATAGAAAAACGATTAAAAAGGTCCATAAAAACACTTACAAAAAAAACCAAACCAAAACAAAAAACTCCCCCAGTGTGTTCTTAAGACTGCAAAACTTTTTTTTCTTTTCTTTATTTTTTTTTTTTTAAAGCAAAGTAGGGTGTGTAGTCTTGGGATATTGCCCTGCCTCGGATGAACTGTCAGCAACAGGCTAAATGCCTTGGTGGTTTCCTGGCGAGACATTTCTTGGCCGGTGCATTTGAGCTTAAACCAATTCTTCCTTTTTTTTTTTTTTTCCCCTTTTTTTTCAGTGTGCAGCTGTTCTGTGTCTTTGACTAGGAAGGTAAAAAACAGTACTCTGCATTTGTAAAATACTTTTCTGCACAGACCCCTCCCCCGTATTTGTAGCACAGTTTGGGAAGTGGGTGTTGCTGTTACCATTTTACAGTCAAGACCAGTGGTGGTCAGGTTGCCAAGTGTGTTTAATGTTTACAGTATGCTAGTTACTGCCATTGAAAAGATGACCCTAAAATGGAAGTCTTTCACCTCTAGTTCAGAAAATCAACCCCAAATTCACCATTTCTTTGCCCCATCTGCTCTGTTGTGTTGCAGAAGGGGGAAAAATGGTTGTCAATTTATCACTGTGTGCTTTTCAACTTACACACACATTTAAAATCCCAGTTTGTCTGATAAAATGCACTGTTTCATTTAGGATGCAATAGAAGGCTTTGTCAGGTTGGAGAACTGAGTCACCCAAGCAGAACTGAGGCAGAGCTGAGACACTGCAGAATTTGGGCCCATGTCACATTTATGAAGATTGAAGGTCATGGTCAACTCATGCCACTGACAGATTTTGAGCTTCCTTAGATTTACTGAAATTTTTCATCTAATAGAGTGCAACTTGCATCTTCACCTTAAGACACCTTCTGAGATTCAGAACTTATTCAGTGTTTACATATATTTCTGTCTTTCTCGTGTTTACTTTTTTATTAAATCTTCATAGTTCTCCTTTATGGTTATTGGATCTCCTCAAGAGTAACCTCACATCTTTCAGATGGTGGGACAAGAAGGTGACAAGCTGGGGCCCATGTAATTGAGAAGTGTATGGTTATTCTGGGGCAGCAAAAAACCTGATTTTAAGTAGTTACAGAATGGAAGGTCCTGCTCTGGCAGCTGATTTGAAAGAAGCTTCATAAACTTTACTTTGGGCTGGCCACTGATATTCCATTGAAGGATAAAGATCAGCTCTTAAAACTTTGTGGGATGGATTCTGAATTTATTACAAGTCTTATTTAAAGGCTGGAGCGTAGCTGTGCTGCTGCAGGAACATATTTTTCTTTTCTTCTTGTCCCAGTGGAGGATTAATCTGCTGATGCCCTATACTTTTTCTCTAAGCTGTGTAGGCAACTGCATGGGAGAAGTTAATGTTCTGACTGTTTTAACCATTCCTGAATTCTGTCACTTGGCCTACTGATGTACATAGAAATAGGAAGAAAAACTGCCTTTAATGTGATATATAGAGAGCCATGGAAATATTTTCACCTTTTTCCTGAGACTGAACTAATGATCACAACCTGCATTTTCTTGAGAAATCATCAACTGATGCACTAATTAAACACTACTAAGTATCATATTGGAAAACTATTATGTACTATGGGGTACTTTAGAAAAAAAATAAAAATTTGATTTTGAGAGATAAAGAAGAGCCAAGTTGTTCAGAATTTCACAGGCAGTTAAATATACTCTTCTCAGTTACAGGTTCTTAGTACCATTTAGCTATTAATTTTAAAAGAAAACATTGGATTAAAAAGTGTATTAATCCTCACTCCCAACAAATGTTGGTTGGTCCCAACAAATCTTAGTAGCAAAAGCTATTTCTAGTGTATTCCAGCTTTAGATAGAGGTGGAGATTAACTACTCCACTAGAGGAGGAGATTATCAAGCCAAATTTGGAGCATTGCCTTCTTTTACCAGTGTAAGGTGCAGTTGAACAGTGTATTCTGAAGATCCTTTAGAAAGTGTATTTCCCAGTGGTACATTGAGCCAGATTACAAATTATTTAAATTCTCTAATATGTCTAAATTGTCTAAACATGTTGGACCTTTCTGAACTTTTTTTTCAGATCCAGTTTATGAGATCCAGTCTTAAGACACAAAAGTAGTGGAATTGAGTGAAATCTTAAGGGCCTCATAGTTTTAATTAAGCTTCTGTGGACTACATTTAATTTTCTTCTTTTTCATGCCATTCTCTCATACTTTGACTTTTTTCAGGGATAAAAATCATTGTACTGAATGATAGTCTCAGTACCTGTGTTACAAGGGGTGGGCTACCAGTGAGACCAAAATACTGCTATTATTCTCCTGGTAAAAGATTTTCTATTTAATACAAACTACTAATTTAAAATAATGTCTATTCAGTTTTGTATTTTGAAATCACTTTGATGACATATTCCCAAATTGCCTCCACAGCCTGTTCTAGTGCACTACCACCACAGCAATACAGACTCTTCAATTTTAATGAAAAAAAAAAAACTTGGAAAAAAAATTGAAAACATGAAGTAATACTAATTTTTCTTTCAAGTAGCCCAGAACACTCATGCCAAATATACACAAATGCTCAAAAATAGCATATAAGAAAATCTGTCAGAGTTTATCACAATGAAAATATATATGTTTGATGTGTCATGTAGAGGTGATAAGCAGAAATTTTCCTTCAGGATGCAAGTAGTAATATATAAAATCTGCTGTGCAGTTGAAATGTGGTTTATTAAATCCAGGCAGTAAAAGAGTGATGTGTTGGCTGCCCTTTGTGCTGTAGACATTCCCAAATAGTTAGATCAGGCCTTCATAGTGTACAATTCTTTCCACAGAAATTTGAAACTCATCAAAACATTTGCATTTCTTCAAGTAAAAGATGAACCACCACTTTAGGGTAACTTCATTTATTTGTCTTAATATTTTTTTGTTCGGTTTAGGAGAGACTGTCATAAATAATGGCGAACCTTGTTCACCTGAGGTAAGATTTTCTGTTACTTTGTGCAGATAAGATAATTAATGTAACTGAATGATTTCTCAGAAAACTGACAGATGTTCTAAAAATATGGATTGTTTTATTCAAGATAGATATGAAAATACAGAAGAATCAGGTATTTTCAGATAGAGAAAAGAAACTACATTGAAATTGTAGGAATTCAATATATTAGAACATTTTTGAGTTAATGTCCTGTATCACAGCTCAGTTGTTATGTCATATTTTTAATCTCATCTGCATGACTTTAAATGCAGAGTAACTATTGGTTTTGGCAGAGTCAGTTCTTGCTTGAATTGCTGAGATCAGACTTAATTGCTTGTTTCATGTTGGCTTTTGGTAAAGATAAATATTGATTAAAAATATTTGCTTAACAGCGTTTAATTGAACATCTGGTGAGTAGCTGTGATAGCCCTGGAACAAGCCATACTTTCAAGTGTTCTATTTATAAGTTCTAGAGATCTGTTTATAACTCTTGCATAATTTTTCTTTCTTTATTTTGTGCTTATTTCAAAATTAAAGAAACA
This sequence comes from Melospiza georgiana, assembly GCF_028018845.1. NCBI lineage: Eukaryota > Metazoa > Chordata > Aves > Passeriformes > Passerellidae > Melospiza > Melospiza georgiana. The sequence goes on from NC_080431.1 coordinate 67,673,427, forward strand.
CATTCTTTTACTTCTATAAAAAGCAATTATATTAGTAATTCAGAAACCTTTTTTTGTTAAATTCCTTTGTTAACAGTTTTCTGTAATTTTTACTTTCACTTTTTAAGAGCAAAAAACCCTGTTCAGTGCTTGCTGGTGTAGTACCAATTGCAGAAAGAGAAAACTGGAGCAGGAAAGAACAATTATGATGAAGATGTATTCAAGTCTAAATAACTTTTGTTTTTCATTAAAATCTTAACATTTCTAAGGATCCCATTTATATTTGAAAACACAATATATGAACATACTACAAATGTCTTGCTGAGATGATGAAATCATCAAACAAAGACTCATGAAAATATGTTGCTTAGTCTTTTGACAATTACACATTTTTAAAATTATTTTTAGTAATTTCTTTAAGGGATGATTCAGAGGCATTCCCTTATTTTATGTCATATGGCACCATGGAAGAAAAACTATTAAATATGAATATACAATTTTAAAATAACAGTAATAGGTGGAGCTACTTTTACTAATGCTATTACTGTTACAGTTTCAGATAATTGTGTGCCCATAAATACTGTCCCTTTATTCTTTCTCCTATAAGAACATTTAAAATATTTCTTTTACTGCTGAATTGGTCTGCAGATCTTCTCAGTAGTTGCATAAGTTTTCTCATGACTGCTTGTGTGCATAAGTCAAAAACTTCTGCAACTACTTCCTTGACCAGTGTCTAAATAATGAATGTAGGGATTTTAAAGAGTAAAAGTACTTTGTTAATATCTGGTAAATCCAAAAGTCTGCTCCTTTCCAGTGAAAATAAGTTCATTAGCATTTGAGATGCCTGTTGGATGTGGTGATTCCTAAAATGCAGGATTTGCAGGTTCTTGCCTCCCACTTACAGTGCTTACAAGTAGAATACCTCACCAGAAATGGTGGTGGTATTTTTTTAATATATAGAGGTTATTCTTTATCTCTGACACTACTTTTTTCTTGTGAGGTATGGCTAAGCAGAGAACATCTAATCAGTTTTGGTCTCAGCTCTGTCAATTACTGCTTGATAAAGCTTTTAAAAAACAGGTTTTGAAAGAAGTTCTGTGAAGCAATATACTTCATTTTGACAGACTGAGCTATTTTATGTGTGCTTTATGTTCAATTTATTTCCCCCTCCATTGTTTGGTACAACAGGACACAAGGAATGTTGGAGCTGTGGAGGAACCACTCCAGGCAGAAGAGAAAAATAAATCTGCAGATATTTCAAAACAAAAAGAACAATGCCTTGTACCATGTGATGCTCAAGCTAAAATTTTACGAGGGGACAAACATTACATGTGCAGTATGTATTCATAAAGAATACTTTCAGTGATGAGCTGTGCAGTGCCATGCTATGCAATCCTCTCCTCTGCTACGCTATGCTGTGCAAATTTAGTTTTTAATCTTCTTGAGCACACGTGACAGCCTTGTGACCCTGCTGCCCAAACTGTGTGTTGTCCAGAAAATCTGGGGTACCCTGTTTTAGGGATGCAGCTGGTGTGACAAAGTATAATCATTGGTGCAGACAGGCAAATCCAAGCAGCCACACAACCCACCTAGATCTGCTATGCTCTGAATGTCAGTATCTCACTCAATTAGAGAGGAAGAGGAGGATATCTGTTGCTCATTTAAACATCATAGCTGGGTGTGGAGGTGTAAGTGGGAGGTAATTAATTCATTAGTCAGTTACATGGGAGAAATGTGTACTTCACCTTACTTTTATGGAGGCTTACACAGGATATTCTCTATGTACTAGCTTGACAAACTACACAACAAATTATACGGTCAGTCTCTGAAAATAATTGTGCAAATTCTTGGTTTTCACATATGATTTCAAAATATATATTATTATAATATGCCATTATGATGATGATCGTGATTTTTAGCATCAGAGCAAAAACCAGGAGTAGTACAATGAATGAGCAAATGTAAGGTGACAAGAAGCCTTATTTATATCTGTCTTTTATCATATGCATTTATATTTCTGTGATATCCATTAACTGGTTGTCCAGTTTATCTAAGGATAAGATTAATTTATTCTTCAAAACATGAGAAGATCCATCACTTCTTAAGATGTCTGTACTGCAACAAGAAAGTCTGAAGTTTTCAGCACCTTTGGCTTTAATCTGTGGTCTCTGTATTGCTTTCCTTTCACTTTTAGGTTCTGTAAGGTAAAACACCTTCAGTATTCATTTAGATGTCATAAATAAGTATATTGTCATTTAGTCAAGAATATCTCTAGAGTTATGAAAACAAAGTGGATGAACATATTTCTTTCTGAAGGAAATTTGCAGAACTCTCTTGCTGAATATGCCAGAAGTACAAAAAAGCTGGTAAGAGACATGATGGATGATCAACAGTCTTCGCTGGATTACCTTTCTAATCAGGTACCTTTTTCCTTTATTATAAAGATTTGTATTTGTTATTTCTCACAGCAGGTGTTGTCTTTCTGAGGAAAAAAAGGGCTCATTAAACCATTAAACTGTCATTAAACCAGTAGGATTAGAGTGTTTTATCACCAGTCCTTGTACCTCTGGTAGGTGTGATTTCCCTTTCTACGAGGAGTGGTAAGCACCCCATTTCACAACAATGTCATACATTGCAGTAGGGAAAGTGGAGGGCCATTACTTCACATTAGTACAAATTACTACACATCACAAAAATTAACTTCAGATTATTTTTATTAGGAGTCAGAAAAAAAAATCTTTAGAATGTAAAATTTCTCATTGCAACCTAATTAAAGATCTTTTATTTGAATTTGCAGGTAAATGAACTTATGAACAAACTTGTTCTTTTGAACACAGTAATTTTGAGAAAGCATCTGGATCCACTTCCTTATAAAGTAGTTCAATCTCATGGTAAGTATTTTTCAGATGTAGGCTTGGCACCTTCTCTTTTTATCTTTGTATCTTGAAAAGGAGCTAATTAAAACAAAGGTAAGCAATTGTACATTGACATTTATCCTGTGCTAGTAAAATATTAACTTTGGAAACGTAATAAACTGTTTAAAAATGTTATCATAAATACTGCTTTAAATCATTTGCAACTGACAACTCTGGGCATCCTATTTAGAATGCTGATTTTTATGAAAAATACCAAGTATGATTATTAGCTAGTAAGTGATCTGAGGCTGCTGAATGGCACATTCTTTTGCTCTGCATCTGCAGTATCCTTCTTCAAATGGAATGTTTGTCATGTATACTTTAAGATGGAAAGCTTTTACAAGTATAAATATAAATATCTGTAGGAAAAAGACTTCATTTCTCAGAAAATATATCTTTTTCACGGTCCAGGTGTTATAAATAAAATAAAAAAAAATCCGTAAATGGACCCAGATACATAATCTTTAATTTCATATAGGTATGTGTCATATTTATTAAGATTAGAAAGAACTTTGTCAATACAGTGTCATTTGTACTTAGAATCTCAATGGTGTTTAGAGAATTTTAATTTGCAAGATAAATTCATGACAAAGCATGTTTTTAAAGTTTGCATAAGAAGAAAATTATATTTTAAATAATTCATGCCACCAAGAAAAGTAGTATTCCTGTATTAATCTGTAGTTTTTTACAACATATTTTGCTCATGAACTTCCTTGTATACCTTTTTTGTCTAGGTTTGGACTGCACTCATATTAAAGATACTGTTGGTTCAGTTTCAAAAACTCCAAGTGGTTTGTACATTATCCATCCAGAAGGATCAAATTATCCTTTTGAGGTAATAAATTTATTATTAGTCATAATTTGCTTGAGAATATACATTTAGAATATTTTTAATAAAGTGTTTCCCATGACAATTCTTCAACAGATGAATGAAAAATGTATTAAATCATCTGCACATGCCTGCTTTTACTATAATTTTGACAAGTTTCTTATTTTCTACAAAGAAACTTATTCTCTGTCATAAGAGTCCATTGTCAGTTTTCATATGCAGTGAAAAATACCGAAGAGGAAAACCCAAGGTGTTTACCAGCACATCTTTTGGATATGGAGAAGAGCTGTTCTTTGCTGTTTTAGAGATGGAAAACTGAAGAGCAATTGACTGACCCATTTGGCTTTTAAGACAGGACATTTAGATTTTGAGTGATTTGGCTGTATAACGTTGCCTTCCCTTGTGATGGGACTACATGGACGCAGAGTCATCCAAGTGTAGGTGCAGATGTTGGTTTGAGGAATAGAAACCTTGTCTGTATGAGTATCATTATAATCCAGTCTTGAGGCACAGGGGGATCTAAAATTGTGGTTTTCCTATCCAGTTTGCAGGATTTATATTCCTAAGACAAGGATATATCCCTAAAAAAACCTGCAGCAATCATGCTTCCTATCACTGCCTGCACTTTATGTAATTGCTCAGATTAATAGTGCTCATCTAGAAGAATGGAATTTTGGGTTAATTTCCTCAGACTAGGAATATTAAGATCCTTGCAAACACAAGGAATATTTTGTTTTATGTGTTTATTTCCATTTCAGGCTGTTCTATTTAGAGAAGGACTTATGCATAGTAGAAAGGTAGACATGGCACTTTCAAACCTTCAACTTTGCCATACAGGTCGAGATCATTATTTTTTGAAAAAAAACAAGGAATTTAAGCCAAGCAATAACTAGCAAAGTTTAATATCTATCTTCATAGTGTTCCTTTATATGTAACAAAGGAAGAATGAATCCCTTTATCTCTAGCCAAGTGGAGCCCTTCAAAATCCTCCAAAAAGGAGCTTAAACTGGTTAAGAAAAGGTTTCAGATTTATGCTGGCATCTCAAAAGAAAAATATGAACTTGATACTGCAACCTTTGATATAAAAACCTGTCATTCTCTCCATACAATGCTGGGGGCTCAGGAATAAGATCTGTAACTCATCAGTAAGTCCCTTCCATGTAAAAGAAAGGCAAAGACGTTGCAGTGTTCACAGAACAACCATATTTGTAGTATGAGCAAAATGCAACTATAGCAAAAATTGCATCTGTTTAATAATTTCTTCTGGATTGAAGGTAATTCCAGAAATAGAAAATAAAAATCATAGCAATTTGATTAAAAGAACAAGGTAACAATAAATAATGAGAAGAATGTTTGCAGTCATGAGTGTCTCATTTCTTGTCTGGTAAATGTTGTACAGAACTTGAAAGACAGTGCCAAAAAGCTCTCAGAGAAAAAATTTCTAAAATATGTGTTCCATAAAGAATGTTGTTTTAAGGAAAACTACTTAATGTGCATTCTTTCATGTGTTGAAGCATAAAAAGAATACAAGAGAAATGGTAGATAGACAAAAATATCAAGATATTTGAATATAAACAAGAAATTATAAAGCATCTTTTAGAGGCTAATAACCAAGAGTTCTAAATGTTCTGCAGACCAGCAAAATAATAAAAAATACAGAGGTAGAAAACCATAGTAAGAAACTAGAAAACAAGAAAAAAAACCCAACATGAAACAATTTATATCAATGAAGACCTTTGCAGCAATAAAATGTATTTTTATGCAATGGAACCTAAATGAAAATGTGCTTAGAATAATATGCATAAAGATATCAGTTAAATGAAAACTATTTAGAAAATGTGATCCCATTCTTATTTTTCATGTTTGATACCTCATGTTTCCAAAAGTGAGTATAGATTTTTTATGCTTAATTTGGGCTAATTGAACTCCAGATGCCAGGAGCAATAAAAATACCTAGCTTTAGTGGTAGTGGCAGGTTTCTGTCACCTCAGAAAGTTACTCTCAACTAGGCTTTTTCCTGAGCATTTATTAATGAGATGATTAAAACCAATTTTACTTTTGGAAAAATGAACCATGACCAATTTCTGATACATTTTTCAATCAGTAAATTTAGATCAATGATATTTCTCAGCTGAATCAGACAAACTAAACAATTGTTTAGAATATACCTCTTATACACGCTGCAGGTGGAAAGGGAAGAAATATTCAGTAGAAGTGTCCTCCTTCTAATTTAATTTAGCTTGTACCTGGCACAATCATGCCCTTCATACCTTTCATGATATGAGACAGAGCAAACTGTAAAGCAGATTAACTATTATAAGGCTTTACAATTTCCATAAGGCATTAAGAAAACTACACAGCTATAACTGTGTTTTTCTGTATCTATCTAATATTTTTATTTAGCTGGTGTATGTATTGGTGCTGTATCTAACTGGCTGATGGCCTGTCATGTAGAACCACATCCCCTCCTTCTGTGAATTATCAACACTCACACTGATTTATATTGGACCAAAGATTGATGTTATGACCAAGTGGGATCCTCATAGTATTTCTGACTCATAATCAGAGGAGTAGCCAAGCATGCAATTATCTACTCAAGACAGTGGGTGAGGCAATGGTATTATTTTGAATGAGGTTTAGGTATTTTCATCTTAATATTCATTTTGGAATCTTCTGTATTTCTTTTTATTCCAGTTCTATCCTCCTTGGGTGACTGAAATAAGCATGTGACTCTCCAGAGAATAAAGGTCACAATTCTTTTTTCATGCACAAAAATCTTAGTAGGATTCATTTAGTATTTGTTTTGCAGGAATTGCCTGAAGTATCTTACTTGAAGGTCCAAGATCCTTCGGGGTGTATTAGATCAAATTGCAGCTCTTCCTGTTGATTTCTTGTCATTCATTGAGAAGACACTGTTAAATCACAGAGGCTCTAACTATAATGTTGATATTTTCCTGCTAAGGAGCAAATCTGGTTTCCTGAAAAATATCTGGCTACTACAGGCAATGGAGGTGCAACATATAATGCTCAGTCTGACACAAATTTTTTTGAGAGTTAAACTGACTTACACCTAGTTTCACTTTTATCAGCTGGCTAAGACTGCAAATCTCTCTTTTCTGAAACATGTTTAATTTTGTTTCCTTTTGTACATTTTTTGTAACGTCAAAAATATTTCATACTTTATTCCATCACTTGTGCATCGGCTTAGTGTTATCACAGCCAATATTATGTTCTGAACTTACTTTTGTTACCACAAGAAGCTTACTGGCTCACTACCTATAAGCATTTTCCAGGTTAATTCTGATATTCATCACCTTTGGAGACAAAAATGAGCCCCTGTTTTCAAACATTAATTATGGATACTATCCCTTAGAACTGCATTGAATAACTTAGGGAGTGCAGTGTATAAATGTGCAATATGCTCTTTCTAAATTAGATTTCCAGACTTTGTAATCCCAGTTAGAACTGATCAAGATTTGGCACTGCAGATATACTTAGGAAAGTCAATTACAAATCTTAAGTTAGATGGGCTGAGGAGAAAACGTGCCACATAATGTGATATTCCAAAGCAGAGCAGATGGCAGCTGGACCATTGCCATTTGACATACTGCTGGGCACAAATTTTAGCAAAGACTCCTAAAGACTCATAAATTTGAGAGTTGATCTTATGTATGCAGTGGTTCTGCGCAGTTGCAGGCAGTTATATGTTCACATTGGGATTTCCCTGGATCGGGGCCACTTCTTATGTAGAGGTTTTTGCTGCTGCAAATTATTGTTGTATGCTGGGTTATTGCTATCACTGTTTTCCATTTCCTCACCCTTATTAAAGGCTCTAAATTTCCCAGGCACCACAAACACATTCTCTGGAAGAAGGCGTGGTGGTGACAGAGAACATACAAGAAGTTGTGTTTATTTTGCTTTGCTGCAATAAAAGTTTATTTGGTGTTGCTACCTGTATCAATGATATGCTGCCTGATTAATACATGACATTGCAAGTTGCTTCCCTTTCATGCTATAAATGTTACAGTGACATTTATCAAAGCTTATTTATTATATTTGTTATGAGCAGACTGTTACACACAGCAGTTTCTACTGGTTGAAGAAATATCCAAATCAAACAGTTCAACAAGAACATATAAGAAAATACCGCAGCTTTATTTTTTTATTTTCTTAGGGCTTTTTTTAAAGGATATTTGAAAAAAATGTTACTTAGCAAAACTCTGAATAGTCCACCTTTATTTAATTAAAATGTGTTTTTCATAAAAACTGCTTCAAGAATGCTTAATCATGCCTATGTTTATTTTAGGTTTTGTGTGACATGGATTTTCGAGGAGGTGGATGGACTGTGATTCAGAAAAGAACTGATGGAATTGTTCAGTTTCAGAGAACATGGTCTGAATATCTGGATGGATTTGGTGACCTTACTGGTATTAATTTTAAATACTCTAAAGTGCTTTGGATCCCACATTTCTCATGCTTTTATGTGAGCTAATTCCACTAAATTGCGTGGTAGTTTTGGCAGTATGAAGTTCTTGTTTCTTAAAAGTCTTGTTTTTACTTAAGGATTTTTAAAATCAAATCTGTTGTGTGATCTTCCTGATAATGACTATTACCCCACTAGAGTCTTTAGTTATTGCAGTCTTACAAGAGTGTTTAAAATAATATATTTTCTGCTTGAAATAATAGATTGTATTTCTTCTCTTTTCAGATTAAAAAAAGAGTGCCTTTGTTGGTTTGAATCACTCATTTCCTTAGAGTAGAGAAAAATCAATAATATTTCACCATAGGGCATGCAAAGTTATTAACAATGGAAATATTTCAGTACCCTATACCAACACAACTGTGATATTAATTTTTTATTGCCACCTTTAATCCTGCCAGACTAAACCCATTTGCTTTTTCAGAAGCTTATCTGGGATTGCAATGGAAGCATGCAGCTTTTCTGTACAAAGAAGTGCAGCTCATATGAGGCTACATTTGTGATTTATGGAGGCAGCAAATCCTGAGAACAGAGTTTAAATTTTGACAATAGGGTTTGCTGGCTTTTTTTTTTTGCATTTCATAGAATGCTAACATTTATCATTTCTCTGTATTGCCCTTAGGAGTGATACTGAGTTCTGTTCATGCAAGTGGATCTTTAGCATATCCAGTTTTTGTGGTCTTCTAGGATAAATTGCAGACAAATATTTGAAATCTATCATCTGGACAATTTTCTAAAAAAATATCAGAGAGAAAAAAACCATGATGCACACATGGGTTTTCTTAGGGATTTCCTAAGGAAATGGGAAGATTACTCTGTTCCTTCATTAGTCTTTCAAAGGAATATAGCATATCATGCAACTTGTATTACATTTGCTTCAGGAAGGAAAGTAAAAAAACAGAAACAATGACTTTTTCTTTTACAGTTTCCTATTACAGCGACCTGAGGAGGTCACTGGGGTGAGAGAAGGATGAGAATCTTGTTTCTTGATCAAAGGCTGGATTTATTGATATATGATATATGATGCATTATGACTATACTAAAAAAAAATAAGGAGAGAAGTTGCAGAGGCTTGCTAAGCTAAGAATGGAATAGAATAGAATCCATAACAAAGTTCTGTGTCCAGGGAATCTTTCCCGAGCTTGCTCCTGTGATTGGCCCTCAACTGTACACATGGAACATGAACCAATCACAGGTGCATCCTATTGCATTTCACAGCAGCTGATAATCATTGTTTACATTCTCTTTCTGGGGCCTTAGCTTCCCAGAAGACGAACAAGTCCCAAAGAAAGATTTCTATGAAAAAATGTCTGCGACAGTTTCCATTTCTAGACTATATATTATATTTCTCTTCAAGGAGAATTTTGGCTTGGACTGAGGAAGATTTTTGACATCGTAAATCAAAAGGCCACTCATTTCAGTCTTTATGTGGATTTGGAATCAGAAAATGACAAGCATGCCTATGCCTCATATGATGGATTTTGGATAGAGGATGAATCATGTTATTTTAAGATCCATTTGGGGCATTATTCAGGAAATGCTGGTAAGAACTTCCTTCCTAGAAGTATTTAAAGGTAGTTTAACATGAAAAAATGAATAAAAGAATAATAATTAACTTCAAAAATTTTATTTCTAATGTGTTTTTCTCTGGTATATAATGAACATTTATGCAGATAAAATTTTAATTATATGGTGATCTATTATGCCTGTAATAAAAAAAAATATAAAATTGAATGAGATATATATATAAAATAAATAAGGGATTTTGTGGGTGTTAGTGTTTATTTACCTAATGGTTCAATTATTTAGATGCCCTTTATCTCATCACAGATGTTACTGGCAGTCTTCCTGATGCTTTGGATAATTCAGAAGTGCCCAGATAGTCATGTACAAAGGATAGAGAAAGAAACTGAGCGGAACAAGGCTGTCCTACAGTGTGTAATAGTTGCTGGGTGATGCATAGACACAAATTAATTCCAGACCTCCTTTAATAGCATTAATACACTAAGTGTGCAAAGATTTGCATTAAGCATTGCATCATGTCTTACTGCTTTTTTCTGTGTTATGCAAGAATGGTCATTATTATCAATGAAATAGTTAATCTCTAAAAGTGTTAGTGCTTTAGTCTGTATTTGTGAAAAATACTATTTCTTCAGTAACTTCTCTAGTAAGACAACAGAGACAGTAATAACTGACCTTTGTGTTTCAACAATTCCATCGTGTTTCATGACTCATTCTGGGGCTTTGGGCATGTTACTGGAAAATCTGAAGTTGCAACCCTTTTTGTTTACTTTTATCTCTTCTTTCTCTGTCTTTGAGGAAGACAGAAGCCTTTACCTTCATAGCCAGCATTCATTGCTAAAAGCAGGGAAAATATGAAGACATTTCGTTGAATTTTAACTTCTTCCATATTTCTCAGTATTTTATTCTTTTTTTCCCTGCATCTTTAGCACTTTTGCAGCTCATTAGCTGGTGCTCTTGAACTGCTTTTGAAGAATTCCACTTTTATAATAAATTCAGAGGAAAAGTTTGCAGGGTGTGCATCAAGTAAGAAACATTTCTCCGTAAATAACTTTATCGTTTTGTTTATCTGTTGTACTTAGGTGATGCATTTAGAGGATATAGAAGAGAAGATAACCAAAATTCCATGCCTTTCAGCACGTTTGATGTTGATAATGATGGATGCAGGCCAATGTGCACTATTAAAGGACAGCCAGTAAAGAGCTGCAGTAACTTCAGTGACAACACGGGATGGTGGTTCAGCAAGTGTGGCCTTGCAAATCTTAATGGTGTTCATCGCTACAGAGGGAGATTCCTTGCAACTGGCATTCACTGGGATACGTGGACAATGAACAAAAAGCCAGTCAAAATTAAATCAGTTTCAATGAAAATTCGGAGAACCAATTATCCATATTTCCATTAACATATGAAAATAGAAATATATCTCTCTTTGCACTTATGTGGAATGATGTATCACTACAATCATAAATACCTTTCATCTTCACTTGAATGGTTCAGTCTTAAAACTTTGTTAGATATTTCTATAATATAGTTATTAATTTTTATTATGAAATGTCAGCATTCATAGTGTTCCAGCTTGAGAAAGAAGGTCCTAAGAAGAACTGGGTTTTCAGAAAAAGGATTAAGCTGAGTGTTTGTCAGCTTTTATTCAACTGCCTCTTAAAAAATCTCAGAACCAGCAGAAAAAAATATAAAAAGAAGTGTAATGCTGACTTTTGAATGTGCTCTTTCTATGCAAGACGTTTCAGCGAATTTTATTTAAAGAAAAAAACATGTACCTGCGATTTTCATACTAATATTTTGGAAAAATACTTCATCTTAAGTTAAATTTTCAGCATCAGCTTTTCTTTCTATATTCCTTATCAGGCAAGATAACAATTGTTTCAATGTATAAATAAGGTTTTGTATACCATAAGGGCCTGATTTTTATACACGTAAGGTTGATAGTGACATTCAAGAAATATGACCAATTTTATATTTCATTTTCACAGTCAATGTATTTCATAATACAATTTTGATTCTACCATTATCTATTTCACAATTGACTACAAATTAAAACTTTTTTTCAAAGAAAACATATCTTTACATATAACCTGTGCAGTTTTAATTTTTGGATATATGGTCTGATCTTATGTTTTTCATTCTTAGTGGCTTTCACTTTGTGAGCGATCATTTGTTAATGAATAAAACCAACTTAAGTTGTGTAAACACATTTAAAACTAAGGATTGTGAATTCTTTGAATTTCTGTTCAGTAAAAATAGAAAAATATCAAAAAAATGTGAATATTGTCAGTACAGTGTTTCTGGAACCTAGCATCAAATCTGTAGCTAGGCATGGTATTTCTCATCTTTGCTTCAGTTTCAGCAGACCAACTCTGTAATATCATGTGGAATGAAAATAGTTAAAAACTCCATGAATTTTCTCTTTGCTGTTTTTTATTTTAACCAAGCATAAAACCAGTGAGCAGAAGCCATCATCAATTCAGAACCACCACGATTTAGGGCTTCTTCCCAAAGATTTATGTAGCCATAGGAGAAAACGAAGCTTTTAATAGGGTATGTTACACAGTTAAGGGTGAGAAAAAATTCCTCTTTTGTTGCATATTTGGCTAGCCTTTAACAGTTGGAGGTAAAAAGTTGCTAAAAGCAGGTTTCCTCTCTGCTAGAGAGAAACTGAGGACTGTCCTTATGGGAAGGCTTACAGGAGAAGCATGGTAGGAAGTAGCTTGAGGAAAAATACCACAGGCCTTGTAGAGGCATTGTGAGAAATGGTATAGGTCCTGCTCTTAGGGGAGCCTGAATTCTCTGAGCGCAGTGGGAGTTTGTTTTTGTCAGACACTGGAGTATTTGAAATTAAAGGTGAAGAGATTGTCTGCACACTCTCTTCAGCCTGCCCTCACACCACCCTTTTCAGGAATGCAGCTGCTTTGAACGGCAGCCTGGACCCAGCAGACTTATAAAGGTAGATGCTTAAATGAGAGAGCTTCTGCACTAAGATTAACAAGCACTGGAGCAGTATTAATTCTGGCTGCAAGCCTGGATATTGTCACTGTATTAGGGCTCCTATGTCAGAAAGAGTCCTCAGCCTGTGGCACAAGAATCCTACTGGAGAGTGCCAGGGGGTAAATTTCATGGAAGTGCAATGGCTTTAATGAAAGCCTCAAATTTGATGGTGTGGCCTCTGTTCTGACAACCAGATCTGAGCCTGTGAGCAGGAGTCTAAGCAGGTACTTTGGATGTATATAGCTATATTCTACTGACACCCTGAGGCTGCTTTTGGCTTAATTAGAATTCCTGCTTAAAAAGAAGGGTAGCAAATGAAGATTGCAGACTTGTGCTGGCAGATATTGCCACATTCAATTATGAGGTTTAATCTCCCCATTGTCAGCATTGGCTAGATTAGCTGGCAACAACAAATCTTAAAGGAGATGGACTTGAAAAGATAATTAAAGAATAATTCTTGCAAATAGACATTGTTCTAAAATGTAGAGTATGCCTAGAAAATCAGAGTGATAGAGATTAGTTGACAGCTTCCTGGTGCATATCTAAAATACAGCAATGAAAAGAGAACATTTTCCATGTGATGGATGGTTATTGTCTTCAAAGGTTCATTCCATTTCCTCCCAAGTAAGAATAAAAAAAGGGAAAACAAATCAATTTTTTAGTTAAACACAGAGAAATTTCAAGACATTAAACTTTTTCTGGGGCCTATGTTTCATATTTGCAGCTGGTGGCTCCAAACTGTCATAAGATAGCATAAGACTTGTGTGGCCATATTTAGGACTGGTAATCAGTTGGTTATTTCCCAAATAGTCTTGTTTCAACTATAATATAAGGGGACATGTAGGGTGTAGGTTATAGCATATTAAGAGAAACCAATTGAGTGTTTCAGATAAAGAGTACCTTGGTTTAACTGCACTTAATATCTACTCCAGGAATGATACTTCAAACTGTAAGAATTTGCCATTTAAAGACATGTAATCTCTGATGCTACAAAACTGCACTTCTTTTGTTTTCTTTTTCCAGGAGTATGTCTTCAATTTGTAAATCTTGGTTTGGTGAACCCAAATTGTCTAGTTATTTGACCATTCTGGTCACAAGGAACCTTTCTGGTGACTTTAATTTTGTTTGGCATGTCTCCCTCTGAAGTATGCCCTGTATTGTCCCATTCCCAAACCAGAAGCCAGCAGAGACAATCCCTGGGCATGGTATTTGTGGGATTTCTGTTGGTGTGGCTGTATAGAGAATTTAAGTTATTTACAGAAGGGATACTGGAAACCTGCACACCCATTTCCAGGCTGGATATTGATCTGCCAGGTGTTCTGATCTATAAAGACAGGATGCACTTCATTTAGCAGCTCATTGTAAAATGAGTTAACATTGAGGAGAGAAAGGCATCTATGGCTTTCAGTGGACACAGATTTTGCTGACATGTTCTATATTCACCAACCAGGAGTTAAGTTGCTACTTTACATTATGCTCTAATGAATATTTCTTATACAGAACAGTGGAAATGATACTGTACTATTCAGAATTGTACAAAGATATAATACAAGTATAGAAGGGAATGGTCCTTTAATTACAGAAAGCTTTTTTGCTCCATCATTTCAATTTTTAGCTGTGCATGTGTCTGTGTGTGTAGAAATCACACATGAGCAGACAAACCCAGGTATGTACTTCCAGTGCAATTCTCAGTGAGACAGAAGGCTGCTAATGCCCGTATCAAAGGGGCTCACAACCATATATTTTCCATGTGTTATCCTCCCGTGCCTCAGCTTTTCCCCAGGCTCATCTAATCCAACAGTTTTGGGTTTTGTGCTTGTGGCAGGCTATCTTTGTCAGGGGGCTCACCGGCGAGGCTGTCTAACAAAAAAAAAAAGCCTTCAGAAGCAAAAAACAGGCTCAGCTTTGAGTCCAGTAAAGCTTTGCTATAAAAACCTTCCAGAACTGAGAGCGTTTTTCCAGGCCTCTCGTCCGCTGCCAAGGGCCTGAATCCCACGAGGTTCCAAACC